>NC_060212.1:166742500-167100000 GCF_021130785.1 Homalodisca vitripennis | reverse complement strand
ACCATACATTTACACTAAATCTGTGTTGAAAGTTGCGCACGATTGTACTATGTGGATTTCCCTCTGCCCAAGTGTGTTCATTGTGAAGGTTGTTGACGCCATCTCGGGTAAATTGAGCTTCATCAGTGAATAAAATGGTTCTTCTATGATGTTGACGGTTTCTAATTAACCAGTTGCATAAATTCCAATCGAAGAGGAGGATCTGTTGGTTGAAATACTTTGAACTTGTTGTTTATGGTAAGGGAACATGCTATATTTTGCGCAAAGTTCTCCATACTTCAGACTGAGACACTGCGAATCGCCTAGAAAGACGCCGTGTACTGACACCAGGACTGCGTTCAGTAGCCATGATTATAGCCTCTTCCATATCTTCCATTATTTCTGGGCAGGGCGAATCCCGGATAATTATTAATATTAGGAAGTTTACCTGTTACTCTTAGGGTACGAAATGATCCACTGATCGTTTTTTTTTGGGTTTGGAACTCTGCGATTAGGAAATCGTCTTCGGTATTCTGCAGTAGCAGCGGTTGCATTTCCGTCACAAACGCCTAAGACAATACCATGTCGGGCATATTCTTCCGTTGTAAATAACAAAGGCATTGCAATTGTGATAGTAAGTTACTTTAAACCCTTTTAACCCCGGCCATTAAATCAAGTGATGTGCCAGAAATCCCAAGCCATTTTCAGACAAAATGTAAGGGTTTTGTAAAAAATTCATAACTCAAGTATTTTTTAAGATATTTAGGTAATTCTTTTTTTGTTTTACTTCTTTATACATTTAGCTTACAGAAATATACAAATAAAAATTATTATTTTGAAATTAATTTTTTTTACATACATATGAATATATAAAAAATAAATAAAAATGAAAAAATTTCAAGTTTGATCATGGAAACCATATAGATAAAAAAAATATTTGACACAAAAATACCCATTTACTTTATGATATATTTAATCCTTAATAAAAGGAAACAAAAATTATAGGCCTACCTGATTTACAAGTGGAGTAAACATCAATTTTTGTAAAGCCGTGTAAATTTTTCTTTTTGCCATTTTTGGGCAAGGCAACGTAAACAAGACATTTAAAATTCACTGTACTTAAAATAAACATAAACCAAAGTTATTTCTGACAAAATAACTAAAACTGTTCATAATATAAATTTAAAAAAAGTTTTAAAAACAATATTTACATCACTCTACAAAATGTTAATTTTCAAGATATCCATCACTCAAATCGTCGTCACTAATCACATCCACACCATTTGCAATCTAGGTTACTAATTAGTGTATTTTCACTTACGGGAGACTTTGAACGATGTCTTTTACTCATTTTGAAATCAAACAAATAATAAACTAAACTTTAACTGCCGTACTTTACACTGCTTTAACCTAAAACTGTGAAGAACAGCTGATATACGTGATATACAGCTGTCAGCAACAAGCGTGAGCAGTCAGTCGAGACGAACTGCAATTGCTCAGTCACAGACTGACAAAATACGAAGTCAAACCATTACAAACTAATATATTTCGATGCAAAATATCTTTTGTGCACAAGTCTGTGAAATTTCAAAGCATTTGGTGAAATAGTGGCCAGTAAAGTAATAAAAAGTACACGTCCGCACTATACGGACGTCGGGAGTTGACGCCATTTTTAACGACGTCCGTATAGTACGGACGTCGGGGTTAAAAGGGTTAAAAATACACTTCACTAACAAACGAGTAGTAAATTAATTGTATTAAATTGCACTCATTAAACTAGTACAGAATTGGTAACAAATAATTTGGATTCCTCAATAAATTGCAGTGTATTGTTGAACAGCTGATTTGTGATACCAACTTATAAAAACATAATTTACCTTCTGTAAAGCTAACGTGACAAAGATATGTAGGTACATGATGTAACCATTTGGATAGTCCTAAAAAGTAATAGTATTATTGTTTTTTAGTTGAGCATTAATCTATTAAAATCGTATTTACAATTGTATGCTAATCAATTATTTGCGTACCTTATATCATTACATTACGGTGTTTATTTACTAAATACTTATTTCTTGCTTGGTAGAATGTTTGATGTAAAATTAAATTCCAGAAACTAATACTTCGCTGTTAATAGCCGAGTGGCACATAATTTTATTCAGAATTAAATTTTCTGCAAGTTTCTTTGTAAAAATGTGGGTCTTCAATGCCTATTTAACAAAATAATTGTCCGTTGTTAAAAGAACCTTAAAAAAAGTGTTTTCAAAATTATTTTATTTTCTGTTTTTTGTAGTATAACAAAAAAAACTAAATGAGATACAGCTATGAGATGAACTTTATTCAATTTCTCATCTAAAAATCCGTTAGAAAAAGTTGCATTCGCCTATAAATATCTCTTCATAAACACGCGGCAAATCATCATTTGACCTCCTGCACACAATTTTTGGTGAAATTCTTCTTTATTTTTTATAGTACAATCAGCTCAGAAAGTGCCGGTAACACTAACCGAATCACCCTGTATATTAATAACATGGTGCAAACATTAGTTTTATATTATGAGACTTTTAGCGTGAAATATTCACTCTGTGGACAGAAAAACCACAGAAAATTGCAAAGGGATAGCAGGTTTTTGTAGAAGTTTCATTAAATATTTCGAATGATTTCTCCCTGCAATTTTAAGAGAGCATTTTTTATAATAAAAACTGGAATTATATTGGAGGATGAAACTTTCTTTATTTGAAATATTTTTGATTTGTTTTGTCGCTCAATTGTCATTACTTGTTTTTTAGACTAATTAATAGAGCCAACATTTACCTTACACCAAAATACATTTACGTATTTACGTATGTACATTTACGACAAAATTTACCTTTCAATTTATTTGAAACTCACTAATTAATTAATTGTGGCTTTCGTTTAATAATGCATATTATGTACTGTTATAAGCTTGTAATATCCTATAAAATGAGGATTATTGGTATTCAACCACGCCCAGTGTAATTAAAATGTGCCAGCAATATTACAGCCCATAGCAGCAGAACTGTGTTGATGTTGATTACAGTTATCCTGAACTACGCAGTTGCGTACTAAGTGAAACGTGTGATAACGATCCCTTGGTTTGTTGCCTACTTGTAACTCTGTGTTCAGGAAAGTGAACTACGCAGTTGTGTACTAAGTGAAACGTGTAATAACGTTCCCTTGGTTTGTTGACTACTTGTAACTCTGTGTTCTGGAAACTGAACTACGCAGTTGTGTACTAAGTGAAACGTGTGATAACGTTCCTTTGGTTTGTTGACTACTTGTAACTCTGTGTTCTGGAAACTGAACTACGCAGTTGTGTACTAAGTGAAACGTGCAATAACGTTCCCTTGGTTTGTTGACTACTTGTAACTCTGTGTTCTGGAAACTGAACTACGCAGTTGTGTACTAAGTGAAACGTGTAATAACGTTCCCTTGGTTTGTTGACTACTTGTAACTCTGTGTTCTGGAAACTGAACTACGCAGTTGTGTACTAAGTGAAACGTGTGATAACGATCCCTTGGTTTGTTGACTACTTGTAACTCTGTGTTCTGGAAACTGAACTACGCAGTTGTGTACTAAGTGAAACGTGTAATAACAATTTGTATACAATTTGTCCCCACTTTTCACGTGCCGTTTCTGCTTACTTAAATCATCAATTTCCTGGACACTGGATTGGTCGTGGAGGGCCTCACCCTTGGCCACCAAGATCACCAAATCTATCTCCATTGGATTATTGCATCTGGGGATGGATGAAAGACATTGTATACAAGACAAAAGTGAATTCTCGTGATGAATTAATTGCCCGTATTATGGATTCGGCTGTGCAGATACAGGGAAGTCCTGAAAAATTAAGAAACGCAACAAAAGCAATACACAAACGTGCTGCAAAATGTATTGATAATGATGGCCTCATTTTCGAACATCTATTATAAAAAGGTCCGTACGGTTGACCCAACCTGATTAATTTTGCTTAAAACTAGTAATGTATTATACTGAATAAAATCGATTTTTTCGGTACTTATTTCTGTTTTATTTTAGACTTTAAATATATAAATATTCTCAGAATTAAATTCTCTACAATTAATGTTTGTTGATTTTATGTATTTATTACCAATTTAACAAAGTTATTGTACATCAAACTTAAAAAAACATTGTTTCGTGCCCCAATTTTTTGCATTTAACCCTGAATCCCTCAAAAACTACTACAGGTACAGTTCTGAAACCTATTTTATTAGCTTTATCAGGTAAAAATACATAAGAATCCACGATATTTCTTACTTAATTAACCTTTCCAAAAGTTCAGTATGGCTTTATTTTACTCTTTACCCAGGAATTCAGGCGAAATCTTTCGCTAGCTGTAACTCGCTAACGAAGCGTTTTCGGACCTATGATTATATAACATTTTTTCATTATTTTTACTAGTACAATGTCCTGTAGAAGTGGGGGGAGAACTTCATGAATCACCCTGTATATATATATATATGAGACCATTTTTAAATTTACTGAAATAAGTTTTGTTTATTTATAATTCACTACACAAACTTAGGTAAAATCATATAAAACATAAATAAATGTTAAACAAACCTAACAGTTAGGAAACAAATAAGATAAAGTAAATACAATGTTACTGTTAAAAGTGTATTGACAAATGTTTTTTAAATAAGATATTATACAAAAATAGTACGAATGAAGAAATTCAGTAAATATTAGGATGTAAAATGATAAAAAGGATAAATTATTTAATTGAACATTATTGCTGTTGGTTACATAGAGATTTTATCAGTAGCTCTGCAACAACAGCACCGATACACAACAGGTACCCCATGGCGATGCTGCCACTCTTTGTTTCAATAATTGCTACAGACAATCTGCAGTAGGTACACCATTGCTAAGCTTTCTAAATGCAGGTTAGTCTACGTAAATGAATATTAAAATGTTTTCTCACTAACATGTGATATTGATGAGGCATAATCAGAGAATATGTTAGGATATGTGTGTTTTTCTGTTGTTAAAGATAAAATGACAGTTACACATAAATGGGTTTGAATGTAAAGTTGTGTATATTTATGATTGGATATTTAAAAAAAGGTTAAGTGTTGTGTTTTGTGTGATTTGTAAATTTTTCTTTAAGTATGCTTTTCTTTACGCAATGCATAGCGCTCTAATGATAAATAGGCTCTAATACATACGCTGAGGCCCCGTCCCTGTCAAGCTTCCCACACTGCAGCAAGGACACGTCATGTAACTGACGATACTCGTGAGAGTGAAATATGATCTATCTTTGACATTGGGGAAATTTGAAAAAAATATATTTCTGTTAGGGGTTGTAACTAGATTTAAAACCCTATGAGTGAGTTATCTTAATAAGAAATATTGTTTTCTCAGTTGAAAACATAAGACATGAATGTGTCAAATTTCATCCATCTAGTAAATTGAGAAGTTAAGAAATAAAACATGTTTTAGGAATCATAAACCCATCTTAACCTCTATGAATGTTAGATTTGTATGAAAATGCTTTGGGTTTTGTATATTAAGGGCTTGTGAAATACGTGTGCTATATTTCAACTTTATGGGATATTGGAAAGTTGGAGTAAATGTGAGCGAGTGAGGGTACTTTGCATTGTATATGTAAATATTAAGGGCTTGTGAAATACTTGTGCTATATTTCAACTTTATGGGATATTGTAAAGTTGGAGTAAATGTGAGCGAGTGAGGGTACTTTGCATTGTATATGTAAATATTAAGGGCTTGTGAAATACGTGTGCTATATTTTAACTTTATGGGATATTGGAAAGTTGGAGTAAATGTGAGCGAGTGAGAGTATTTTGCATTGTATATGTAAATATTAAGAGGCCATATATTACTGAAACGTTTTCAACCATAGAAACCATTCCCTTAAAACTTTAATGAAAATAAAAATTAACCAGAGTAATAAGTTTATAGCTAGTACAAAAATAATTTATACAGCTTAAGTTTATTATATTCGAATTCTGTTTCCAGTGCGATACTTTTGTAGCTTTTATATTTGAACCATGCATTTTTGAACAACCTTAATTGAACTTGAACTTAAATAGCAAGTACGAGAGCATAATAATACGATTTATTTTCAATTTTGCAAACTCTTTTATTTCTTGGCCTTAGAAAATAGAAGTAAGTCATAGTTACGAGGTATAAAACTATGAGATAGTGCAAAATACCTGTTGGAATTGTACCGTAGACGTAATTATTTAGCTGAATCGCGGTAGGAAGTAGGCTCTTTTTGTCAACTGGACGCGGTGCGTGGACATTGTTTGTTTAGTTAGACCGGTACATCAGCTGATCGAGATGACTACGGCGATACGTTCCGACCCGGCTCGCTGGAAAGAGAGGGGGATCAGTTCAGTTGAGTCTTGAAGCCAGAATTAGAAGGAGCAGACGTCGAGTAGAGCATCGTGGTCCTTCCTCTAATCCTATAGTTTTGGGATCTAGAGTAATTCTTTTATCGCGTGTAAATTTAATTCAAGTTTTTAAGTTTTTTTCTTCAGTGCGTATTAAATCCCTATCAGCCTCCGTAATCTTCAAAGTAGTAAGTCCCGTACCAGCGTTTAGTTAATATCTTTGATTTTTTTATACTGTTGTAATTAAAATTTCTAAAGTTTCCCATCTTTCAGAGTCTGAGAATTAATTCAATTTTTTGAAGTATTGTGAATTAAATTTTGGTCATAAAGTTAATATCAAGTTTGGTGTTATATTGATTTTGAGAATTTTGAGAAGAGAACTTTTATTTTATTTTGTTAATTTAAACCATTTTTGAGAAGTATAAATTTTTTGTTTCATTTTAATTTTTAAATCTTTTTGATCAGACTCTTAATTAGATTTGTTCGATTGTGTGAAGTTTTGAAGAAAATCGAATCAAAAGTTTGTAAACTTTGTTAATTTTTTGGTGAACTTAAATTTCGGAATAAATCAAGTATTTCCGAAAAGTTGTTTTGATTTATAAAGTATTAGCTCCATATAAATTTAATATATGTGCTATAATAAAGGTACAGAATAGTAAAATTAAAAATTTAGATACTTAATTAAACAGGGGACTTAATAAAAAGAGAAGTCACGTTTCTATAAGAGTTATTGATTTATATCTACGGACCCTAATTGCACCCATATCACAATTCTAATAAAATATTTGGAAGGGTGAGTTTAAATTGTATACAATTTGTGTTTTACCTGTGATTAATGGAAAGTTAACTAAATTACTGAGAGCAATCAATTTATGATTGAATTAGCGTACGATCAGATTAAATGGGTATTGAAAATGTTGGGATTTTTTAAAACCACCGCAATCGTGGGAATTAAAATGTTACGCTTTTAGTTGAATCTGACTGTATTCTATTAAACGAAATAATGTGAGATTTCTTCTTTCTCCCCATAAAGATTTAAAATTTCTTTAGTTGTGTGAAAAAATCTGATTATTGTTGTTTGATGAATTCTTTGTTTCGCCTTAAATTCATGTTTTTAGCCACATTACAACTAATATATGTAAATTTGTAATTATTCCGGATTACTTCATATGCCATATTCGTTGCTGTCAACATTGTTTTAATTTCACAAGACTGCTCATCAACTTATTTTGAAATAAAAATTTCCTTTAGGTTTAAACCTTCGTTAATGTCCCAACAGATTATCTCTTTGGAATTTCTGATTATAGCAGGACAAAATATAATTAATTTTGCGTAAATATTTAGGCAATGTTACGTCTGAAGAAGTACGGTAAGACGTACGAAAATTTATAAAGAGTTAACCAATATTTGGAATTTAATTTCTGTAAGAAGAAAATTCATATATATATATATATATATATATATATATATATATACTCGTATATATATATAACTGTATTTAATAATAGCTCTATCAAATTATTGGGGTGAAAACGAAAACGGTGCTGTAATTATAGAGACACAAGTTTAATCAAAGTCGATAATATACAATAAATAAAAAATGTAGGAAAAGAACTGGGAAAACCTCTACCAAGTTTTAAAAGGCAAAGTAATAAAGAAAATTATTCTATGTTAAATGTTGATTAAATACAGCAAACCACATTCCAATAGCATGCCACCAGAAGGAATATTCAGCAAAGCCTCGGTATGCTCTAACAGATGTACCCTGCACTGACTATCGGACATATCTCGATGGGTGCCAGTATTAGAGCAGAGGTATTCCTGAAACAAAAGGGTCGACCAAGGCTCTTAGGCAACACCAAGCGTTTACAAACAAAAACATTGGAAACTAAAGTATCAATTTTGTGGTTTTTTCAATTATACTAACTGATATTTAAAACTCCATTCAAGAACTATTAATCCCATAATATGCCAACCCATGATTATTCAAAATTAAGAATGTATTGATTAAATAATTTGTCACTCTGTGTAAGAACAGCTATACTACAGGATTTCAGAACTCCACATTATGAGTGATTCTGGTTTACAAATAAATGAGAGAATTGATATTTAAATATTGTGCCTTATAAACCGCAATGAACGGTGATACTTGTTTTTTATGTAGTGTTTGTCTTATCTAGAGCAACAGAGACGACATTTTCACTTAAATATTTCTCTTACACAAGCAATCACGGTGAATCTCAGAAACTGTTCACGTCATAAATAATTTATGCCGCCAACCTAATTCTCCTGAGAACCTTTTACATTAGAGATTCCTTGCATTAGTAATACATTACGTAAGTTTTAGTATGAATAAATAAACATTGAATGATGGAGCAGTATAATAAAATAACTATTGACAAATTTATATATTGTTGTGAGTTTATTATTACGTATATATACAAAATAATTCGTATATGGCTCAGCTCAATACAAGACTAGGTACTCCCTCTGTCATATTCAGGAGAAACGTAGAATTCAGTTTGGCTACCATATTGAAAATAATAAAAGAATGGAAATATAGGATAAAAACTTTTTATTACATCATAATGTCATCAGGATTGAATTAAACGAATTACAACTTACGATAATGAGTGATATTCTGCATGGATAGTACAGTCATTTTCATACAAAGTAGATACATTTAAACGAATTACAACTTACGATAATGAGTGATATTCCGCATGGATAGTACAGACATTTTCATACCAAGTAGATACATTTAAACGAATTACAACTTACGATAATGAGTGATATTCCGCATGGATAGTACAGACATTTTCATATAAAGTAGATGCATTTAAACGAATTACAACTTACGATAATGAGTGATATTCTGCATGGATAGTACAGACATTTTCATACCAAGTAGATACATTTAAACGAATTACAACTTACGATAATGAGTGATATTCTGCATGGATAGTACAGTCATTTTCATACCAAGTAGATACATTTAAACGAATTACAACTTACGATAATGAGTGATATTCCGCATGGATAGTACAGTCATTTTCATACCAAGTAGATACATTTAAACGAATTACAACTTACGATAATGAGTGATATTCCGCATGGATAGTACAGACATTTTCATACAAAGTAGATACATTTAAACGAATTACAACTTACGATAATGAGTGATATTCCGCATGGATAGTACAGACATTTTCATACCAAGTAGATACATTTAAACGAATTACAACTTACGATAATGAGTGATATTCTGCATGGATAGTACAGACATTTTCATACCAAGTAGATACATTTAAACGAATTACAACTTACGATAATGAGTGATATTCCGCATGGATAGTACAGTCATTTTCATACCAAAGTAGATACATTTAAACAATTACAACTTATGATAATGAGTGATATTCTGCATGGATATTACAGACATTTTTATACAAAGTAGATATATTTAAACGAATTACAGCTTACGATAATGAGTGATATTCCGCATGGATAGTACAGTCATTTTCATACAAAGTAGATACATTTAAACGGCTGAGTCAGTTAGCATCCGTATGGATAGTTTAAGCTTACCCACAATGTATCGCTGTCCATAAGAGTCTGATGGATTTCCAATACTATTTAAATCACAGTCTGAGTCAGTTAGAACCTCACGGACAGTTTACATATAGAGACGATAAAAATCTTGCCATAACAAACGGATAGATTTCGAGCAGTAATGCCATCACCAATTTTATTTTAACATTGGATTGTTTTTGACTCTGTTCAAACTCAGCAACGCCGTTCGAACTCGACATGCATTCTTATTGATTATACAAGCTACAAAGAAATAGGCCAAACCGAGTGTCACTTGTCAGGATTCACTGACATTGCATGCAAACTTTAAAGTACCGTATACATCTCAATTTAAAATAAGTTTTACCTCTTCCTGCAAAATTTCAAATTTATAAGTGATTTACAATTCATGTCTAATAGCAGACTAAAGCACCTCGAGCCCACATTTGAAACATTTTCCCACCACATGGATTCAAAGTTGCTCTTATACGGGACATTTGTGTATTATTATATAGATGAATATTTAAAAAAAAATCTTAGCGTATTTGACTCTTTAAAGCATCGTATGGTACAATTAAAAAAAAATACTACACGATTAGTATTTATGGACATTTTCGGATTTTATTTGAAGTTACTTTATATCAATAGTCTAGTCTGACCAAACGTGAATCTAGTTTTTTTTTACTGATTTACTCCCTGCTTAATTTATCCTTTACTAAGGGCCTACTAAGGCATAAGGAAATTTTATAATAGTAAATACAATTATATACAAGTATTAATACTATGTGTGTATACATATATATATATATATATATATATATATATATATATATATATATATATTTACTGTATATACAATCTTTAATAGGTAAATGAGAAACAATTGAGCATTACTTTATCACAGGATTACTCTGTACACATTGATTTAAATTTCACAAAATGTATGAGGTTTCAATGTGAAATGATATGGCAAAGTCATTCTGAATGGTTTAAATCAGGTAATAATAACTGATGGCCCTTGCCCCACTTCCGTGGGTGAATTACAATATAACGTACAATAATATGTACTGTGAAGTAATTTTTAAGTGTATGTAAAATATTTGAGGGGAATATTTCAGTGCCGACAACAATCTCATTATGAATAACCAAAGCCAGATGTGGGTACAATGGAGTCAATCAGAATTTCTACGCCTGTTCTCACGTTCTGAACAGCGGTAGTCGAGATGTTAGCGTTAATTTCACCCGCACCACATTACCTTGGTACTGAAATTTATCCTGATGCTGGATTTGCTCATTGTTTATCGATGATAAATATACTGCAAACGCTTGTTTTAACTGGAAAAAGTCCTATATAAAATAAGATAAATAAATTTAACACAAGCCACATTGAAACAAACCTTAATTTAATTACTCTAAAGCCTAGACATTTTTTAAATAAAAGAAAAATGGATAGTATAAAGAGGAAATAATTGCTTGCTAAACTAGTTTAACTTGATTAAAGATTAAATGTAATAATAATAATGTGTATTTACCTACCATTTAATATTCTAAAGATTTAGCTAACCATTCACGAAGATTTCCAGTTTTTATTTACGGAAAATAAATACTTACCAAGACTGATCGTGGATTTCGTTTTCTGGCTGAAAATATTACAGTATATCCGGTGAACCTTACTTATTCCACAAGTTGAGGTGATCAGTTTGGCCACAAACATACAGGGAGTGTTCATTGTCATAGTTTAGTTCTACGACTAACGAGTTTAGTTCACTGCAACGATAAAGAGCCAGTAAGTGGTATTTTGGTAACGAAGTTGAACATAGTTGTGATATTATGTGTATAAGTTAGTACAGAACCACCTCTATTGACATTAGCTACAGGCACATAACTCGATTATGTATTCCATTGTTGTTAGTTTTATAACTAACCATAGCATTGTATAATAACGTGCTTTCCGAATAAAATTAGTAGACATATAGAGGTCAACTAAATCAGAGAGCAATATTTGTTTTAAATCTGTTGCATGTTATGTTTCGTGTCCATACAAAGCATGACCCTGCCATATCAAAGCATGACCTAATCTATTGTGTTTATTTTGTAAATATACCTAAGGCTCAAGTTAGATTCATAAAATACAGAGACTTTCAAAATATGGATGAGGCTGCGTTTATGTCTGATATTTTGATGATTTCATGGCAAAACCTTGAAAACCTTGAATCTGTAGATGATATGGTGGATGATTTTAATAAAACCATCATGGGTGTTTATGACAAACATGCACCTATAGTGACAAAGCGTATTAGTAAAAGGCGTCCAGTGCCCTGGATGACAAACGAAATTCTCAGTCTGATGGCACATCGCGACAGTCTGTACAGGAGAGCGAGGCGCTCCCAAGATCTTATACTTATGGACCAGTACCGTGAACTTAGGAATAGGGTTAAGCAGCTTCTACGTAATTCCAGACTGAGATACACGCGAAGTCTTTTTGAGAATAGAAAACAGTCGTCAAGCGACTAATGGCGAAAGGTTAAAAGCCTTGGGGTGGGAAAGCAACGTGAATCACATCAGGTCCATGTCCCATTGAATGAATTAAATACCTTTTTCACTTCTTGTAGTCCAACTATCAACCAAGTTCAAGTGAATGACTACTTAACCTATCTTTGCAACTTACCTGATCACAGGCGAAATTATCCTGAATTTACTTTTAAGCCAGTGATACAGGGTGATGTGTTGAGGGCTATACGCCGTATCCGCAGCAATGCTGTGGGGTATGACGGTATTCCAATACGCCTCATTAAAAATATCCTCTTTGCTGTCCTCCCTATTATTACTTTAATCTTCAACACGTCATTAAGAAGCTGTGTTTTCCCTTTTTAATGGAAGTCTGTCCTTGTCCTCCCCCTCAACAAGATCTCAGCTCCAGTGTCATGCTCGGATTACAGGCCGATAAGTATTCTACCTGCACTATCTAAAGGCCTTGAGAGAATTGTGCACTGTCAAATTACTGAATATCTGACTAACTATAACATATTAAGTTACTACCAATCTGGTTTTCGCATAAACCACAGTACTGAAACTGCACTGCTAAAGGTAACTGATGACATACTACTCGCCATGGACCATAGACAGGGCACAATTCTTACTCTCTTTGATTTTTCTAAAGCTTTCGACAGCGTAAACCACAAGTTACTGTTAGCTAAATTAAAGCTAGTAGGGTTTTCTGATCATGTTCTTAATTGGCTGAGATCATATCTGTCAGAAAGAAGGCAGTGTGTCAAGGTTGCTGACATGACATCGGACTGGGGGTGTGTTACTTGTGGGGTGCCTCAGGGTTCTATCCTGGGTCCCCTACTCTTTGTACTGTATGTAAATGACATTCACAGAGTTCTCAAATACTGCAGGTATCACGTGTACGCTGATGACCTACAAATCTACTTGCATTAATGACTGCATCAACAGGATCAATGACGACATTAAAAATATTGTTTTATGGTGTGGAAACCATGGGCTTACACTAAACCATACAAAAACCAAACCAATACTTATATGCCACACAAGTTTACGGAAATTTCTGGACCCGAACACTATTGAATCCTTAATTATTGACGGAACTACTCTACCATACTACGAAACAGTGAAAAATCTTGGTTTGACATTTAACTCAAATTTGACTTGGACGGAAGTGGTGAGGGATATATGTAAAAGAGTCTTCGCATCTGTCCACTCACTGAAACGCTTACAAAGATTTCTACCTGAACGGATCAAACTACTTTTGACAAAATCACTAGTACTTCCACAATTCAATTACTGCAACTCTGTGATGAATGACATGACGGTAGCACTTAGTGAGAAGCTGCAAAGGACTGAAAACTACTGTTTACGTTACGTTTATGATGTGAGACGAGACCAACACATTACACCGTACTATATTCAGGGAAATATTTTGAAATTAAAAGAACAACGATCAATAAAAATACTAAATTTAGTTCATTCAATTTTACAATCTGGATTTCCAAAATATTTTTCAAATTATTTCCACTTTATATCTCATGATAGTGTAAGAAGCACTCGCTCTGGTTCTCGTACCTTAAGAATGCCCCAACACAGGACTGTAGTATTTGATAGATCTTTTCAAGTGATGGGTTGTCGTCTGTGGAACTCCCTCCCCCCAGAAATCACTTCCATTGAGGGAGATCGGCGGTTTGTGACGGCACTGAGACGTTTGTACCATGAAAGGTTGGTCGGGGCGGGTCCGTCCTAGAGGTCTATGGGTGTGGTGCTGGCATTGTGTGTGAGGAGTGTGACTGAGATAATACACCATATATATTATTTATTTCTAAAATATTCTTATTATATATTCATAAATTATTGTTATTAGGTATTATTAATAGTTTTTGGTTCTTAAAAATGGAAGTTGTAATATTATTTTGTGTTATGATTGTATAACTATATTTTTATTTTTTTAGAAGTATCATATTTATAATTTTTTAGTGTTTAGATTAACGTTTAATTTAATGTCTTTAGTAAAGTAGATTAGTGTTAATATTAATTTGGTTAATATTCGTTAATAACTATTGTTCAGACAGGTTAAGTGTAAGAAAGGGCCATGAGGCCCTAACTTTGCCTGTTTAAATAAACAAAATTTTCATTTCATTTTCATTTCATTTCATACAAGTAAGATACAGCATTTTTGAACCGTATTAATAAAACTTGAATTAGAACATTTTAAATAAAAAGCAACTAATTTAATTATATTCCTGCTATGTCATAATATTAAAATGTAATTAACAATTTCAAATGTAACACATAGGCTTGTAAACAATTTAAAATAAATATTTAAATAGAGATAAAGTTAAAACAATTACAAAATAGACCTTTTATCTTGATTGGAAAACGCGTGCGAAGAAATATTTTGGCATTAATTGTGTTATAGAGCTTGTAAAGGTTGTGTGCATTACATGCAAACGAAATAAATTTACTCTTCGTAAGAAATATTTTGGCATTAATTGTGTTATAGAGCTTGTAAAGGTTGTGTGCATTACATGCAAACGAAATAAATTTACTCTTCGTTTTTAGGTAATTAAAATAGTTTTTTAATTACCAAGACCAGATGGCGTAGTCTAAACTTTGTATACTCAGTCGATTATAAGGAAAACGTATTTTGTAGCAATTATTACGACAATGATGCACCCGTTAGACGAGTGGGTTGACGTCATGTGCTGCGCAAAACAAAATATACGTCATGAGTTTTATAATACCTCATCCTCAAGTTAGTTTTACCTATTCCACGCACAAATTTCATATCGTATGTAATAAAGTCCTTAATTTAAAATTTGAGTTTGTCTTTATAAGTTTGAGAACGTGATTAATCCAGAATTATTGTGGTGCCTGCTTAGTACTAGACTAACTTGAATTTAAAACTTTAAAAAATTTAAAAAAAGTTTACTATAACTAAATACTATTATTTCTTAACCTACATTGCGAAGTTTTTATAAATTCCTACACGAATATGTATACAGTATGTATGTATATTATATATATATATGTGTATGTATATATATGTATATAATATTTATATATATGTATATAATATTTATATATATGTATATATACATATATATATATATATATATATATATACATATATATATATATATATATATTTCACATAAACATAAAGTTTTAATAGTAACACAGCAAACATTCAAACATACTCCACTACCAAGCATAAGATTCACATAAATACAATTGTATATTGTAAACTTATATTTACTCTAATCCTATAAATATTTGAAAATATTAAAAAAATGTTATAGTCAATGTAATTTCTCCACCTAATCTATTTTAGACATCAATTGGAACTCGTGGATCTGCAGCAACATGTTCTATTGTTAAAATGTTACAATCACCACGATTTATACTGAAACTAATAGTAGTGCTGATTGCATAGTTTACAATTTAGCAAATCTTTATTTGGTAAATTAAATGTATTATTATTAATATTGAATGATTTAGAAACAACAGAAGTCTTTAATTTCCGTGTTCGTACTAACAGTGTTAGTATGTTATCTCTTGAATAAAGAATGTAAATAAAAATAATAGTGCTCAATGTAATGCAATTATTAAGCAAGAGGTTCAAAAAGAACTCCATGCTTTATTTCGATTTCAGAGACACGTAGGCTATTAAGAAGCTTAGTCTAGTTACCCAGCATCGATCCAGTATATTCTAGATGAAGAGTAGCTTGTCGTGTTGCAATGTTAATGTGAGTAATCTGCAAACTGAATGATTATATAAATACTTAAGAAGGAGTGGTAAACTGTTAATGTCATGGAGGTTTGCGAAAATCACTTTAATTTATGAACATAAATAAATAGTTAGAAGAATATTTTTTAATTTAATTAAAAGAAAAGCCGAGCTGAATTTAAAACATTAGTAAATAAAAAATAGACCGATATAATACAAAATTGATATTTAAATTTATTTGTATTGACATCATAAATGAAAAACTTATGTTTCAAACTTTATTAATCAGTATGCTCTTTCATAAAAATTCAGTCTAGTTATTTTTTATACCACAAATAAGTTGACTTACGATATTTGTTTTCTACCATTATGTGTTGACTTTAAAACTATTTTGCGGTTCAGCCCTTCTCTCAATGAACAGATTGAAAATTTTTTAAATATGTATATGTTAAAAATATAAATTGATCTTATATATTTGCAAGACAGTATTTGCTGCAACTAAATATAAGAAATATTAACTCGCGATATATTTGTAAACATTTTAATATAATGACTAACTATCATAGTACATTAATTTAATATTTATTTTCTTTAAGTACATTTATAAATGTATTGCTAATACATTTGGCAAAAACGCAAAAGTATTGCTACAAATGACGACTCAGCTGCGACTACTACAATGATTTGATTTATGATGGTCGCTACGGGAAATGAGAACGCATTGCAGCGAAATGAATCATAACCGACATCGTTGGGAACGATCCCACATAAATGCAATGTCAAATCCGAATTAGGACAGGTCAAGGTTTGGGATAGCCAACATTTAAAAGAAATTACGTATTAAGTAGTATAAATAGAAATTAATACAGGCTGATTGATTAAATATAATTAAATAAACACTCATTAAAAGTTATTAGTATTTCAATTACCTGAAATTATGCGATATATTGTTATCTTATTTAGAATTAATATCCTAATAAAGGAATATTATTTATAAAGGTAATTTACTTTTCGTGATTATATATAATTTGTGTTACAAATACTTAATATTATAATTATACTTCAGAATATATTACAATATTAATTAATACTCTTAATAAATAAAGGCAAAATCTCGCCAACGTGTCTTCGCTTAAAAAAATAAAGAGGTTCTCATACCAGAAACTAATATTAATGATATTTTCTGAGTTATGATACAACTGGCTCAAGTGTGGTAACCCCTATATACACTTATTATAATTATTAATATTATAATATGGCTTTAATTATTATAAATATACTAAAAAGTGTAAATAAGGTACACACATGTACTTTTTGGTGACTCTTGCAACATTGCCCCAATTCTCAAAGGGAGTAATTAGAAGGTAACCGCATTGTTTCTAAGAAATCTTCATCAAGATAAATCTCATATTAAAGGTAGTGGTAAAAGAAAATGAATGATGGAACTATAGTATATTTATAGGACGCATTTTGCTTGGAATAATAAGTACCATGAGCCACAAAAGATCATGCTACATTTTGTGAACACTCTGTAAGTAGTGTATTGTAGCGAATTTTTACGAATATAGTTTACTATCTTTAAAATAAATTACAGTTAAATGTAACAGTTTCATCGTGATACCTTTAAACACTTGTGTAAGAGAATCACATAATGTGTTTGTTGTTTCGGTGTTAACAAACCTGAGGTCTTGAACAAATTACAAAACAATTACGCAGTGAGGCGAGGAGCAAACATTGTTACAGTCTTAGCCTCAACAGAACCCGAATATAAACTTTGGTCCAGATTTTCATAGCGTATCATTAAAGTATTATCATTTTAGAATTTTAGGCAGCCATTCAAGAATAGTGAGGTAAATGGATTTTACTATTGAAATATAACTATTCAAGATTTACAGGGTTACTAGGTAACAGAATTATAAAAGTTTTTAATTGAACTTACAAGAATTATAGAAATCAACTAATGGAAATCAAGTAGTGTTGGGCTGCTCAGAGTCGCTCAAATATCTGAAAGATAATTATAGGGTACATTGAATACAGTAATAAGGAATATATCAGAATATATTAGTGTAAAATGATAAAAGATTCTACAATTCTACAATATGGATGTTAAAAAAAATCTAGACTCCCAGGAATCAAAATTGGCGTAGTCTAGCGAGTACGGCGGTTATCGCGAAATAATCAAATCAATCGACGTCGAACGTGGCTGCTGCTTGGATGGTCGAGTATGCTTAAACGATATTTGCCAATAGTAATAAAAATAATAAATAAACTAAAAACAAGGTTACTTTCCATATAATGGATACATTTTGTACTTTGTTGGAGATAGCGAGGTTAAATATGATTAGTTTGGTATGTAAGTGGTAGATAATGTGCATAGCACTTAGGGATCTTAGTGATATCAATATAAATTTAACAAAATTGTAATTCTCCTTTAAACGGCTGTGACAAAAGATTTGTTAAGCTATACTTGAAATAAAAATTTATTATGTATAACACAATATTAATAAACCTTTTAGCTCTTTTTTAAACTTTTATTTTTCTAACGATGTACATTTTTAAGAAAAAAGAAGAAAGAGATATCAAATACATTCAATCAGACTACCTTGGTAAACATTGTCACAAAATTAACAAATCATTTTATAAACAAGGATATAAATTGGCTTTCAAAACCTCGAACAACCTTGGACTTTTAATAAAAAACAATAGCAATTCAACAAACCAAAGTTAAAATTCAAAATTTAACAATAGTGGTGTATACAAATTAAATTGCAACGTTTGTCAATCTCAATATATTGGACAAACCGGCCGATCCTTCAAAATTAGATTTAATGAACACATAAAGGCACTGAAAACATTATCAAATTCAAAATATGCAGACCATTTAAATAACACCGGCCATACATACACTAACATCGAAAACAATCTTGAAATTTTACACACAAGCAAAAAATTTACAAAAGTGCCAAAATTAATCATAATATATTATTAAATTACAAAGGTTTTCTAACAAAAAATTTATTATTCGATAGACTTTTAAACAATATACATTGATCACACATAAAATTAAATACAAAAAATTTAGCCACCAAGGTAGTAAAAAACACATGAAAAATTGGTTTTAATATTTATTTTCATAATTAACTTAACCTTAGTTAGTACCTGAAGATGAAATCACAGATTTCGAAATGTACATCGTAAGAAAAATAAAAGTTTAAAAAAGTGTTAAAAGGTTTATTAATATTGTGATATACATATTTAAAAACACTTTTCGAGGCTACATCTCTAACATAACAAAAATTTATTGTTGGAGAAAAGTCTGTCAACTAGAGAGGTGTTATCCCAGATTTCTGGGAATACCTGGAGCAGTTAGTGTATATTTTAAAGGAAGCAGAAGAAAACGAAATTATGAATTCTGAACATGGTGGATATTCTATTCCGATATCTAAAAATCAGAAATAGAGTTTTGCAACCCTACACCTTTTTTGCATCGACTAATCTGTGGTTCAGGTATTTTTGTTGCTCTAAAATCTAAGGTGGATATGAGCTACTATGTCTTTCCCAAGGATTCCTTTTAGCAGCAAACTCTTTTAAAGATTTGGATGGCCTCTAGTGGGAAACATTTATTATTTGTCAGATTGCTACTCCCTTCAAATTCACTTCTAACTAATATTATACGGCAATGAATAACTTATAGCGCCAACAATATAACAAGATGTAGTATATTTTTACCATTTTGAAAACACCATATGATAAACGTTATACCAATTGCAACCGAAAAGGAACCATAGGACAACAAGTAATTAATATCATTTCTCTTGTTTCTCAAAATTTATATTTGCGTGCATTGTTGGTTTTGATTTTTAAATCTTTTAAGTGAGAATTAAATCCCGTACATTTTTAAGGATAAAATATGTATAGGTAGAGTTTTAATAGCTATGTATAGCAAATAATTATAAAAACAGCCCCAGTTTAGGTTTACTGTACAGAAAATTTATATATATATATATATATATATATATATATATATATATATATATATATATATATATCTTCAATAAGAATAGAAAAATAGAAGACAAGAATAAAAAAAATTCTCTATATTTCGTCTTAAGACATTTTCAAGAGATATAGGTAAATAAATAAATATATCAACAAAAAATAATATACATATATATTATTTCCTCTCCTCACGACTGAAAAGGTAAAAAATACGTGTATATTCATCTGAATGGTTTAAAATTTAAAAGTTATATCCATGATGACTACTTAAATAAAATAACATACTACATCTAAGTAAATGAAAAATAGGATTATGTTATACTTTTAAGTAACAAATCAATGTCTGAGCGATAGCTGTTAGTAGTAGCACGTAGAAAAAATTACAAAATTAACAAAATATACACTTATACCAACAAGAAAAGAAAAAAATATGAATTAAGTCTATAAGTATAATTATTATATACTGTATAGTATCATATGGTACTAATTAGTACCGCCCTTAAAACTTTATTTTTTTATCAGTATGAGTATGTTGTATAAGAAGGCGACACAAGTATCAATGTCGTGAATGAATAGCAATGATGGCTTGGCTAACAAGAGTGCTTAATTGAAACGCTTATCTTCTTGTACATCAAAGAAAGTGTTGAACACACAAGCTTTATTGCAAGTAAATATCTGCACGTAGTGTATTTGTTCATCAATGTATTCATTGAAATTACAGTCCCGATCAGACTACAAAGTATACATTTAACTATTAGTCTATTACCTAGGATATCAGTAAAGAAACAGAACGTTTAATCATATATAAGTTGGGGATTAAACATTAAAAACCGCCTTGTTTTGCAAAGGTTTCTAAGTCAATTACAAGAGAACGTTACGCTTTCTGTGACAGATAAAAGTGGTGAAAGAAAAGTGGTGTTACCACAATCTGTAGGGCATGTGTTCTTTTATTCTTGTGAAAATATGCTTTATATAAAAGTATATTTTAGTATCTGTCGTGAAAGGCAAATCAATTTCTGTTATGTTCTCATTTCTTTGTTTGAAGGTTATTTTTGACGATGGAAGGATTGTGAAGGAAACAGGATTTTTCCGGACATTTGCCATCGTTAAGTGAAACAAGAAAACAGTAACACTACGTTTCGAGATCTGCAATCTGATCTCTTCTTCAGGTAAAGAACTAACCTAATACATAATTACAAACTAGGTTAAAATAAACAAATCTTACTAAAGCGTTGTGGCACGCCTAAGTCATTATGTATTAGGTTAGTTCTTTACCTGAAGAAGAGATCAGATTGCAGATCTCGAAACGTAGTGTTACTGTTTTCTTGTTTCACTTAACGATGGCAAATGTCCGGAAAAATCCTGTTTCCTTCATGTTCTCATTTATTTGGTATTACTGTTCGTGTACTTCTTTAATATTACGCATCTATTACAGAGTTATAATATAGTGTTTACTGGTTTTATCTCTTGTAGTTTACACGCCTAGCCCAAACGGTTTACTGATTAAATTGTGTTATTAAATATGGATTAAACGTAAGGAAATATATCTGTGTATTAATAATGACCCGAGTACCGTGTCTATCGGATCCAATAAGTTTCTCTAAGAGCCACGACGCAAGATAGAGTGGAAACATCGGAATTTTCCAAATAACTGTGAGTTATCTGATAGTTAATGTCGGAAATTCACTAATCTACATTAGGGTTCTCGAAAACGTTCGTGTAGGAGTCCTTTTTGGAACATGCACGAAACAATAAGACGTAAAAACATCTAGTTATTTTCCAATGGCAAAATAGTTCTTCACAGAACCTAGACAACATACAAGTATATGTGTCAATGGCAAAAGTCCAAGTAACATTCAAATGGGAGGCTATTTTTAATTCTTATTTTGGCATGATTTATTGTCAGGATTAGAATTTTCTTAACTTCTCGACGTTACACACTGTAATTTAATTCAATTTTACATACTGAACGCCAAAATTACTATAAAAATAAGGTGAAACATGACACCGAGAAGAGGAGGGAGTACGTTTCAGGTATTTAGTTTTTGTCCAATTTCATAAGAAATCACTCATGGTTGAATCCATGAATCGAATAAAGCAGTTCTTTAGAAGTATTCTTGCGTATTTAGACTAGAATGCCATTTATTTTGCTATTTTTAAGTAAAAAGAGCAAAAATAAGTAATAAGCAGTCGTAATAGCGATGTGTTGCAATTCATAAATTAGCCTATTTAGTTTTGGCAACAAAAAAACTATATTACGGGCTGTCAAAAAAATTCTTTCATGCTTATTTAAATGCCTATCGAGCCGTTTGGCTTATGGTATTTCTAATCAGGAATGGCTATTACCCGTTTATCAAAGTACCAGTATTAAAAAAATAGTTTACAAATATCCCAATGTCATTGTCATCCGATATTTGGTATATTTATCGTTTTTCGAAGAGGAGGGTTATCTAAAATGTTTACGTGAATTTATAATCATCAATATGTAGTGGCAAAAATAAAATGCAATTATACATATGTACTTAAAAGCATGTATAGATAAATTAAGAGTATTTTATCCAATAATAATCCTTATTCACTGAAGTAAATTCATATAATATATGAAACAAACAATATATCTTAATTTTCTCATAAATAAACAAATAAAAACCATTACACATACAGTTTCTTAAATAATGTGAATGAAGTCAAATTTATAATTCACAAATGGCAGAAATTTAATATTTTACATACACGTGAAACTTATTTTAAAGTGTTTTTAAACCCACGTACGGTGTTTTAACGAGATTTCATCAATAAGGGAGTTAAACTTAGTGTTAAATTATGAAAGGATTTCTGTCCAGCAATAGGATCCGTCATCCTTTATGGGCTAGGAACCTAGAGTAAACGTACATTTTATTACTACCCAATCTTGTAATTCAGCAAATGAAAGAGATTCTGAGCGAGGCTAGGTCGAAATAGGAGGATGTCAAAAGAGATAACTTGAGACACCTGCAACCCACGGCCAGATACGAAATAGATGTTAAATCAGAGCTGATGAACACATAGAATGACTTTCATTGCCTTTATCTTGTAGCTTGTTGAGATGTAATTGTCATTTATTTATCTGAGGATCGATTTTAAAACGTATGAAAACGTACATTTCATTACTACCCAATCTTGTAATTCAGCAAATGAAAGAGATTCTGAGCGAGGCTAGGTCGAAATAGGAGGATGTCAAAAGAGATAACTTGAGACACCTGCAACCCACGGCCAGATACGAAATAGATGTTAAATCAGAGCTGATGAACACATAGAATGACTTTCATTGCCTTTATCTTGTAGCTTGTTGAGATGTAATTGTCATTTATTTATCTGAGGATCGATTTTAAACGTATGAAGGTTAAACAAATATAAGAAAAAAATATAGGCTATAAACATTTTAACCCTTTCAATGTCAACCCTTTTCTGCCTCTACCAAAACTATCTTAGATGACGAATAATTTCTTCCGTTCTCAATTACAAGAAAGACTAGTTGTTGCCAAATCGCCTCTTAGATATTGTACTTAAAAAGCCTAATACCCGTATCTTTAATTGCGGTATTGATGCTTATAGTGCAGGATTTCCAAGTAATTAGTCAAGGTGGTATGTCAGTGCAGAAATAACATGTTACTAATAAAAATAATAGGGAGCAAGTGCTTAAGTAAGAGTTCCTAACCCATAATATAAGCCCATTGCTTTTAAAAACACGTGAGATTCTAAATTAATAGAAAATGTATTGTACGCGTATGTTAGTATATGGATCTTCATAAATAATGTTTTTTTGCTTTAAGCATTATTAAAAAACAATAAACAAAAGATACAATAAATATGTGTTATATTTTGGCACTGTTTTTCTGATGACTTAATTAATCACTAGATATATACTTTGTATATGAGTCATAGGCTCGCCAAATTTTGTTAAAAAAGAAATATAAAACTCATATAATCTTGAGCTATTTAAGGAGCACTCTAATATATTTGTCCTAATTATTCCATCCAATTTATTTGTCTAGTACAAGAAGTTCTTAAAAAATGAATCGCGTTGTCCATCCATAATCTAGGATGAAAAAAAACATTACTCATTGAATACAAGTTATTTCTCTAGTGTGTTAAAGTTAATCACGTATGTTGTCTTCACATCTCCTGGATCAACTAGATTTTTCGTGTTTTGATTAAGTAAGCCTTACATTAAAAATAATTTGTAAATTTATAATTATAACGTATATTGTATTGTTGGACTTATTAAATCAATAGTGTATGAGGCAAAATACGTATCCACGTACTTTCCATTTTAAAATGTATCTCTAATTCAACCTAATTTATTTTAAAATATATCAATATAGACGACACAGAGGTTAATGCATGGATAGGAAAATTCAATCTGGGAAGGTTGGAAACAGCTGTAACAGTCATCAGTGTAATGGCTGGGGGGAACAATTAACTGTAGACATATCGCTACATCAGCATCACCTGCGGCTTGCAACGTATCAGTAACACTACTCTTCTTTTTGTATGCGATACGAGTATTAACCAATGGTTATAACTTATCACTCGAAGGGGCTAACACATTTTGAATTTCTGTCTATCTGTCTGTCTGACCGTCCAAACGATATCTTGAAAACAATAAGACCTATAAACATAACTTTCTTTACGAACCCTTAATTTTATACAAGAAACATTGAGTTTGATGATGGTGCATGTTAATGCGAAGATTTTGCTGAGCGTTAGAGAACATTTTTACATTTGTATTGTGACTAACTATGATGGTATTGTGAAAGATTCAGAATTGATAAATTTGTAAAAAACATTAAGGCTATCATATAAAATTTGAATATGTGAAACAGTAACAAGTGTAGCTACGTACTTGAATTTCGCATGCGTCCTCAGAGATGCCTGACGTGACACGTTGTGTTCCATACTCTTATTTTGTTAATGTAGTGGTTTTAAATAAAATAAGAGTATATTGGCCTTATTTTTTTGTTAGACTATCATGTAGATAGAATTGATAACACACATAATTTAAAATTTAAAGTTAAGTTTTGTGCTATTAAAATGGTCTATAACCAGTTTGGCATAATTGTATCTCAGGTGCACAGAAGGCCTTAGCCATTCATTGCTAATTGCTTCAAATTTAAGGATCGACATCGACCAATGAATGCGATCAGAACATCAAATATATAGTTAAGAATCCGCGTCGTTTATGTCTATGACTAATACAACCACAAAACCTCTTTTACACACCTGATCCTGTAAATCAATAAGTCCACATTTGATAGGACCATATATGGAACCATGACTCATTTATCTTACTACTTCTTGTATACACCAACCAATTTCTTGACGTCTGCTGTAAAACAGGCATACGATTATAAAGTTATATCTTATTATAAAACAAATGTTTATTTTTTGACTTGGCTTCGAAGAACCTTTCATTCTGTATTCACAACTTGGGTTGAGTGGTCCGTGAGAGAGGTTGCATTTTCGAGGTCTGCGAGAAAGGTTACATGTTTGCACAGAAGTACTTGTAAGGTAGATTGCAACGGAACTATACTCATCGTTGCTCAAGAATCGTAATAGCTAAGAACTTTCTGACGCAGGAGCACAAATAAGAAAAATGTTTGAACTTTGGTGAAATGCTGTACCTCATAACACCTAAAGTACACGTGTCGCTTAGTGGAATTAAATGACTGCTTTAAAATTGCTTAGTTTGAAGACGTAAATCTGCCATAATATTTTATTGTGGACCTAAAATTGTTTTAATCTTTCATATCCAATCGTTTTAAAACCCAATCAAAATTTAAAATTTGGTTTGACCTAAAAGGTTTGCGGAAAAAAAGTTTTACCAAGGCGTTTATCAAGTTCAATTTTATTATTAAGTAATAAGTGATAACTCCAATTGAACAATCCAAGCCTCAACTTTTTGTTTAATTTATTGAATATTTTCTGTTGTTTAAATCATAATATATATATATATATATATATATATATATATATATATATATATATTAATTACATTAATTACGTACATATTAATTATTTAAAATATTACAACGAGTGAGTATACATAATCATACAATATAATGTATTTATAATTATATTTATGTAATTAACAATTTTATGTAATAATAATTAATTAAATAATATTTAATATATATGTCGTTTCCTGCATTAACATTAATTTTTACTGGCATCCCACAATCGCAAATTGAGTTATCTGTCCTTAGGTTAATTATGAAGACACTTTTTTCATGTTGAGACATTATTCTTTTTCTGATATGTTGAAGTTTAAAAAGCTTTTGTTTTTACATAATAATGTAGGGTTAAGAACTAAATAAAAACAGTTGAGTATTAAGTATAGCCAATAAAAAAATAAAAAAAATGATTGTGCCACGTTGCAACTTTTGTTTCCAATATTTGTTGTTGCATACTTCTCAGAATTTGTATGGTGAAATAATTAAAAAATTACTAGCCGTAAAGAAAGGATATGAACGAAAGTTATTTACAACGCTAGAAAATAGGATTTAGTTAAGTTGAACTATATTATAATGGACATATCTTAAACATATTTGGATACTAAAACAATATTTATGGGCTATTCAGAAATATAAATGGTGATTGAAGTTGCTTTACGTCTTTAATACATTTTTATTGATAAAATGTTAAAAAGATCGGTATTAAATAAGAAACAAATGGATTTGAGACTTAAAAAAATTAATTTAAAACCTTAATTTAAATCCTGGGAACTAATAATGTGCATACTAAGAGCCATAAATAGTTGATCTCATAACATATCTCATTGATCTCATTGAATAAATGAAAATTAGCAGTTACAGTGTTTACACGCATACGAGTTCTGCATAATTGTATACCACATTACTTCTGTACTATTTTATATTCAGTTGGAAAGCAATAATCAATCCTAACACATGCTTATTGTGGGTTTGAGACGTCGAGATTGGTTTTATACATGTAAAGGTACCACATAAATTGTGATGAGGCTCCTACTAATAATCAAAATATTTCGAGAAATTATAAATGAAAATAATATTATTCCAAGCTAACACAATACGGAAATCTGATAGCATTCATCTATGCTGGGCACTTCCAAATTGCAACAGCAATGCAGTTGCATAGACTTTATACTCATTTATGGGCAAGTGTGGCAGGACCACTTGTCACTCTGCCAAGGTTCAGAAAGACATCACAATAGCTTTTGAATCTGGATAAGTGTCTCACTGAATCTATCAAAACCTCTGAACTTGGTGTGTTTCTTCAATTACTTATATCGTAACAGCTGGTATCCAATACAGTTTAGTGTTCGATAGTATTAGCACAACAAATTATTTAAATTTAAAACAAAAAAAAGTTTTTTTTAGCAAAGTTTACTACTCTGTTGTCATTATGGCAGATCCTAAAAATAATTGCCATCCAGGAATTTAAAGCAACATATTTGACCATTATATTTTAAAATAAGCTTTTAGGAAAAATAAGTATGAGGCAAAATAATTTTCCACGACGTATGCTTAAAACTATTCAAATTTTGAAAGAACACTAACTGGGAAAGAATTAATTGATTTACATAATGAAACATATCACTTCCATGGTAACGAGTAGACAATTGGAAATATTCAACAAAATAAGAGACGTGTAGAATATCTATAACGTCAACATAACGTACGAGTATATGGCTTGTTTATATTCGGTTGTATCATTCAATCATTAATTACTTCCGATACTTGATTATTTCTTTGCGTGCTATTGAGATATATCAATTTGATTGTTTTAGTACTTACTGAACCTCCCCTATAATGTCTGGTCGTCCTTTCTTTGCGTGCAAATCTCGATTAATACTTGTTTCAAAGCCACGTAGCACAAATAAAATAAATATATCATTATTTTTTAAACATCACATCCATAGTAAAAATCGCAAATAGTAAAAACCCCTTTTCAATGATAAAATGAAGGTAGTATTCGAAGTAGCATTGCCTTATATTTAATTCGTATTTCATTTTGTCATTCGAAAATAAGCTTTTCATATGCAAATGCAAACAATATAATTTGTGTTAAAATATTTTCATACAAAATGAGAAATTGAATACACATAGAAGGAGTAGTGCATATTACAAGGTGAATATATATATATATATATATATATATATATATGTGTGTGTGTGTGTGTGTGTGTGTGTGTGTGTGTGTGTGTGTGTGTGTGTGTGTGTGTGTGTGTGTGTGTGTGTGTGTGTGTGTGTGTGTGTGTGTTTAAATATAGTAGGCTAAGTTTCCTCACATTAAAGACGGATGAGAGTATTGAGCTTGTTCTCCATATTTCGTGCGTATACGTACAAAATAAAAACATCTAGCAGCATTTCTACAATTCAGAACTACCAGCTTAAATACTACAGCAAAGAAAGGTAACAAAACAATTCCATGCTAGAAACGGGTAATTAAACATAAACTATAGCCAAATGATTCGACTGACAAGTGTAGACTTGTCTGCCACCATTGTTATCAGATATAGCAGAACAATACCAGCAGGCAGAAGTGTTACAAGTCTGACAACAAGCGAAGAATTGTTACGCCAATAATTTTATCAGATAATCTTATAACAGAACACTGCCAGTATTTAGAAGTGTTACACGTTAGCAACATGTAAACGTCAAAAATAGCCAAACGAGTCGACTGACAAGCGTAGACTTGTCTGCCACCATTGTTATCAGATATAGCAGAACAATACCAGCAGGCAGAAGTGTTACAAGTCTGACAACAAGCGAAGAATTGTTACGCCAATAATTTTATCAGAAAATCTTATAACAGAACACTGCCAGTATTTAGAAGTGTTACACGTTAGGAACATGTAAACGTCAAAAATAGCCAAACGAGTCGACTGACAAGCGTAGACTTGTCTGCCACCATTGTTATCAGATATAGCAGAACAATACCAGCAGGCAGAAGTGTTACAAGTCTGACAACAAGCGAAGAATTGTTACGCCAATAATTTTATCAGATAATCTTATAACAGAACACTGCCAGTATTAAGAAGTGTTACACGTTAGCAACATATAGCCAAACGAGTCGACTGACAAGCGTAGGCATTTTGCGCTACCATTGCTATAATATTGTTATAATATAACAGACCATACCAGTTTTATAATTTAAACAAGTAATTAAACAGAGCCAAATGAGTCAACTAACAACAAGTTTAGACTTGTCGAGTCACCATTCTTATTATTTAAATGAGAACTGTTAGTCATGACTGATGTGCCACTGCAGTCAAGACTGCCCTACTTACTCCTAGTTCTACATAGTTTAGAACTGGAGTAACCTCAAGTCACATTGTATCAACCTCCTCCCACCTGGATATCTTATATGTTTTAATTTGTTGAAATGGTTTTTAAAATTGTGCTTAGTGAGTAGAATTTTGTTTGATAATAATTTGTTTTTTTAAAGGTGTGTGTTTACATCATTAATAAACCAAACATTAAATAGCGTATGTTAGAGAATAATTAGAAAACGTAGTAAAATATATATTTTAATCGCAACACACTGTGACTTTGAGACTCAAGGCAATAAAGTAAGAGCCCTTTAACCCTTTCTGAATATTGTCCTACTGTTCTCTTTGTTTTAATTGTGTGCCATGATACCACAGGAAGTGCCGCTACCAATTTTCCCTACAGGTTCTCACTATCTCTGGTCCAAGTATCTGATAGTGTGTAATGCAGATGAGCTAGTCAAGGTGTATCTGATGTTGAAATGATGAAAGGAGTTCTTTTTAGAGCTTCTTCGCTAAATCTTGTCCCAGATTCCAGGAGTCACGTCTGTGACAGCGTCACATTTCAGACGCTGCATTAAAAGCAAGGCGAACTGAAGCAAACTCAACATTCACATTAAATCAATCCTTCCCACCATAGCCACCTTCTAAAGAATATGCTTAGTTTTTTGGCATAAAACTTATTCTTTTGAGCTGAAGGTTACATTTTTAATATGCATATACGCTTAAACCTTACATCTTTTATGGACGAAAACATAGGGCGGTGATCTCTGACATCGTAGTAAGTTACTTTTATTGTGGCAAATAAAACTTACAAGTACCGTTTATAAATAATATATAAACATTTCATCGCTGCAGCAAATATAGAATAATATGAATTATAATGATATCTGCGAGGAGAGCTATTGATTCCAATGTTCTTTGGAACTGAGCTTCGAATTCAATAACTTTATAAAAATTTAAAATTGATTTTTAAAGCTTTACTTGTCAATTAAAAAGTGCGGCGTCAATATGCAGCTGAAGTCATAAAACGGAAGAGAAAAATCAAAGTAGGATAAGAACCATTCTAACACTCAAGGTGGGACTTTAACTTGCCTAAAACTAAATCGCGATGGGATTAGGTATTTATTCATAAAAATTTTAATCATGACAACGTGGTTTCGTAAGAAGGACGACACCACTATTTATATCAAGTCTAATAAGGTTAATAAGAAATCATGACAGAATTATTTTACTATTTAAAAATATACTTTATAACACATTCAAAATAGTCTCACATGAAAGAGACGATTTATAATACGAGAAATGGACAAGTCGTGCGAGAAGTTCCTCGTCAGCCTGTTTCTGCGTTTAGTTTAATCCGTTAGGAATTTAGTCCCAAGAACATCGGTGAAAAATAGTACTTAACAGTCACAAGTAACAGAGTTTCGAAATTATACTTATATATATTAAAACTAAACAACATTACAATATTTTTTAAATATCAGTAGGTACATGCTCCAATCCTCGATACGTAGTGTTTTATATGTGTAACATACAACAATGTAAATTTTCGAAATTATACTTATATATATTAAAACTAAACAACATTACAATATTTTTTAAATATCAGTAGGTACATGTATACGTACTTATGTAGGTACATGCTCCAATCCTCGATACGTAGTGTTTTATATGTGTAACATACAACAATGTAAATTTTCGAAATTATACTTATATATATTAAAACTAAACAACATTACAATATTTTTTAAATATCAGTAGGTACATGCTCCAATCCTCGATACGTAGTGTTTTATATGTGTAACATACAACAATGTAAATTTTCGAAATTATACTTATATATATTAAAACTAAACAACATTACAATATTTTTTAAATATCAGTAGGTACATGCTCCAATCCTCGATACGTAGTGTTTTATATGTGTAACATACAACAATGTAAATTTTCGAAATTATACTTATATATATTAAAACTAAACAACATTACAATATTTTTTAAATATCAGTAGGTACATGCTCCAATCCTCGATACGTAGTGTTTTATATGTGTAACATACAACAATGTAAATTTTCGAAATTATACTTATATATATTAAAAACTAAACAACATTACAATATTTTTTAAATATCAGTAGGTACATGCTCCAATCCTCGATACGTAGTGTTTTATATGTGTAACATACAACAATGTAAATTTTCGAAATTATACTTATATATATATTAAAACTAAACAACATTACAATATTTTTTAAATATCAGTAGGTACATGCTCCAATCCTCGATACGTAGTGTTTTATATGTGTAACATACAACAATGTAAATTTTCGAAATTATACTTATATATATTAAAACTAAACAACATTACAATATTTTTTTAAATATCAGTAGGTACATGCTCCAATCCTCGATACGTAGTGTTTTATATGTGTAACATACAACAATGTAAATTTTCGAAATTATACTTATATATATTAAAACTAAACAACATTACAATATTTTTTAAATATCAGTAGGTACATGCTCCAATCCTCGATACGTAGTGTTTTATATGTGTAACATACAACAATGTAAATTTTCGAAATTATACTTATATATATTAAAACTAAACAACATTACAATATTTTTTAAATATCAGTAGGTACATGCTCCAATCCTCGATACGTAGTGTTTTATATGTGTAACATACAACAATGTAAATTTTCGAAATTATACTTATATATATTAAAACTAAACAACATTACAATATTTTTTAAATATCAGTAGGTACATGCTCCAATCCTCGATACGTAGTGTTTTATATGTGTAACATACAACAATGTAAATTTTCGAAATTATACTTATATATATTAAAACTAAACAACATTACAATATTTTTTAAATATCAGTAGGTACATGCTCCAATCCTCGATACGTAGTGTTTTATATGTGTAACATACAACAATGTAAATTTTCGAAATTATACTTATATATATTAAAACTAAACAACATTACAATATTTTTTAAATATCAGTAGGTACATGCTCCAATCCTCGATACGTAGTGTTTTATATGTGTAACATACAACAATGTAAATTTTCGAAATTATACTTATATATATTAAAACTAAACAACATTACAATATTTTTTAAATATCAGTAGGTACATGCTCCAATCCTCGATACGTAGTGTTTTATATGTGTAACATACAACAATGTAAATTTTCGAAATTATACTTATATATATTAAAACTAAACAACATTACAATATTTTTTAAATATCAGTAGGTACATGCTCCAATCCTCGATACGTAGTGTTTTATATGTGTAACATACAACAATGTAAATTTTCGAAATTATACTTATATATATTAAAACTAAACAACATTACAATATTTTTTAAATATCAGTAGGTACATGCTCCAATCCTCGATACGTAGTGTTTTATATGTGTAACATACAACAATGTAAATTTTCGAAATTATACTTATATATATTAAAACTAAACAACATTACAATATTTTTTTAAATATCAGTAGGTACATGCTCCAATCCTCGATACGTAGTGTTTTATATGTGTAACATACAACAATGTAAATTTTCGAAATTATACTTATATATATTAAAACTAAACAACATTACAATATTTTTTAAATATCAGTAGGTACATGCTCCAATCCTCGATACGTAGTGTTTTATATGTGTAACATACAACAATGTAAATTTTCGAAATTATACTTATATATATTAAAACTAAACAACATTACAATATTTTTTAAATATCAGTAGGTACATGCTCCAATCCTCGATACGTAGTGTTTTATATGTGTAACATACAACAATGTAAATTTTCGAAATTATACTTATATATATTAAAACTAAACAACATTACAATATTTTTTAAATATCAGTAGGTACATGCTCCAATCCTCGATACGTAGTGTTTTATATGTGTAATATACAACAATGTAAATTTTCGAAATTATACTTATATATATTAAAACTAAACAACATTACAATATTTTTTAAATATCAGTAGGTACATGCTCCAATCCTCGATACGTAGTGTTTTATATGTGTAACATACAACAATGTAAATTTTCGAAATAGTTTCATTCTTTCAAACCAGTAGTCAATACATCAATATTTATTTGTTGTCGAAAGTGACAATGTTTTGGGTTTTTGAAATGTATTATTAAAGTCAGAAAATAAAAAAGGTGATCACCGATCACTTTCTAAAGGAGTAATGTAACAAAAAAAATGGTACTGTAAAAACGAAGTGGTCCTTTGGTCTGAAATATATTGTTCTTTTAATAGACCCTCGAGTGCAGATGTCTTTAGTTTATATCAGACGTTAAATTAGAAGTTAAATTAAACTATCTGGTGGAAAACCACCAAACATCAGCTTTGTGAAATTAGTGAGAAGATGCTAAATCTTTAGAGATGCTATCAATGATAAAATATTTAGTTACTAATAAGTTTACAAATACTATTCTTAAGGGCGTACAAGGGATTTTCGGTTATTATATTCTAAAATTGAAACTGTTCTATTGTTATATTTGTAAAAAAATGGTTCAACTCTTTTCTTTAAATTGCAACCTAATTTTCACGATTTTAAACAGTTAATTCGTTTATGTTCTTACTACAGTATAGTAAGAAATACGAGTAAATATAGCGCTTGAATGTTTTTTAATGTTGGTAACAGTGATAATACATCACAGGTATGGTCACCTAAGTGTCACATAAAACTTTACGACGTCACACGATGATAACAGAGCATGGCCCTCAGTTATTGTAACTTATGTGATACAACTCTTCTTTTATGGGGAAGATTTTAAAACACTCAATCAACGTTTATTAACTTAACTTTAATAAAAAAAAGTTATTATATTAAGTGTGCACAAAATATTCTTTTGAGTGAAAAGAATTATTTAAGAATTCATAACAGTTAAAATATGGCCTAACTTATCAGGAACTATTTATTTGGTAAGTCACTTTCTACAATTTAGTCGTACTTAAGTACGAGTAATATACTCTGTTTATTCAATTACAGTCTTGGTATTAAGAATGCTTCCATTCTGTTTATTGCAAGGCAGTTGTGAATAGTATGTTGTTTGGTTGGGATAAATAACTAACATCACAGAGGATGTTCTGTTTTTTTAAACGTTAAAAGCAAAGTGTTCTTTTGCATAGTGAGACTAGGCCATATTAATTGTGAGAGAGTTCAGTCTCTGAAAACCTCTAGGCCTGATTGATCAGCAACAGATTTTATGATATTTTAAATTATGACATAATCTGGAATTGTGACATTAGGAGGGTACAACGCCACCTTTCATCTTCAATATCATGATTTAATTATAAATAGAAAAAAACTCGTTTTTTAAAGAATACTACTTATTTTGGTTCTTGTAATTCCTTTTATAAGAAAACGTTGAGTTTCGCTCCAGATCATCCTCCTCTTAGTGCAACGTATTTTAAAGGGTCTAGGGATGTTTTTCGTACACTATAAAACTACAAGTTTTGTGCAACTAAATGTTAAAAGGGTGGCTGAGTTACCTGCGGCACTTTGCATACAGCAGTTTAATCAAGCTAACAAACTTAACTACCAGTTATCTTGTGAGTTAGAAAAGTAATGTTTCTTGTGGCTTTAGTATTAATGACACAGTTGTCTCCCACCTCAAACAATAAAGTTAAAGTTTCCCACTAAAGTTTACAACAGTAAATATTGGACATTTGCTGCAAACTGGGAATGTTAATGTAATTTTTAACAAAATATTAAACAACTAAAGTTTAAAATTAAATTAATATACATTGTTTATTTAATTTATATATATTGTAAAATTGTATTTATTTAGCAAACAATTTTTTTTTAATTTAAATTTTCTTGCGCTAATTTTTGAAAAATAATTTGTCAGAATTGACCATAGAAATATTTAGAATCGTAATCTACCACAATTTTTCATGTTTAAGAAGATTCTTGTAAAGAGTTGGAATAAACGTTTAAGGAAGCATTTAACTTAATTAATAAATAACTACATTATCTGTATTTAACTCAAATTTAAAATCGATTTTTTTACGCTACGAATTCGCAGCTCAAATTTAATTTTTAATTCTGGTCTTGCAATTGTTTTTGTATAACACTTAAGCCACCTGTGAAAATCAGCTTGAATAGATCATTTTATTTTAATTATCATGTCTGGCCTCTAAATTTTAATCAAGTTAAATTATGAAGCTACTGAGGTTTTCGACTATGGTCAATACTTATCCCAGGAAACCTTACAAGTTTTAGCTTCAGTTAACAATAGTGAGTTTCTAGAATATCAATTAAAAACTTAAGATGCCTTGTTTTAATAATATCCAAACGACAATAAATCGGGACATTGGTTTGGTCGAAAACCTATGTCTTACTTGAATCAGGACTGCCCTGTGGAGTCCAGTGACAAATCACTAACGAAAACGTGTATGTATATCCACTGCAGAGAATGACGGTTTGAAGTTGGTAGGTCTAAGTGGTAATGGTAATTCTAGTCCTAAATGAGTGATATCCCTGCCCACGTTGACTGGAGAGATTGGTGCAGAGATGGCCTTCCCTTTTTCCAAGGTGACATTGAGAGAATGTCTGCTATCACTCGTCATGGATCTCTTCAGAAGGCGGCCTCTACCGTAAATCTACCCATCATGAATAACCTTGAACTTAGGAAGCAAAGGCAAAGGTTCATTTAGTACTAAGAACAATGAGAGTTCTCTTATCTTCTCGTAATAAGAGAAGCCAAAAGTGTCTTAATAAGACACTTTTAATATGTAAAATAGAAGAAGGAGCGGGACACCTGTCTTGATCATACACTTTAGTTATTCCTCCTTAAATAATTGACAAACAATGAAATTACATTCCAGCCAGTGTTATATGTTCCTTGTAAGTAATTACATGTATAAACTTGCAAGTTAACTTTTTATATGCTAACAGGATATCAATAATAATTGATCATTTTAAAATGTGTAACTGTTTGTATAAGTGATAATTTAGTAGGAACGCTTGAAATATAGTGAATATTAGCGAGTAAGCAAGACTATCGGTCACTGAGATAATAGCTGTTATTTAACCGATGATGTATCGGGTATAGAAGTGGCTCACTTTAAGAGTTTACAATGATGTATGGCTTTTGTAAAAGTTTAACGTAATATGGAAATGTAAATGTTTGGTAAATTCAGTATTATTATACTTAACACATACATTATTATATTTTTTCGTGATAATTAGGAATTAAATTTAAAAACAGATCACAGTGTGTAGTTAAATTGGAGTTGAACTTGTAGAAATAGGAAGTAAAAAACAAAGGTGTAAAATAAATATTTCAATTTAAAACACATATCTAACTAAGCAAGGAAGGAAGTACTTATAACAAGCAATTATATATGGAAAATCAAAATCTTCTTTACGTAACGCACGACTATGTGCAATGTTAAAGTTAAACTTATACGTGTAAAATCAACATATATAGTTTGGTATACATTTGACTATTTTTTTTCTTTTTCTTTTTTTTGTTCTCTTAGGACAAGAAGCTTATAAATTGCACTTATTCCTGTAAGGACCTTTGAGCTGCTTCCGGAGTGATAGGATATTCAGGATGGATAAGGTTAGGGAGTAGGGGCCGCCTCCTGTCGAGATCCATGAGGAAGAATTAGGGCACTACATCTCAAAGTCATCCCGGAAGAAGGGAGGCCAGCTGTGAACCAGCCTCTCCAGTCAAAGTAGGCAGGGGGTGGCACACCCTGGTTGAGGTTAACAAGAGCCTCTGAGGTAAGGGAACAAATCCCACCAACTCCAACAGCCATCCTCCACAGTAGGCTAGACCTATCGAATTGCCCATGAATCCCAGAATCTCAACATTTGCGGTTAGTGATGTGCCGCTACTGGACATCCATAAGGTTGCCCAGATTGAAGTGGCACATCGGTTTTTGCTGTGCCCAGTGGTGGGTTCAACTGGTAGGTATAAACCAGCCAGAAGTGATCCCTGCTGCGTATACAATTGACCTTGCACTGTATTTACTCTTTATTATTCCGTTAGATAAGATCCTCGTGCAGGCCAATAGCCTAAGAGGACGAGTGGAATAAGACGTACAAGAGAAGTGGTGACCCTATAAAATCATACGTTCTGTAGTACTTTTTTCAATAGAAAAATATATCTTTGCATTCATTTACATAATTCGTTGCATTATCAGTATTTTTTAAGAAACTATTATTACTGACAATAAGTCAAATAGTTTACCGTAAAATATTTCTCTTAAGTATTCCTAGAATAGGTAAAATTAAATAAAAATTTCACCTCAGATGACTTGTGAACACTCATAATGTGAGTATCTGGGTAATAGCTGTTCATTTGAAAGGTATTAGCTGTTTTGCATACACAATGTACAAATAACAAATATCTTAAAATATTTATCAAAATTTCAACGGTACTTTTAACGAAATCTGTCAACGCATAGACAAGTACGGCCACTTTAAAGTTAAGCTTGCACAAGTCGTGGGCAGCAAACACGTCACAGTTGAAAGCCATCAGTTGTTCGTTGATCAGGGATTGTGCAAGTGTAACTTTAATATAGTCCTATATAGTAATATATGAACACCCTTGATACGTTGATGGATTTCCTTGAGAAATGTACTGTTAGAACTGTTATAAATATTACAAAATAATTAGGTATCTTGTAAATACTATGGTACTATAATCGTTTATTTGTTATATGTCATTAAATATTTTCAAATCGTTATTAATGTTCAAATCGACAGTTATTTTTTATTTATTTTCCATATTTGGTTAACCTGTGTGCTAAGTGTGTTATCCGTAGCTTTACTCATTCTAGAGATATTAAGTTCTTATATAAAAACACAAGATGGCGTCTTGCGACTAAACAAAATATTTCTGGATCTATATTTATGGATAATTTTTTGAAGTGAAAACTTCTTTAGGCGCGTTGAGCGTTTTGGTAGAGGATAAAATCCTCGGTTCGCGTCAACGACATGCTAAAGTGGTTTCCATGGAAACGTTAATAATCTTTGGAAAATTTGTTTATTCTATTTTAGTCACTTTGTGCTATGTATGATATATTAAACGCCTAATACTAAATCTACGCAATGTAATATGCTAATGATAATAGTATATCTATAGCTATGGAGAGCCAGACTAGCGCACGCGCAGTAGCCTGTGTACACGTATACACTAATACATCGACTATTTCTGACTGTATTATGTGCGCGTTGGACGCTTTTTGGATAAGTATAATTTTGTGAGTCACGTCAACAATACGTTATAGTAGCAGTACATCTGTAATTGTAAATGTGACGCGTTTTACATTAAGTATTAGAGTGTAGAATACATAAGTAAAGTTAAATTGACCACGTGGGAAGTTCAACTTGTGTGTACTGGATTTTGTTTATTTAAGTGAATTTTTAATTTGACTATTATTGTAATTATTTAATTGAAGGATTACTGTTTATTTATTGAATTTAAATTCATTGACTTCAGTATAAAAGTGAGTATGAAACATATTAATATTTTTATACAGATAAATGAATAATGAAAACAACGAATATATTTTTAAACATTGATATTAAGCGGAGACTTTAATATTAACTTCGCAGATGACAAAAATTTATCATTAATTGAATTTTTGAATGAAACATTAGGTTTGACTATGTCTAATGATCGAAAAGTCAGTACAACAAAGTATAAAACGACTATCGATGCTGTTTTTATACGATATTTAGATAAATTTCAATCAAACATTTTTATTTCTTATTTCAGTTACCATAAACCTATTGTATCTTTTTTAGAATACAATGAAATGATTGAACGAACAGATAATCTAAGTATTGTCGAAATTAATGATGACAATGATGTAAATAATGAAAATAATGTTCAAACTTGAATTCATTGAAATTCGTGTAAATATAAATACTATGTATAATTAAGATAATTGTATATTAATTATTTTTCAACCACTTTGTATTTATATTTTGTTCATGATTTGTTTAACCCATCATATGTAACTAATAAATAAAACATAAAAAATTTCATATAATTTTTTTTCAACCACTTTGTATTTATATTTTGTTCATGATTTGTTTAACCCATCATATGTAACTAATAAATAAAACATACAAAATGTCATATAATTTTTGCATATAGTTTTAAGTACTCTCAACTTAATAGTTCCGTTTTCACTTCTATCGGCAGTCCCACGACTGCTACTGTTTTTTTTGTTTGAACGCATGAGTACTATCAGCTTCAGAAGTGTGTCACACAATTTTGTGAACACCCTGTATGTTATTAATGCAATAAAATCTACGCAGATCGTAATAAACAATGTTTGATTAAGAGAGAACCTGCAGATCAGGTTTGATAAATGCTCTGTAAGTAGCAGTGTAATACATGAGAGATGATTAACGTTCGGTTCTACGAATAAATACCTTGTTCATTGTGTAATACCATGTTCATTGTAATAAACAATGTTTGATTAAGAGAGAACCTGCAGATCAGGTTTGATAAATGCTCTGTAAGTAGCAGTGTAATACATGAGAGATGATTAACGTTCGGTTCTACGAATAAATACCTTGTTCATTGTGTAATACCATGTTCATTGTAATAAACAATGTTTGATTAAGAGAGAACCTGCATATCAGGTTTGATAAATGCTCTGTAAGTAGCAGTGTAATACATGAGAGATGATTAACGTTCGGTTCTACGAATAAATAAATACCTTGTTCATTGTGTAATACCATGTTCATTGTAATAAACAATGTTTGATTAAGAGAGAACCTGCAGATCAGGTTTGATAAATGCTCTGTAAGTAGCAGTGTAATACATGAGAGATGATTAACGTTCGGTTCTACGAATAAATACCTTGTTCATTGTGTAATACCATGTTCATTGTAATAGTACGTACTCTGAGTTAGTGGCGCCAATGTCTGTCAAGGTTAAGTCAGAGATAAATTCTATAATTTGAATGAACCACAGTCACCTGAACGTCCATCTCCCCTTTTGAGTCTATGACAAATTATCTATTTCTAATTTATTTTACTATTCACGGTTAAAAAAATTTAAAATCTTGAAAATAATATTTTTATTATAATATAAAATAATAATATCTTTACATTTCACTTCATGTGATCTTAGACAACGAATTGACAAAAGTGTTAATAAACTGTGCTTAGGATATGGATTCATAGTGAATAAATGTTGTTCGTTATTATTCTCAGCTTATTTATCTGACACATATACTTAATTTGTATACACCCAACACAAATAAAAGATAGTAAAAATATGTTTTATGAATACTCTTTGTTATACAAAAGTTTTTAAATCACGCATCACAATAAATATGAATTAAAAGAAGTGCCCAAAATGACACAAATGTTATTTGTGATACTTGACGTAATACCACTAATAGACGTTATTGATGTAACTAATCAGCATAAAATTATTGACTCAATAAGTTAAACTAACGTTGAGACGACAAGGGGATGGAATTGTATTAACATACGATTATCATGTATTATAGCTACGACTTGATTATGTGCCCGAGACTTGCCGCCGAGTTGGGTAAACCAGCTTCAGTTCACATAACTGCTTCCATAAAGACATAGTATCGTGGGTGTTTTCTCAATATGAGGTTCTACGTATGATGTTTGTGATAAATTGGCTGGGTTTGTTTCAGTATTTTCCAGCTTTATCAGTGGATAAAGTCCTGAAATTATGGCGTATCTGGGTGTATATGACAACAGTGAGAAACGTGAAATATTGTAGGATTGCAGAATTTATTTCAGTAGTACTGAAATACTAATATTTTCTACTGAAAACTATAAATGCCAGTCTTGGGTGGATATCTACCTGGTAAATTGGACGAATGCACTTTTATAACTAATATATGTGGAATTTATTTGGGAATACATTACTTTTCAGAAAAAACATTTTTTTTATTCTTTGATAACGCCAATTTAGTACAAATAAAAATATATATATATATATATATATATATATATATATATATACCTTTGTATTGTCACATTTTCAGTACACATTATCTAACATTTACTATAATATATTTTGCAAAAAATCTTATTTTAGATACTTATTTTTTCTGAAAGCTATAATTTGTTTTTTTATTCTCGTTGTCTTTCTCAGTACGTTTATATATATATATATATATATATATATATATATATATATATATATATATAACGTGATTGTAACCTTAAATGAGCATTAAAAATAAATCGAAGTGATTTAAATTACAAATTCTAGTACTTTTACAGTATGACAAATTAGTTCCTACAGAAGTCGTATTCTTTTGAGCTATAAACAAATATAAGTAGTAATAAATAATAGTTTTATTAATCAATATATTATCAGGTTAGACGTGGTAAAGACGTATGTACTACTATAGACAATAACGTTCTTTACGGGATACGTAATTTCTAGCAAAGCCGCCTAAATTATCTGCATGCTTGCATGTTTTAGATTACCTTAATTATCAATGATAATTAATGAAGATTTACTTAGGTTTGAAAGAATTACTTCAATAAAAGTATTACAGAAAAATTCACAGGTAATATATAGGCTACGTTTGTTGGAATGAAAGGTATAGTGAATGACTTAAAGTTGAAGTTAAAGTTAAAGTTCATTTCTTACTTCGTATCGCCACCACAATCCAGAGAGAAAGTGAAGCTGATAAACCTGTAACAATGAAGGCGCTGCCTTTGTCTGCATGAGAAGACTCAAGCAGACATTACCGGACAAAGATACGAGAAATAAACAAAGCTTGATTGATCGTTTTTAAACAATGAAAACTGACAAAAGTTCCCTTCAATTGAACCAAAGTTTACTTTCTTCAAAATAGAGTATTTTGGCTGGAATAAATTATGTAGATTATGCCGCCAGTCGCTTACAGTCTTAAAATCAGTCTCATGTGTGAACTTTACCGTTTTCAAAGTTAATCATGCAATTATGAGTGACAAGTATCATTAGTTCCTTTAGATTTTGGTAACGAATTATCTAGAGGTGTGACCTACATAGAACCTCCTAAAGGCGGACAGTGTTGACAAGTCGTTGTGTCCCAAGTGCAGGAAGTAACGATGAAGACTGTTTACAGTGTGACGCATTCTGTAATGTGTGGCATCACGCGGTATGTGTTAATGTAAATAATAAACAATACAAGAAGAAGGACCTCTGCGAAATTGCCAGATGGATAAGTGACATATATATCGGAGAGCTAGAAACTATTCCGTCTTCAGTCTTGGAGATGAAGATTATACCAATATCCATGACATGATTGAAAATATTGTAAAAATGATCAAAAGTGTTATAGATGATAACGTTGACATTAATAACAGGTTAGATAAATAAACTACCAACCAAATTCAGCTAAAGAAGGTGGTTTTTAACCTATCAGATGCAAATGATAAGATGAATAAAAGTTTGTCCAATAAGGATGATACTAGCATGATATAGAAAGATTCCAGTGACAAAGAAGCGATTAAAAAGTCAATCGGTTGCAAGGAATTAAGTGATATAATTTGGCAACGAGGAAAGTTTTCTAGGGAAAATAATTTTCCATCACCAGCAAAACCAACCTTAGACTACTGCTGTTCGGAATCTTGGAAGACGGTAAAGAAACAACGAAATGGCATGAACACTATTACAGGAAATCAACTACGACATATTGGAAAATCACCGTCACCAAATTTGAAAATAAAAAACTTACCCATTACATGGATATTGGAACTCGGGAAGATACCGATGTAGGTCTCGAAGCTGGAGACAAGAAAGTGGGGTTGTACCTGGGAAGACTGAAAAAGGAAACAAATGGAGATTTAGTGTATCAGTTATCCGAAATTCGTTCCCTGGTGTTTTTGTAAAGGTGGAAAAGTCGGAAACCAAAAGTGAATATTATTCTAGGTTGGGATCTGTGTTGGTTACGACAGAAAGGACGAAGTTATGAACAATAACGTTTGGCCAAAAATATTGTTTTGAAACATGTTTGTTCAGAAGATTACAAAACAAATCAGAAAGCTAGACCGAAATACTCTACACCGAGTTAATGGGACTATTCAGTTGAAGTCGTCAATCCTGATGTAGCAAACCATGATGCTGTCGTAATTAGACTTCAGAACTTGGTGAGTGATTCACAGAATGTTGCATGTCATAGTAACTATATTCGCTATAATAGAGTAATCAAGGAAGAATATTTATCTTATTTTAAGGAATGTCTTACAGGTATAAACTGGAATGATATTTTAACCGGTATAGCGTTAATGTTTTATTGTATTTTTGAACACAATACAAATTCACACACTTATAACATATTCATATATTTTATATGGTTTTCCCCTAGGATTTTTATACACATTCTGAGGCCGTTAAACATTGAACAAATTGAATCCAGTAATAATCGTCATCTGCTGCTAAATGCTAATCTCAACAGAGTTATATAAGTTAATGATGTGCCGTTGAACAATTTAGGGATAAAGACAAGGCGAATAATTTGGATATGATGATCTCATATGCCATGTGATTGTGTATAGCACTTAATAATGCTGAATAATAATGAATAAAATGACTGTACGATTATAATCAAATTTGTGTCTGTATTTGGCTATTTAAATAATATATTAATTACTTAGTTTTTAAGTAATGAAGAGATTATTATAATGAAATAAAAGCTAAATAAGACACTTTTGTACTAATGTTTTTGCTCAGTACTTTATTGTGTTAATGATATTTGTACTAATAATTAAACTAATATTAAATAATATTCAAGGTCGTCTAATAATTATATAAAATATAAATATAATAGGGTAACATCTTTCATCTAAAAAAAATATATTGATAATGCCGGATGTTGTAACTTCACCCTCCTGTACTACGCTTGATGACTATAATTTAAAGAAGAATATATCAGCTTCAAAATTATTTAATAGTGTATACTACGAAGCACGTAGACTGTAGAAATGTATAGTTCTAATATTAAAAGAAAATAGTTCTGAATACCAGTAATCACACTAATAGCAACATAATTTAGAATATTAAAATATTACTCTTAAAATATAACAGCAATTTTAATAAAATGGCAAAGACTCTATATTTAAATCCTTTGTAAAAGAAGATAAAGATAATCCACTAATTATATATACTATATTTACTCCACTAATTATAAGGACTTTTATTACATGTTGTTCCTGGAAAGGAAACAGGTGCGTTTTCCTCCTTACTGCCAAACAGATGGATTGTTTTCAAGTCTCATTTATTCGAACTAATAACATTGCGTTTTTCTCTAATAAACATTGATGTAGAGAGGAACGATTTTAATCAACATTTATTTTACTTAGAATTGTCCCAGAATTCATTAGTACTCTTACGTATTGTTATACAAATAACCTTAAATATAACATTTCCTTATTTTGCGTTGCGTGAAACGAAACGATATATTTTCTTTTTTTAAATATTGCAGTTTATTAATCTGTTTAAGTTGAAAAAAAAAACAAAGAATAATTACTGCATAAAATATTTTGTATGTTGAAATGGTTGCAAATGTGAGTATTTGAAAGCAATATATGTTTATTTCAACGAAGTGTTTGAAGTGAATCAATTCTAAAAAAAGTGTTACGTTTTCCTTTTTATAAAATAAATTTGAACAGATATCATGTAACGGCAGGCATAATTTTTGTTTTGAGTCAAATCTTTTATTTATACATCCACCCCATAAATGTATCTAGTAGAGAAGGTTGCTTTAAAACATTTTGAGTTGAGGAGTACCTCTGAATAATTAATAAAATTAGCTCTTATTCACCAATAAGTAATCCTGAAAGTTTTAGCTTGAGATCCACAACCGTTCAAAAATTAGGAAGTACAAGATTTTACAACCACGCTGTATGTGATACACTGATAAACTGTTATAAGCTCTAATAACATAGGTTCTTACTTTCCGTCAAATCTCAGTTCTGTTAATGATAGAGATTTCAACATAATTTGGTATGATAGCGCCATAGTAAACACAAACGTAGAACATATTACATATATTAACGTGAACACACTTGTTTTCACACCAGCCAAAGTTAAAATAAATAACCAGGCCCACCGAAATGACTACGGAAGGGTTAGAGCTCCAGTTTATTATCAGTAATCCTTATACACTGTTGATGTCGTATAGAAACATGTAGAATTTCTCTGCATCACTCGCAGGACTGACATTTGGCAGCAAGTATGAAGCTATTTGTAACGGTTCTTGCAGTCCTGCAAACGTGGTGTATTACATCTCACATTTTGGCAACAGCTCATGAGCTATGAATGGATTAATCTATAAAACCAAAAAACAGTTATAAATTCTATAAAAAGAAGAATATTTCATAAAGTGAAGTATTATGCTATATTATATTTAGAATCTTACGTTTTCAAACCAACTCTGTTCCTTAGAGTATTATACCATAAGTGATACAAGATGGTGAGAAGGATTGACTCATTGTTGCGTAAATGTAGCGTGGTGTGGCACAACCATATCATCCCTGTGCCAAAATTCACCTGTAACCTGTGTTTAAAATAATAAAACGATTGAATACGTGAAAAACGACAAATAGAAGGGCCAATACTCAAAACAGTTCAATTTATCAAATCATTTATCATCACTTGCAAAAGTTGTGATAAAACAAACATAATAGGAGCTCCTTATATTACTTTTTCAGTCTGAAAGATCGCCTTAACTTATAAGGTTAATCGGGTAGACTGTGAGGTGCTTTCGCCACGGTCACACGAAAACCCCTTTAAGCAGTTCCGCAATTTTCTACGTAATTAGTAACTATAAAAATTAGTACTTATATTTACAATTAATTATAAATGGAAATTGATTAATACCTACCTCTGGCCACGCAGTTTTACTTTTGTTTTTAGTTTATCGTATAATTCAGGCCAAGGCTAAGTTTTTGGTTTGTTTCAAGCGGGTTGACTACCTTTGTTTTTATTTATTATTATTTATTTCACGTTTACCATTCGATTTGGATGGAAATATCCGGTAATCTGGTAGATATGTGGTGCGACTCTATGTTATTAACAATCATCAAGTAGTATACCTGCAGTGTATGATTTCAGGCAACGAACCGCGATGATTGGTGACATCGGGATCAGCAATCTGCAATGGTAATTATGTTTTAAATTCGCAATAGTTCTGTAATAACACCGTTACTTCATCGTGCACCATGTCTTATGGGTGAATTAAGTCATCTCAAAGGGCTAACTTTCTGTCGCAATTGTCAACTTAGGGGAAAGGCACCTCTCTCAGCTGAGAAGTGAAATAGATAAGGGCTAGTATTTTAGGTACTTAAGTTCTTCGTATCGTTCTTTTCCTCTCTTTTCCTCTCTTGTTACTATCTTTTCCCCATTTTCTATTTTCCCTTTTATTTTATTTGGAATGAAAAAATACTAAAAGTAAAAAATGAAATTGCAAATACAAGAAGAGACATAAAGTTTTGAACATTACATTAAAAAATATACCTACTATACCTGATATAGATAAATGTAATTTATTTAAGAAAACAATTTTTTACCTGGACGTAATTTCCAGAACCACAAAAAATAATTAAGTGACCACACCCATTTTTGATCATCTTGAAAGTCAAGACTTTCATTGTGTAAATACTCATAATTATCGTATTATAAGGCTTTTGTCTATGTACGTCTACAAGCCTAGTACTATTTTTCGCAGGTGATAGGTGTTTGCTAAAAACGTGAATTTTAAATTGTACATAATTTGTAATGCACAATTGAGAAACTTTATTTTCGCTAAACGAAACGTCTCATTAAAAACTCGTATAGCCAACACCACAGCCAAATCCAATGTTTCGTACCGTTCAAATACTACTGGGCTATGCAATACTGTGGCTTATGCAATAGGATAGGAAGAGTGAACTTCCAGCACCAATTTTTTGGAGAATTTAATAACACTATTAGAAAATTAAAAAAATCTGTTGCAAAAAAGGTTTCAAACATGAACTTAACAAAATAAACTTAGTGTCGATAACCAGTGTTATAAATCCACTTGAAATGAGTATAATATTTGTCACCAAAGCTCTCACCGATTATCGAGTACAGAATTATCAGAACACAAACCACATTTTGACAGACCTACAATCTATTGTTGGCAGTTAGGTTAGTCAGAACAATGGTTCTGCAATCCAAACCACGTGACTACACCGCAGCATGTCACTGTGTGGTTCCATACCGAGTACAGTCCCACAGCTGGAATTCCTCCACACATTTATAATTGGGTTATTCCTATTGTTGGCAGTTAGGTTAGTCAGAACAATGGTTCTGTAATCCCAACCACGTGACTACACCGCAGCATGTCACTGTGTGGTTCCATACCGAGTACAGTCCCACTCCTGGAATTCCTCCACACATTTATAATTGGGTTATTCCTATTTAAAAGAATTCAACAACTTTTATCATACAATCTCACGGTGTTAATCCTTCCCAGAGTAGGTTAGTTTTTTTTCATTTACAAATACAACAAACTATATCATTTAAAAAAATTAGACTTTTTTGTGAAAATAGCATCCTTGACAAGTGAGAGAGCCGAGTTTGTCCGAGTTTGGGTCCAGTGAAAATATTAATCTTGTGAATTAAAACGAGTATTTAATCTGAAATCTGGTAAAGCTATTGTCATTTATAAAACCTATATACATATATTATATACAGGTAACAAAATATATGTCTCAATTCAATTCGTATTAAAACTAAACAATTGATCAAGTATATGATCATGTTAATCCTCATGTACAACTTTTTAACCAGTAATCCTTCAAAACTTTAAGGATTGGCTAATGGTTGCAATTTGTAGTTAAACTAAGGATATGTTTGTATTAAATTGTGTATGCTTTTATATAACTATTGCAGGCAAATTCCCTTGAATAACCAAAACTTATTCAAACCGCGTATGCATGAAAAGTCACTAGTTATTGGTGAAAGAAGTAAATTAGCCCAAGGGTAGAAAAAACAAAAAATTACAAATATTTTCCGAAAAATTCTTTCAACTACTCAATCAAAAGTTAGTTTTAGTTGTTAGTTAAAAAGTTTTACTTTGAAGGACTTTGAAGTCCCGTTGGGCTCCTAGGCGCTTGGCAATGAAATAAATAACGGGACTCATGAGTCCCGACGGGCACAACCTTCCTCTTACTATATATAACCTCCCACAGTTACTTTGATTATGCACCCTGATGTTTATTATATGTATCCTAAGGTATGCATCGTAAGACACAGCTAAGTTCTCTGGATTCTACGGTCCACTCTTTCTAGCCTTGAGGATTTTCAAAAACACCTACTGACATCATCTAAATTACTAAAACAAATGCAATGATACGTTTTATATATTTTAGTTGTATTTTATATGTTTACTAGAATGTGTTTCACTCTGCTACTTAATAAATTCTGTTTGAACCAGTGCGCGTAAATCTTAGACAACCAATAATGTGGAACTATTGCTAGAGGTGGGGATATCTACTGATTACCGCCACTCGAGAGTGTATGTTTTATATATTTTAGTTGTATTTTATATGTTTACTAGAATGTGTTTCACTCTGCTACTTAATAAATTCTGTTTGAACCAGTGCGCGTAAATCTTAGACAACCAATAATGTGGAACTATTGCTAGAGGTGGGGATATCTACTGATTACCGCCACTCGAGAGTGTATGTTTTATATATTTTAGTTGTATTTTATATGTTTACTAGAATGTGTTTCACTCTGCTACTTAATAAATTCTGTTTGAACCAGTGCGCGTAAATCTTAGACAACCAATAATGTGGAACTATTGCTAGAGGTGGGGATATCTACTGATTACCGCCACTCGAGAGTGTATGTTTTGCCATTTAAACGTTGTTGCCCTTATGCCCGTACTATATTAAGAGGAAATTCGCTTGAAGCTGTTGATTAAGGTGTTGCAAAAGTTATAAAAGTCTACATTCAGCAATTTTGTTCATACTATACATAAAAAATCTTTATGAGAAAAAGGAATATGTACTATAACAGTCTGAAATTCCTAAGATGTAAGTCTCCCGTTAAATGTATTACGCCATTGCGTGGTCAGAATTGTACAAATTAAAGATAATAATGAATAATACAGTGTGACTAATAGTGAATATGACACCACTTGTTGGGTAACAAACTTCGCTGAGGCTAAATTAAAAAATTGCACTCAGTTCATTTTCAAGTTTATTCGTTCTGAAAATTTCTCGTTGCCATATCATGGGTATCCATGGTTGGTAAAAGGTTTAAAACGTAGACCATCATCGAGTTCAATGGTGCCTATGTAAAATTGAATTTCATGCAAATTTTCAAATCTGTAGTTATTGTAGAAAAACAGATATACAGAGAGCTAGAATTAAAGAATTCCAGTTCCTAGAGTGGAATTCTTTGCTAAAGCTCAGCCAATTAATACAAATATTAAGAATTTTACCTTCATATCGTCTTTGCCATATAAATTTAAATTTTAAAATAAAATTTGATTTCCATTTATTGGGAGGAAAATAAAAAGATAATGAAAAAAAGTTGAATCTGATGACATACTTCAAATTTAAACGTTATTGCCTGAAAAATTTAATTTAAGATAATTAGGATATGAGTGATCCCTTTAATGTATGTTCACAGTTGGTTTGATACTGACACAAATTGATTACGTGATAAGTAGTTACATTTTGATAAACTGGAAAGCAAATAATGTTTTATTGCACTAAAACCTAGACGCAATAAACAATAAACAGAACTTTAAAAGTGTATTAACTATCAATACCACACGCCTGCCATAATTTTAATGATAGATAATTTTTCTCTTTTCATGTTTTAGACTCTAGACTTGGGTAGTTACAGAACTCTTTTTATAAAAAGGAGTATTTATGTGAAGGAAACAGGATTTTTCCGGACATTTGCCATCGTTCAGTGAAACGAGAAAACAGTAACACTACGTTTCGAGATCTGCAATCTGATCTCTTCTTCAGGTAAAGAACTTTGGCGAATACTGCGCTCACCTGCCACTTGTCTGGCCGTTTTCGCGTGAGATCGGAGGTTGAATAAGGTAAGTTATAAATAGGTAAGTCATCCGGATTTTGATGTATAGTTAAATGTGTATTGATTGCAAGATATAATAATTATGTTACTGCAATAAATGTCTATTTCTATGATCGATTCCATCCTAAAAGACGTTTTAACCCGAAAGTTAAGAATTATAAACCATTTTGAAAGGAACCCTAAAGTTTCAAGTAATAGGGAGATTCACCATAATGGAACAGAAGCCAGTTTACAAGAAATTACAGGATTTAAGGTAGGAGATGTAGGAAATGTTTGTTTATCAATCGTTATTTCCTTCATTTAACTACGTACACGCTATTAAAAAAACCATGTCCTTATCTTTAAAAGTTGTAATTGTGCCTATTTTAAGAAGACACTAAAGTCTACATAAAACAACTACGATTCCTCATGGAATGATAGAATTTTATAAAAATTGAGAAAACGTATCTAAGATCTCTGATAAAAATGTCGTTGGACAATAAAAAAACACATCATTCTAACTGGAATCTATTTGCACTTAAATACTTAACCATTATTGCTGAGTATTCTTTCAGCCTGTTTGTGTCAGATGTCTCGAGGGAGTTATTTGAAACAGTGTTCCGTAATGGTTTTGTTATAGTTCCAGTAATGTTACTGTACTGATATGCAGGATACTAAACATACTACTCGTATATTAGCCGCCCCAGACAGCCACTCCTATTGGTGGTACATTTAACACACAAAGCGCCCGAATAAAATGAAATTAAAATTAAAATTTACATTAGTAATCTAACAATTATCGTCTTGAAACTTAGAGACGCTTGATTTCAATGAAATACGTAACGCTGAATAAGGAGTTTAATACTGCCTCCAGAACTGTGGAACTGAAACATCTTTTCTAAAACGAAATGGTATTTATTCATACTTCTCCGACGGCTGTTTTTAAATTGGCAGTATTAGTATTAAAAAAATACCAAGGCATTTTATCATAATATTTCAACAGTTTAAAATACAGTGTAACTATTTACACATGGAAAATCTTACGCTTCGAAAACTTTTACTCGTATTATTCGTTAATAATCGTCCTATCAAATTGGTTTTACAAATAAAATAAAATCACATAGTCCCCATGAATGATAAAATTTGGCAAATAATTCACAAACTCATCGCAGATAATGAGGTATAGTTTGTTGAATACGATGAAAAAACTCATTACATTTCTTTTAGCTTGTCCATACACAAACACACATGCAGACAAGAAGACAAGCCATCCTCTTAGGACTGGAAGTTGCTACAAGTGCAATGCTCACTTACCTTATGGAAATTTACTAAACATGCGCAGTGCTATATTGTGTGCGTATTAGAAGAATATATCATAGTAACTGTAACTGCGAGGTCATAGCAATGACAAACTAGTCCCTGAACACTAATAACATGAGCATTTTATAGCACAGTTCCCAGTGGTGTAGAAGCATTTGTCAAACACAGTTTTACAAAACTCTTTTTTACCTGGCCTGTGTGTTTGTCTGAATGAAAATCTTTCTATGAAACTTACAAAATTCAAGAATATTCTACATTTTAACGTTTAAAAACGTTTATGTCCAATACATTGTAGGTTGTTAATTGATTAAATATGAAATTCTTAGTGAAAAAGAGAACGAAGCAATTTCAATATTTTTGTAAGCGTTATCACATAAATTATTTGTGACGGCTAATTATTTATATAATTCTCAGTTGGTACTCACCATCAGTAAAACACACTTAATTTCATAGAATTGAAGAAAATGTATCGTTTAAAATATACTTGTATATTATATTCGATAGTATATTATTCATTTCTTACATTTTTACGTAATTTTTATGGTTAAAAAGTGTTAGTTAAAATAACACTGTAATATTAAAAAAACCTTATGTTTTAATTATACTAGTCAAAACCAAACAAAAAAGAATATACAGGATGACAGCCCTAAGGAGTTGCATGGTGCGTCACTCATTGCGTTCATAATTTTAGTGACAAAATAGCAGAAAGCTTACATAATATAAAAAAATATCGAGTAATATTTACAATATTGCTATAGTAAGTTGAATATTAGTTTAAGCATCGAATTTCATAGAATAATTAAGCAATAAAAGTTCAACAAATGAATGCAATAAAGGTACTCTTTATATCTGACGGAATTCATTACCCTTTAATCTTCACTTGAGGCAGAAAAGCAAAGTGTTGTGGTTGATATGGATTGTTCATGAGCTATACTTCAAACTTCATTCACGTTATTGAATTCGATATACCTTAATGGTAGTAGTATTTAATAATGTAATGTTAAATAGTTAATGTTGCATAATATTTGGCACGTGCAATTAATTCTTTGTTTGAATTTCATTATTAACACCATCTGATTTAAAACTATAAAACGGATGAGGACAGTTACCTTCGTTTTATGGTACAAAAATAATTCATCCAACGGAAAGAGGGAGAGGCACTTCAAACTTGTTTAGCCCCTGGGGTTGTAGCAGGGTCCATGAAAGAACGGCCCACTTACAAAACCTCTCTCTGGTTACTAACAACAGCCATTGGCATTGAGGTAGGATGCAAGTTTGCAGGGTCCATGGAAGAACGGCCCACTTACAAAACCTCTCTCTGGTTACTAACAACAGCCATTGGCATTGAGGTAGGATGCAAGTTTGCAGGGTCCATGGAAGAACGGCCCACTTACAAAACCTCTCTCTGGTTACTAACAACAGCCATTGGCATTGAGGTAGGATGCAAGTTTGGAGGGAAGTCCATCTATCTATCGTACACGAAACAAAGTTCAGAGCGACACTACTTCGGCAACCGCATTCAGAAAAAGCATCGGGACCCAATACAGCAGTGCTACAGCCAACGGGAAATAAAAGTGTTCAATAATCACGCTCCTTGATGGAAAACAAACAATGCCGCTTCTGCTACTTCATAACGAGGCGAGTTTTAAGACAAAATTGTTATTGTTGTATATACAAGCGGGTACAGGAAGGATATCGAGACCCAGAGGAATCGAGCGACCGCTACCGGACCATATCATCGTACGATAGTTCCAAGGTTCATTGAGCTAGCTCTGGAATAGCTAGAAATATTTGACAACATGGAATCTTATTATTGGTACTCAAACGAAAGCCTTCTCTAACTGAACATTATTGTAAATATTGAACACCCCCCCCCCTTGAACTTATGTAGGAGTACAACAAATACAAACCGAACACACTCACGAACTACTTAAAACAAAACACAAAAAAGGGGACTGTAAATTAGCTTAGTTGAGGAGGCTTAGGACCGCGGCTGGCCGACTACTCCTACTCATGAGACTGTTGTGGGCTCTAGTCCCTGGTCGGGAGACTGTTGTGGGCTCTAGTCCCTGGTCGGAGGGGTGTGCGGCTCTGAGTGTATCGCTGCGACACATGAGACTGTTGTGGGCTCTAGTCCCTGGTCGGAGGGGTGTGCGGCTCTGAGTGTATCGCTGCGACACATGAGACTGTTGTGGGCTCTAGTCCCTGGTCGGAGGGGTGTGCGGCTCTGAGTGTATCGCTGCGACACATGAGACTGTTGTGGGCTCTAGTCCCTGGTCGGAGGGGTGTGCGGCTCTGAGTGTATCGCTGCGACACATGAGACTGTTGTGGGCTCTAGTCCCTGGTCGGAGGGGTGTGCGGCTCTGAGTGTATCGCTGCGACACATGAGACTGTTGTGGGCTCTAGTCCCTGGTCGGAGGGGTGTGCGGCTCTGAGTGTATCGCTGCGACACATGAGACTGTTGTGGGCTCTAGTCCCTGGTCGGAGGGGTGTGCGGCTCTGAGTGTATCGCTGCGTTGGGGTGAGTTGGTGTGCTTTCGCGTCACGGTCCGCCTTATCAGTCTTGAGGCGTCAAAGGGAGTTTGTAACCAAGAAAGGGTTACAGTAGAGTCCCACCACAAGGACGTACAGTTAATGGTAAAATGTTTACCTTATTGTTAAGCGCAAACGGTATTTAAGGCAAGGTCTTGCCCAACGAATCGATGATAGACATCTCTTGATAGACGAAGTCATCACGTCTATAGAAGCAGGAAAAAAGAAAAGATCGCCTGAAAAAGACAAACGATAGACCTATGTAATCTAAATTCATAAACCACACTTTTGAAGCACCGCCATAATAAACAACTAACGCAATAAAACTAAATTGATATGAACAAATCGATTTATTTCAATAAACCTATTAAAGACTCAAAACTCTTCCAAAACATTATTAAAAGCTCAATGGTTTGCACTTTAAAACGCTTTTACGACATATGCAATAAGTAATAATAATAATCTGATTAGTTCTGTCACAAAAACACATACTTTATCAAGGCAAATGGAAATTAAATGCAGTAAAGGGTTTTTTGACAGATTAAAGATACTTTTTCTTTCTCTTTTCGATTTATTATGCCTTGTTTTATGAAACCACTCCAAAAACGTCATTTACAATTAAAAAAATTACAAAATGATGGTTATTAGTATCTGGCAAACAATGCAGTTTTATCAATAATGTTGTACACAAGGTTAACTGACAAGTTTGACAGGCTTATTAGAAATTCAAATTTATAAATCAATTCTTATCTATGCAGCTTCTGCAAATATTAATTCTATACGTCTTTCATGTACCTTACTACATTTACGTAACTAAATATACTACAATTGGAAACTAAAAAAAGAATATTTATGAAATTATTGCATTTAGCGCCATCCATTTGATCGAAATTTCAATCATTTCTACTCATTATGTTTATTTAACAGGATTGCAGTTTTCGAAATTGTTCCTGACTTCAGATATATTTTAATATTAGGTACAAGCAAACAATAATACACATTCTCAACTCCGTCATGAATTGTTTTAGGAAAATTAGTAAAGTTATAAGAGAAACTGAGTGTTAAACTGCTAAGAACGTATTGTGGGCAGCATAAATTACCAATTCACACGGATTATAACGGTAAAAAGTTGAAAACGGTAAAAATGTTATTGCAATACTGTACACAAGTATTTCTGTTGTATAACTAATCTATATTTGCTACTAATGTTAAATGCTAGGTTTAATATTAATTTTATAGATACGAATTGTATTTATTTTTATAGTTTAAATAATCAAACATAATTTACAAGAGGAAGAAAATTGACCAAAAACAATAAGAATCCACTACTCTAGGCTACACCAACCTTTGCTTGAACTAATACATCATCGTTACATCAAACTTCAGCCGTTCATGAAGAGCCAATAGTAAATCTCACAATATTGATTGCTCGGGGTCTGTAATCGATGTATTGAAACACCAGTGCGTATCCCCTGTTTCAAACAAGGAACTAATACATCATCGTTACATCAAACTTCAGCCGTTCATGAAGAGCCAATAGTAAATCTCACAATATTGATTGCTCGGGGTCTGTAATCGATGTATTGAAACACCAGTGCGTATCCCCTGTTTCAAACAAGGAACTAATACATCATCGTTACATCAAACTTCAGCCGTTCATGAAGAGCCAATAGTAAATCTCACAATATTGATTGCTCGGGGTCTGTAATCGATGTATTGAAACACCAGTGCGTATCCCCTGTTTCAAACAAGGAACTAATACATCATCGTTACATCAAACTTCAGCCGTTCATGAAGAGCCAATAGTAAATCTCACAATATTGATTGCTCGGGGTCTGTAATCGATGTATTGAAACACCAGTGCGTATCCCCTGTTTCAAACAAGGAACTAATACATCATCGTTACATCAAACTTCAGCCGTTCATGAAGAGCCAATAGTAAATCTCACAATATTGATTGCTCGGGGTCTGTAATCGATGTATTGAAACACCAGTGCGTATCCCCTGTTTCAAACAAGGAACTAATACATCATCGTTACATCAAACTTCAGCCGTTCATGAAGAGCCAATAGTAAATCTCACAATATTGATTGCTCGGGGTCTGTAATCGATGTATTGAAACACCAGTGCGTATCCCCTGTTTCAAACAAGGAACTAATACATCATCGTTACATCAAACTTCAGCCGTTCATGAAGAGCCAATAGTAAATCTCACAATATTGATTGCTCGGGGTCTGTAATCGATGTATTGAAACACCAGTGCGTATCCCCTGTTTCAAACAAGGAACTGATTCCGACGTGAATGGTGTTTTCTGGTTCTTTCTCCTTTGTAAGACGTTTCAAAAAAATGCAGTTAAGTCTAACATTACAAATGTGTAGCCATAAGGACTTTAATGATGTCGATAGCACAAATATCAACTTAGAGATAATTGGTAAATTCAATATTCTGCCTTTTACTGTGTAATAATATTTTATTGATTTTCTATTAAAGAAGATATTTATGAGTAGCATGTTTTATTTTTAACTTTATGAGAAATTTAAAATCTATAAAACAAATTATTCCGTGTTATTATACTCTTATTATTTGAGCTCTTTATTAAAGATACTAAGATATCTAATATATTAAACAAAGAGCTTGCACATATAAGAATTTATATCATTATATAACATTATTTACAAATATAACATAGTTTAATTGCAGATAGATTAAGTATTCAAATAATAGTAATTGGGAACAGGAAAAGTATATGGAAAGAAAATTATTCCTAAATCCATTCTAACGCGACTATTTCATATTTGATCAAATCAGAGCAGTAACTGCAGACAAATAATATAAATGATGCGTTAGAACCAACCATAATAATCGTTGTACATAACCAGTCTCTTCTGTACAACACGTGAAGAATCTTGTTCCAGGAATTGTAAATGAGTTCTTGTCAACCATAAAAATCGTTGTACATAAACAGTTTCTTCTGTACAACACGTGAAGAATCTTGTTCCAGGAATTGTAAATGAGTTCTTGTCAACCATAAAAATTGTTGTACATAACCAGTCTCTTCTGTACAACACGTGAAGAATCTTGTTCCAGGAATTGTAAATGAGTTCTTGTCAACCATAAAAATCGTTGTACATAAATAGTTTCTTCTGTACAACACGTGAAGAATCTTGTTCCAGGAATTGTAAATGAGTTCTTGTCAACCATAATAATCGTTGTACATAAACAGTTTCTTCTGTACAACACGTGAAGAATCTTGTTCCAGGAATTGTAAATGAGTTCTTGTCAACCATAAAAATCGTTGTACATAAACAGTTTCTTCTGTACAACACGTGAAGAATCTTGTTCCAGGAATTGTAAATGAGTTCTTGTCAACCATAAAAATCGTTGTACATAAACAGTTTCTTCTGTACAACACGTGAAGAATCTTGTTCCAGGAATTGTAAATGAGTTCTTGTCAACCATAAAAATCGTTGTACATAAACAGTTTCTTCTGTACAACACGTGAAGAATCTTGTTCCAGGAATTGTAAATGAGTTCTTGTCAACCATAATAATCGTTGTACATAAACAGTTTCTTCTGTACAACACGTGAAGAATCTTGTTCCAGGAATTGTAAATGAGTTCTTGTCAACCATAATAATCGTTGTACATAAATAGTTTCTTCTGTGCAACACGTGAAGAATCTTGTTCCAGGAATGGTAAATGAGTTCTTGTCAATCATAATAATCGTTGTACATAAACAGTTTCTTCTGTACAACACGTGAAGAATCTTGTTCCAGGAATTGTAAATGAGTTCTTGTCAACCATAATAATCGTTGTACATAAACAGTTTCTTCTGTACAACACGTGAAGAATCTTGTTCCAGGAATTGTAAATGAGTTCTTGTCAACCATAACAATCGTTGTACATAAACAGTTTCTTCTGTACAACACGTGAAGAATCTTGTTCCAGGAATTGTAAATGAGTTCTTGTCAGGGTCATATTAAGGAAGTAGGCCTAAATTCAACAACCCTAACAATACTTAGGTACTAGACAGAGCGTATCATTTTATGTTGTTAACTTCTGGATATATAATATGATGAAATTATTGATAAACTTAAAAAACCATACCCATCAAAGTTGTCATTGTTACTAACTTTTACAGGAAACATGAGACCAATGGTCCAAACCTTTAAATTGCACCTTAACTCAAACCATTACAAAGTTATTACGTAGAACGAATATTTAGTCATTTTAATTGTTACTATCCAGATTTGCACTGATTTACACTATTGTGCCACATGTTTTACTAAACAAACTTATAATTTGGCACATATATAGGTTTAATTAATGTATTAATGATTAATAAGTGCCTTATTGGAATAGGAAGATATTTCATGAACAAATTAATTTACTCATTATAAAATCTCATATAACTATTTATTTAATTTTAGTGTTCATCGCTATACCTTTTCAGTACTTAACAGGTTGTAATACTTTTAATAAGTTATCATACCGTGTCTTTGAACCCAATTTTCTGTTTTGGTTGGTTTTGATTGTTCTAGTTTATGTGACTGTACTCATGGCGCCGCGGTGGGCATACTGTATATTACTTAACACATTTACTGCTGGCGGCACTTATGAGTGCCCGCACTGGAAGCCTATACAGTGCTGTTGGGCCTCAAAAGTGCCGCGCGTCCTAACTAAACTGGGATTGTCAGTATCGGTTAGACAATCAGTTGAGTCGGTTGTAGTATTGTGTGCGTGTTTAGAACATCTGTGGAGACTTTGTGGACGGTCTGGTTCGCACGGTGCGGCACGGCACTCATGAGTGCCATATTGCACAATATTGTTGTGTTGTGTTCGCGTGGTTGTGGACGTACTACGGTGTTATTACCTACGTTTAGTGATAAGTGACTATAATAATGGCAGCAAACGGCCTTTCTCCATCTCCGCAGTTCCAACACATGGTGAAAGGTGCACGGCACTCATGAGTGCCATATTGCACAATATTGTTGTGTTGTGTTCGCGTGGTTGTGGACGTTACTGTGGTGTTATTACCTACGTTTAGTGATAAGTGACTATATAATGGCAGCAAACGGCCCTTCTCCATCTCCGCAGTGCCAACACATGGTGAAAGGTGCACGGCACTCATGAGTGCCATATTGCACAATATTGTCGCGTTGTGTTCGCGTGGTTGTGGACGTACTGTGGTGTTATTACCTACGTTTAGTGATAAGTGACTATATAATGGCAGCAAACGGCCCTTCTCCATCTCCGCAGTTCCAACACATGGTGAAAGGTGCACGGCACTCATGAGTGCCATATTGCACAATATTGTCGCGTTGTGTTCGCGTGGTTGTGGACGTACTGTGGTGTTATTACCTACGTTTAGTGATAAGTGACTATATAATGGCAGCAAACGGCCCTTCTCCATCTCCGCAGTTCCAACACATGGTGAAAGGTGCACGGCACTCATGAGTGCCATATTGCACAATATTGTCGCGTTGTGTTCGCGTGGTTGTGGACGTACTGTGGTGTTATTACCTACGTTTAGTGATAAGTGACTATATAATGGCAGCAAACGGCCCTTCTCCATCTCCGCAGTTCCAACACATGGTGAAAGGTGCACGGCACTCATGAGTGCCATATTGCACAATATTGTCGCGTTGTGTTCGCGTGGTTGTGGACGTACTGTGGTGTTATTACCTACGTTTAGTGATAAGTGACTATATAATGGCAGCAAACGGCCCTTCTCCATCTCCGCAGTGCCAACACATGGTGAAAGGTGCACGGCACTCATGAGTGCCATATTGCACAATATTGTCGCGTTGTGTTCGCGTGGTTGTGGACGTACTGTGGTGTTATTACCTACGTTTAGTGATAAGTGACTATATAATGGCAGCAAACGGCCCTTCTCCATCTCCGCAGTTCCAACACATGGTGAAAGGTGCACGGCACTCATGAGTGCCATATTGCACAATATTGTCGCGTTGTGTTCGCGTGGTTGTGGACGTTACTGTGGTGTTATTACCTACGTTTAGTGATAAGTGACTATATAATGGCAGCAAACGGCCCTTCTCCATCTCCGCAGTTCCAACACATGGTGAAAGGTGCACGGCACTCATGAGTGCCATATTGCACAATATTGTCGCGTTGTGTTCGCGTGGTTGTGGACGTACTGTGGTGTTATTACCTACGTTTAGTGATAAGTGACTATATAATGGCAGCAAACGGCCCTTCTCCATCTCCGCAGTGCCAACACATGGTGAAAGGTGCACGGTGCGGCACGGCACTCATGAGTGCCATATTGCACAATATTGTTGTGTTGTGTTCGCGTGGTTGTGGACGTACTGTGGTGTTATTACCTACGTTTAGTGATAAGTGACTATATAATGGCAGCAAACGGCCCTTCTCCATCTCCGCAGTGCCAACACATGGTGAAAGGTGCACGGTGCTCCGGAGTGCCCCCATTTTGAACTGCCCCAAAAGTCAAAATACAACATAGGAAGATACTTTTATCCATCGCAGAGGTATAATTACAGCATAAAGGTAAGATTTATTTTATAACAAATTTTCAGCACGGGTATGATGTAAAATGATTTTTACAGATAGTGGTGAATGTGTTAACGCCCATGAGAGTAGGCCCGGTCAGTCCATTACTGGGCTTCTATGCACGGGTTACTAACAAGTAACAATTAGATTTAAACGGAACTATAGTATTTTATGCTATAATTATTAAACATTATTAAGGCAAGTTTCATGCTTCAGAAACAATGTAGCATAACATGTCGTGTCTATACAATATCAAGGAGTACGCAATACCACGAGTCGCGTAACAGGCTTTGCTGAGTTTGTTTATAAATTTATTATTTATATTTATAAATTTATATTCATTATTCTGCACTTTTCTCATTGCATTCGAGGTTAGTCTTTGGATCAATGTAGAATGTAGCCTATTAGGACTCATTTGCCCTTGTATAAATAAAGTTTCCTGAAAATTTCAAGTTTATATACTTCCTTTCTAAGACAGTTATACATACAGAGAGAAATGAAAACTTTCCAGCGCCTCGAGTGATAACCAATTGTACCCAATCCTAGGCGGTGAATTTATGATAGCCACCAAAATTCAATACTTTCTAAGTAAGACCCAATTTTATTTTACGGGAATATACTAAAAAGTGATTAGTAGTGTGAACGTACTATTAATATTTTTTTATTCCATATATTATACATATACATTATTTATTCATGCACCAAATTCACTAGAACTCAATCCTTCATAGGTCCTAATAATATGACAATAATCTTGGTTCTTACGCTGGTAGTCCAGTAGTTGAGAGCCAAGTTCCATTGTATAAGGACACAACCATTTTTATTGTGAAATCGCTAGTGAAACTAATTGATTGGCAGATAGTTTTTGTGAACGTTGAAAAGTTTTAAACATGATTTTAAAACGATTAAAAGCATGAAATGATAATTGTATTCACATATTATACTTTTCTCGACTTCACACACGTAAATCCAACGTGAAACACGCAAATAAATGTTGAACCTGCGGCAAAAATCAAATACAGACCAACTAATAAGTCAAATTTGTAGCCTCTATATCTAGTTGTAAATCGTGATAAAACTGTAACTGTAACTGTGTCTGTTGTGTCGTGATAAAACTGTAACTGTAACTGTGTCTGTTGTGTCGTGATAAAACTGTAACTGTAACTGTGTCTGTTGTGTCGTGATAAAACTGTAACGGTAACTGTGTCTGTTGTGTCGTGGTAACTGTTAGTTATGTCTGATGGAAGCGTGTCAAGGTTAAATATGTAATATTAGAATAATTATTGTTTCATATTTTTGACCCTTTTGATACTCTTCTGTTTCAACCTCTGACAAATCTATCACTGCCGATGATCGATTTCTTTCTTAAGAGACATTTAGCGATCACGTATAACTAAAGCCAGGTATAGCACTCATATAACGCGTGATTACTTACGTGTCACTATTCGTATTACGACCAATTACGTGACGTCACCATAGAAATTTCATATTACACACCGGGAGAAACAATAGCATTATTAAATTATTGAAATATTTCGGCCGAAAAACTGTAAATAGAAACAGTTTCTTTAAAACTGTAATTAAAGAACCTGATATAGTTTTGCATTTTACAAGATGGAGGAAAATGACGTTATTAAATGGTTTTTGTGGCCTTTAAAAAGATGAAATAAAATGTTTATAATAAATTATATTTTCTGAGACGCTTAAATGAGAAGTTAAATTTCAGAAGTTCAAGTGAAGTCTAAGCAAACTCACAGTAGCAGTTGTAAAATGAATGTTGTATCTGTGAAATCGGTTTAGGAGGAAATTACTTGTCACATAACTTTCTTTCAAACCAGCTTATAAAGACCCTTGGGAGTCTGTTTGGTTACTTGTTCGGTAGCTGAAATTTCTTTTATGAAATTTTTCTTGTCGCTATAAAAGACAGGTTCGTTACATTCTGGAAACCGATATTTATATATAATATTTGTCGTCAGAATATTTCATCTAAAAATTACATAAAGGGCAAAATATTCTTACTAATAACACATTTAACTCCTTCTATATGTATAAACAAAATAATTAAACGAAAGTAGAATTTATGAAAATAACTTGTTTGGAGACTTTCTTTAAACCTGTATGTTGGAGTGTCTGAACACGCATTTCCGATCTTATTAATTTATTTTTATTTGTTAAAAACCCTGTAACTATATAGTTATCACACACATGTATACCTACTTTAGAAATAAGTATTATTCAATATATATATGTATATATATATATATATAGTTGGAACTAAGAAAACGCTGTTATTATAAATGAGAACATCTTACGTAGGTAATACAAAATCGTTAAGAGGTGAGAATCTCACAGCGATTGATTGATGATCTGTTAACGATCATAACTTCTGATAATTTATCATCTCATTTACAATACGGGCCATAATTTGTGTTTCTCTTACTTTTAGCATGTGGAAAGCTACAATGTACTTTCAAGGCTTAAACGATAGTAGAAAATAATTCACTATCGTAGAGTTTTAATGCAATGACGTTTCGATAAAGGAAAAATTAATATAGCATGATATGCTTATGGAAATTTAAGCCAACATGTTTTTGAGTTAAAAACAGTTATCCAAGCATTATAGAATAATTTTATTCCACGAATCACAAAAAATGTATTAACTTTCGCAAAAGTATATTGCAGACTACACTGTTTTAAGATATTAAATCTTAAAGGTATATTATAAATCATGCATATTTTTAAATGGATCATATTAAATTTTGTTTTTCGTTATAAGAACCACATATTTCCTTATAATAATATCTTTTACATTTTAAGACTTACAAACTACCGTTTTTTATATTTCTGTGTCATTTAAATGGGATTAAATTTCAATAGTTATAACATAACATTCCTGAAAATACGCTATTTCGGTTTTAGTGAAATAATTCATTAGTCATTTGATAAGTAGCTCAAATATAATTTTTAAATTTTATAAAAGAAATGGTAACACGTACACTATTATTTAATTTTTACAGTAAAAACTTGGAGCACGGTGAATTGTACACGACTTTTCAATTAAACTTAAGAAATGAACATTTATTTCTTGTATATTTTGTAAATATAATGTTTTATATAACACTTTTGTAGTGTACAAATTACTTTAAATTACTGGTTGTGTTGGCTGAACGTCAACAAAGCATATGACTTATTTGGATTTAAAGACGTGATTTATGTATATTTTTCTGCCTATTTGTTTTAAGACGTTTTTGAAAATAAGCTGATTTTTAGATTTAAAATAATGTTTGAAACTTCATCCCTATACGATATAACATCCAGTTTCGTGAGCTTGTATGTCATTCCTTCTGACTGTACTGAGCGAGTGAAATAAGCTTTACTTGGTTTAATGTAAAGGTTGATGGCAATGAGAAAATTATAGAATAAATACATTTGTAAATAAACTGAGTATAACTGTATTATATTGCATCATGTGACATAGAAACATATGTAACCTAATTATCCACAGGATATATTGGAAACGATTGTACCCCTAGAATTTATTTCTACATAAAAAAGAATAAGTATATTGAGAACCGTCCATAAAGTGTGGCTGAATATAATTAAATTCTATCAATCATCAAGCTGACTCAATTTCTATTTTGTATGCAGGGGAATGTATACAGTTCTCTTCTGTACGTTTGGATATCTGTCCGCCTATAGTTCCATACAAGGATTAAATTCATAGTTGACTCATGTTAATTTACTTAAAATTATTAGGAATTTGTTAATAGGTTTTTGAAAAAATGCCTCAAAAAGGAAAGTTTTGGGTTACCAAAAATTATTTTAAACAATTAATTAATGTCAATACTTTTATTCTTATTGAAATAGATTTTGATTGACTTTGGAATCAAATAAATTTCACTTTGGTTAAAATAATTGATATTCATTTATATTAATGTCCACTTTGGAATTTTATAGAATAAGTAATATACATGTAGTTATTGAATTGCATATAAGCTTCTTATTTCATATTTCAATAACACATCACATTTATGCTGTGAGTATGTTGTTAAGGTACAAAATAAACGCATACATTCAAAAGATAAGCCAAACATATCTTTGTAACTGCAGAAATACAAAAGTGCTGTTTGTAATCTAAGCCGCTTTATTTGATTTTACTTACTTAAAAACGTTTAATTTTTCATATGTACTCTTCTTGTCAACCTACAGAGAAGCTCGTTAGTAAATGTTAAAACGAAACATTGTGCTACTATATAAATTGTTAAAACTAATGAAACGGAAATAAAAAACACATTATACATTCTTATATAATTGTAAATAAGAATTATATTTTATATAGCTTATTTAAAATTATTGCAAAAGTAGAAGTACAAGAATTATTCAAGTTATAATTGCACTACATGCGATGCAGCGATCTGCACATCAGCGCAGTGGAGACTTACATACGCTTAAGAGCCTTCTGACATAGGTCCGTTTTGTTCGTTTATGTTAAATTTTATGTATTGATACATATATATTAAGTAAACATGCGATGCAGCGATCTGCACATCAGCGCAGTGGAGACTTACATACGCTTAAGAGCCTTCTGACATAGGTCCGTTTTGTTCGTTTATGTTAAATTTTATGTATTGATACATATATATTAAGTAAACATGCGATGCAGCGATCTGCACATCAGCGCAGTGGAGACTTACATACGCTTAAGAGCCTTCTGACATAGGTCCGTTTTGTTCGTTTATGTTAAATTTTATGTATTGATACATATATATTAAGTAAACATGCGATGCAGCGATCTGCACATCAGCGCAGTGGAGACTTACATACGCTTAAGAGCCTTCTGACATAGGTCCGTTTTGTTCGTTTATGTTAAATTTTATGTATTGATACATATATATTAAGTAAACATGCGATGCAGCGATCTGCACATCAGCGCAGTGGAGACTTACATACGCTTAAGAGCCTTCTGACATAGGTCCGTTTTGTTCGTTTATGTTAAATTTTATGTATTGATACATATATATTAAAACATATAAAAAAGTGGAGACTTACATATTAATAAATTATAAATTTTATGTATTGATACATATATATTAAGTACTATACATTACATCAGCCGTTTGAGACTAATGTTAAGACGAAACATATTTAAAACGAAACATATTTAAAATTATTGCAAAAGTAGAAGTACAAGAATTATTCAAGTTATAATTGCACTACATGCGATGCAGCGATCTGCACATCAGCGCAGTGGAGACTTACATACGCTTAAGAGCCTTCTGACATAGGTCCGTTTTGTTCGTTTATGTTAAATTTTATGTATTGATACATATATATTAAGTAAACATGCGATGCAGCGATCTGCACATCAGCGCAGTGGAGACTTACATACGCTTAAGAGCCTTCTGACATAGGTCCGTTTTGTTCGTTTATGTTAAATTTTATGTATTGATACATATATATTAAGTAAACATGCGATGCAGCGATCTGCACATCAGCGCAGTGGAGACTTACATACGCTTAAGAGCCTTCTGACATAGGTCCGTTTTGTTCGTTTATGTTAAATTTTATGTATTGATACATATATATTAAGTAAACATGCGATGCAGCGATCTGCACATCAGCGCAGTGGAGACTTACATACGCTTAAGAGCCTTCTGACATAGGTCCGTTTTGTTCGTTTATGTTAAATTTTATGTATTGATACATATATATTAAGTAAACATGCGATGCAGCGATCTGCACATCAGCGCAGTGGAGACTTACATACGCTTAAGAGCCTTCTGACATAGGTCCGTTTTGTTCGTTTATGTTAAATTTTATGTATTGATACATATATATTAAGTAAACATGCGATGCAGCGATCTGCACATCAGCGCAGTGGAGACTTACATACGCTTAAGAGCCTTCTGACATAGGTCCGTTTTGTTCGTTTATGTTAAATTTTATGTATTGATACATATATATTAAGTAAACATGCGATGCAGCGATCTGCACATCAGCGCAGTGGAGACTTACATACGCTTAAGAGCCTTCTGACATAGGTCCGTTTTGTTCGTTTATGTTAAATTTTATGTATTGATACATATATATTAAAACATATAAAAACTATAATATTTTAACAAATTATAAAATATAAATTTTCAGTACTATACATTAAACAGCTCATTTGAGACTAATGTTAGACCGTAGCAACAAGTAAAGCTTTAGTTATTTTCACAGAATTTTTTTCTTAATTCTTCTTAACAATTAAAAGATATTTTTGGCTATAACATTTTTATTTCACAATTTAAAACTAATAATACGCACCTCAATAAAGTACGAATGATAGTTACACATATATCGTAGATGTTCACTTGTATTACATTATACTTACAAATGAATGGAAATTTCCCCTGAGAAACAATAAGTGGCCACAATCTCTGAGAACTAGAAAACCACTCAGTTGATTGCCACTTAGTTTTTGGTTTCATGTATTACATACTTTTAATTAAGCTATTTAAATACTACGTTTCTTTACAACACGTTCCAAACTAGTTTCATTTAATTGTTAGGTAGCAGTTAATCGATTTCAAATTTCTGGTCAGAACAGTTTTTGTAGTAATTTGTAAAATTACAAATTAATAAAATAAAAACTTGCGGACAATGCTTCCAGAAAACGTGTTCTTGATTGATCAGGCACGACACGGCTGTGGAGGGAAGCCTAATTCTAACTGTGTTAATCTGTACATCTCTAGGAATAGGCTCAGTTATCGTATAATCACGAATTATTCAAAACACTAAATATATACATTTGAATAGGATTCATATTTGTTTCCTGATAATCTATAAAGGATTAGTAGATATGCATAAAAGTACGCTTTTATTCTGTTGGCATAACTTTATTTATTATGTATGTAATCTGAGTTCATTTTGAAATGGGATTTTGAAAGGATGAATAGATTTTTTCTAATCCTGAAATTAGCTTGGTAAAATGCTCCACATCAGACAGTCACCCTCTATTCCCGGAGACCTCTTAAAGGTTCGAATTGACTGCTAACTGTCGTGTTACAACGGACAATTCTGCAATATATCGTTTGTTTGCTTGAAGATTCATTCAGTCTCTTTTACTCTCCCTCCACTTCCACTTAGGTTTCTCTCGGATTTTGACAAATATGTAGTTTGTGGTGAGAGACCGCTTTCAAAGGTCGCGGTACCTTTTAAGTAAAATCTCTTTGTCCAGTGTAATTAACGTGTTCCAGCAATATTACAGGCCATGGCAGCAGAATTGTAGTGTCCTGGCGAGTATATTGCAGTCGTCCTCAGCTAGGTAGTTTTGTAATAAAGTGATACGTGTAATATAGTTCCCTTGAAGTGATGACTTTTTTGTGTTCTAGAAACTGAACTAAAGGCAGTTGTGTATCATTAGGAACGAGTCTAAACGTAATATACTGCTGCAATACGACGAATTTATTTAGTTTTTAACTTCAAGCGCACCAAAATAATTAAATACTGCAATAATTTTGTTTTGCAATAACCCTTCATTCTACATCTTTGTATAATTCTATTTTGAAATTATTTTTACTGATCGAGTTATACTACAAGGAAATGTGCGCGAATGCTGAAGTCATAAGTAAAAGAATAGACGTACCACATACATGAAACTGCAAGACCCTCAGAGACAGAAGTGTTCTGTACAGAGTAAGACGAATACAGTTAGAACTGTGTTGATAATACAATACTAATTGCTTTGAAGTTGACATAACAATATATTGCATTGTTCCAACTAACCTTTGTGTAGTTGCCAACCGTGCAGTGTGATAAATTAGCCACTAACTTGAGAATAGCAGTTAGTGCGTAGGCTACCAACCTTTTAACACCAAAATAAATGTGCAATTCATCTCTATTATTCTCCACACTTATCTTTTACTTTATAAACTTTGTTGCGTTTTTGGTTGAGCGTCAGTGAAGCCTGTCATTAGAGGGGAAGACAGATTTCATTTCTGCCTGTCTCTCTGTCCGTCTATCTGCATGACTCTTTATACGATATCTCGAAAGATAACTGACATTTGGAATTTTTATGGAGCTTTATTTCCAACAGTAATTACACTTCGATTACGATGAATGATACTCCATGGTATTTGGCTGAGCGTTACTAAATAATTTTACATTGGTCTTATAGATAAACATGATAACAAAGATAACATAGGAGAATAATGAAATGTGTGAAAAAATAATATAAGATTTTAAAATGTGACATTTTACCTATAAAATAAATTGAAACAATTATGTTATGGGAACTCAATTTTAAAGTTCGATGACAAGATTTGAGTTCTCTTCATAAATCATCAGAATGTATATAAATACTATTATTTAAACATACTATGGAATATATGTAAAAAAAAAAACATAAATGTAAAATGTGGACCAGATATTTTACATGTATATTTAAAAATTTGCATTACATTTGAAATAGTAAAAAATGAGTTATATGATACAAAATGCAATTTGACTGAGAGTCATTGACCTCGTGTTTCTGAATTAGGTCAAATAAATAATATCTCGTACTTCCGCGATTTCCAAACATGTTGGTGATGTAACCCCTCACTTGTCCTGTAAATTCACAACCATACTGTAGCCTAGACTTTAACTGGGAGAAGTCCTAATTATCAGATCATGGATCACCTCCACACCTTGTCGTTCCTTAGTTCTCAGCTTGACAGCTTGGCATCCATTCTCTTTCCAGTTGAATCTGGAACATCTATTAAAACACGGTTAACATGACTGCGTTATCAGAGGGTAGTCTTTATATTAAGATATAAACACCCAGTTGTCCTGTACATTCACAGCCATACTGTAGCCTAGACTTTAACTGGGAGAAGTCCTAATTATCAGATCATGGATCACCTCCACACCTTGTCGTTCCTTAGTTCTCAGCTTGACAGCTTGGCATCCATTCTCTTTCCAGTTGGATCTGGAACATCTATTTAAACACGGTTAACATGACTGCGTTATCAGAGGGTAGTCTTTATATTAAGATATAAACACCCAGTTGTCCTGTACATTCACAGCCATACTGTAGCCTAGACTTTAACTGGGAGAAGTCCTAATTATCAGATCATGGATCACCTCCACACCTTGTCGTTCCTTAGTTCTCAGCTTGACAGCTTGGCATCCATTCTCTTTCCAGTTGGATCTGGAACATCTATTTAAACACGGTTAACTTGACTGCGTTATCAGAGGGTAGTCTTTATATTAAGATATAAACACCCAGTTGTCCTGTACATTCACAGCCATACTGTAGCCTAGACTTTAACTGGGAGAAGTCCTAATTATCAGATCATGGATCACCTCCACACCTTGTCGTTCCTTAGTTCTCAGCTTGACAGCTTGGCATCCATTCTCTTTCCAGTTGGATCTGGAACATCTATTTAAACACGGTTAACATGACTGCGTTATCAGAGGGTAGTCTTTATATTAAGATATAAACACCCAGTTGTCCTGTACATTCACAGCCATACTGTAGCCTAGACTTTAACTGGGAGAAGTCCTAATTATCAGATCATGGATCACCTCCACACCTTGTCGTTCCTTAGTTCTCAGCTTGACAGCTTGGCATCCATTCTCTTTCCAGTTGAATCTGGAACATCTATTAAAACACGGTTAACATGACTGCGTTATCAGAGGGTAGTCTTTATATTAAGATATAAACACCTAGTTGTCCTGTACATTCACAGCCATACTGTAGCCTAGACTTTAACTGGGAGAAGTCCTAATTATCAGATCATGGATCACCTCCACACCTTGTCGTTCCTTAGTTCTCAGCTTGACAGCTTGGCATCCATTCTCTTTCCAGTTGAATCTGGAACATCTATTTAAACACGGTTAACTTGACTGCGTTATCAGAGGGTAGTCTTTATATTAAGATATAAACACCCAGTTGTCCTGTACATTCACAGCCATACTGTAGCCTAGACTTTAACTGGGAGAAGTCCTAATTATCAGATCATGGATCACCTCCACACCTTGTCGTTCCTTAGTTCTCAGCTTGACAGCTTGGCATCCATTCTCTTTCCAGTTGGATCTGGAACATCTATTTAAACACGGTTAACTTGACTGCGTTATCAGAGGGTAGTCTTTATATTAAGATATAAACACCCAGTTGTCCTGTACATTCACAGCCATACTGTAGCCTAGACTTTAACTGGGAGAAGTCCTAATTATCAGATCATGGATCACCTCCACACCTTGTCGTTCCTTAGTTCTCAGCTTGACAGCTTGGCATCCATTCTCTTTCCAGTTGAATCTGGAACATCTATTTAAACACGGTTAACTTGACTGCGTTATCAGAGGGTAGTCTTTATATTAAGATATAAACACCCAGTTGTCCTGTACATTCACAGCCATACTGTAGCCTAGACTTTAACTGGGAGAAGTCCTAATTATCAGATCATGGATCACCTCCACACCTTGTCGTTCCTTAGTTCTCAGCTTGACAGCTTGGCATCCATTCTCTTTCCAGTTGGATCTGGAACATCTATTTAAACACGGTTAACTTGACTGCGTTATCAGAGGGTAGTCTTTATATTAAGATATAAACACCCAGTTGTCCTGTACATTCACAGCCATACTGTAGCCTAGACTTTAACTGGGAGAAGTCCTAATTATCAGATCATGGATCACCTCCACACCTTGTCGTTCCTTAGTTCTCAGCTTGACAGCTTGGCATCCATTCTCTTTCCAGTTGAATCTGGAACATCTATTTAAAACACGGTTAACATGACTGCGTTATCAGAGGGTAGTCTTTATATTAAGATATAAACACCCAGTTGTCCTGTACATTCACAGCCATACTGTAGCCTAGACTTTAACTGGGAGAAGTCCTAATTATCAGATCATGGATCACCTCCACACCTTGTCGTTCCTTAGTTCTCAGCTTGACAGCTTGGCATCCATTCTCTTTCCAGTTGAATCTGGAACATCTATTTAAACACGGTTAACTTGACTGCGTTATCAGAGGGTAGTCTTTATATTAAGATATAAACACCCAGTTGGACTGGATAGGAACTCTATACTTACTAGTAAACAGAAATATACCGTGACTTGTTATTGGTTATTTTTATACATAAGACTGACGTTTATAGTACCTTAACTAAGTAATGGTTAAAATTTACATGCATTCGAGTCAATATACTTTTATAAAATACAAAAATATACATTTGGTAACTGAAAAACGTATCTAAGAAATCTTATAATTACCCATGTGGTATGATGATACCTCAAGTTATGATATCTTGAGGCAAAAAATAGTCTTCTACTTTCTAAAGATTTTTGATCTTGTTAACTTAAATATTCTTCTGTACAAACTGTAAATAGAATTAAAGAAACATGTCAAGTTAGTTTGCAAATATTATGATTGATGTCAAACTATAACACATTTGTAGGAAGTCAAAACACTAATAATAAAAAATGAACAATATTTTACATCAATAAATTACTCATGAAGGAGTTACAGGTTCTATGTTATGTGCTATATAAATTATATTTAAGATAATTTAATTTCTAATGTAGAAAGTAATAAATTATTGCAAACAGTTGTATATACTAAGTTTGTATTGCATTTGAGTCTAAACGTAAAGGCATGCTGAGATCGTAAGTAGTGTGTTGTGGCTGAGTAGAGCTTTTAACCCCTCCTGTGAAACAGCTTTCAAACCCCGGAAACAGGCAAATGGAAAAACCGAGAGGGAATCGATGCAGAAACATATCCTTCCTCTACCTCTTTTTATTTCACATATGTTCAAACGTATACAAGAGAAACTGCACAATTCTAAAATGAGCACTGTTAAACTGTAAGTGTTATGTTTAAAGTTTGTTATAGAATTTGTAAAAACAAGACGTAATAATTATAAAAATTAAGATTTCAACTGGACAATCTATAACTAACGTAGAGTGATTTCCACATTTTTGAAGTTCCACAGAATACAAGTACCTGATAGTGCATCTTGTAATAATTGTAGTGCTGACAATTTCACACGGTGCCATGTCTCTGTAGGTTAGTTAGGGGTCCTAATCGTACTGCACTACTAGAGACGGCCATGGAATAGTCCATAGAGGTCGAAATAAACGGAGATGGGTTCTGCTCTTATTGCTTAAATGTTTTACAAAGCCAGTTGTTGATAAACGAAATCCGATTTCTGCCCACGATAAGTGTCCAATGAGATAATCTATAAAATTTAAATATAATTTGAAACTCTAACTTTATTACTTCGACATTGGTACTGAAAACCTCGGTATATTTGGAATCCTGATTTCTGTCTATAAAAAAGTAGCTCTGGTTACATTGGTCTTATGGATAACCGTATTGAAAAAAAGAAAAACAAAGAGAAATTAATAGCCATAGCTATTGTGAAGGTTATTTGCATGCCATTTTAAATGCCGTATAAAAAAAGTAAATTTCTGAACAAGCTAAATGCTAAAAATATTTTTGCTGTTTTATGTTACTGTTTTATATTGATGAAAAATTGAATGAAACAACTTGAATCTCATGTATAGTGGTTGAAAAGTTATATTAACTCACATAATTAATTGTCTTTGTGTTTAGTAAATATATTTGGTATATTTTAAAATAATTTTGCAAAGACCATGTAAATTATAAAATTTTCTCAATACCTCGATAATAAAGCGATAATATGCAATCTTCTGTATTACATTATTATCAGTTGCATACTTGTATGAATGCTGCACAATCGTTGGATAGTACCTTTAAAACAGAGAGATTACTCTTGCCAGATGAAGATCAACAGATTTATTACACTAGATAGTGCAGATTGACTGTTTTCAATAGTAATCACACGTTTATATTTATATGAGTATTATAATTATTATTTTTCCTACTTGTCTTATTAATACTGAATTTTAAGTAGACAAAATCCACCGAATTAGTAAAATGAATTACCAAGACATATTTTATATGTTCGCAGCTTTCTTTGTTGTGGCAATGATATAAAAAGGTCGGTGTTTGTCTTAAAAATGTTTGGTTCATAAATATCAGCCATTAACTAACATTTTGTTAGGCTAATGAGGTGAACCTGAGAACTGCTTTAGATAGAGTTATTTCGTTTAATTGGTCAATTAATCACAATATGAATAGCTGAAAAACTTGTATTGTAGATAGAAAGTTACTTTAGATAGAGTATATTTCGTTAAATTGGTCAATTCATCACAATATGAATAGCTTAAACACTTGTATTGTAGATAGAAAGATACTTTAGATAGAAGTTAAAAGTCTGGTACGCATGATGAACGATTGATACCAACATTTGCTAACAAATGTTTATATCATAAAGATTTGTTTGTACCCATAATTTAGAATGCATTCAAAAAGATATATATATATATATATATATATATATATATATATATATATATATATATATATATATATATATATATAAGTGTGTGTGTGTGTGTGCGTTCGCGCGTGCGCGTGCATGTGGCTACACATAATATTTTTACATGGTATTATATATGAGAGTTTAGATGAAACTATCCGTTAAAGGTTGGATCAAGTTCCGCAGACGAATCACAATCGTTTTATGATTTATACTAGCTACTCTCTCTTGTTGTCAACCCTTATAAATCACCCTCGGCTTAATATACATGGCATTATATATGAGAGTTTAGATGACACTATCCGTTAAAGGTTGGATCAAGTTCCGCAGACGAATCACAATCGTTTTATGATTTATACTAGCTACTCTCTCTTGTTGTCAACCCTTATAAATCACCCTCGGCTTAATATACATGGCATTATATATGAGAGTTTAGATGACACTATCCGTTAAAGGTTGGATCAAGTTCCGCAGACGAATCACAATCGTTTTATGATTTATACTAGCTACTCTCTCTTGTTGTCAACCCTTATAAATCACCCTCGGCTTAATATACATGGCATTATATATGAGTTTAGATGATATCACTATCCGGTTTGGTTGGATCAAGTTCCGCAGACGAATCACAATCGTTTTATGATTTATACTAGCTACTCTCTCTTGTTGTCAACCCTTATAAATCACCCTCGGCTTAATATACATGGCATTATATATGAGAGTTTAGATGACACTATCCGTTAAAGGTTGGATCAAGTTCCGCAGACGAATCACAATCGTTTTATGATTTATACTAGCTACTCTCTCTTGTTGTCAACCCTTATAAATCACCCTCGGCTTAATATACATGGCATTATATATGAGAGTTTAGATGACACTATCCGTTAATGGTTGGATCAAGTTCCGCAGACGAATCACAATCGTTTTATGATTTATACTAGCTACTCTCTCTTGTTGTCAACCCTTATAAATCACCCTCGGCTTAATATACATGGCATTATATATGAGAGTTTAGATGACACTATCCGTTAATGGTTGGATCAAGTTCCGCAGACGAATCACAATCGTTTTATGATTTATACTAGCTACTCTCTCTTGTTGTCAACCCTTATAAATCACCCTCGGCTTAATATACATGGCATTATATATGAGAGTTTAGATGAAACTATCCGTTAATGGTTGGATCAAGTTCCGCAGACGAATCACAATCGTTTTATGATTTATACTAGCTACTCTCTCTTGTTGTCAACCCTTATAAATCACCCTCGGCTTAATATACATGGCATTATATATGAGAGTTTAGATGACACTATCCGTTAATGGTTGGATCAAGTTCCGCAGACGAATCACAATCGTTTTATGATTTATACTAGCTACTCTCTCTTGTTGTCAACCCTTATAAATCACCCTCGGCTTAATATACATGGCATTATATATGAGAGTTTAGATGAAACTATCCGTTAATGGTTGGATCAAGTTCCGCAGACGAATCACAATCGTTTTATGATTTATACTAGCTACTCTCTCTTGTTGTCAACCCTTATAAATCACCCTCGGCTTAATATACATGGCATTATATATGAGAGTTTAGATGACACTATCCGTTAATGGTTGGATCAAGTTCCGCAGACGAATCACAATCGTTTTATGATTTATACTAGCTACTCTCTCTTGTTGTCAACCCTTATAAATCACCCTCGGCTTAATATACATGGCATTATATATGAGAGTTTAGATGACACTATCCGTTAATGGTTGGATCAAGTTCCGCAGACGAATCACAATCGTTTTATGATTTATACTAGCTACTCTCTCTTGTTGTCAACCCTTATAAATCACCCTCGGCTTAATATAAATTTTTTTATGAATAAATCACTATATTTTTACACTATTTTGTACTTAAGTTTTTTTGAATGTTGAGAATGATATACGTTTAGAGGTTTGAATCAAATTGAAAGGTATTATGTGACAATAAAAGTGATGAGAGAAGGTAAGGGGAGGGTCTAACAGCTGGAGCGGCGAATCGTCAGCAAGCTTTTATCAGCCCCGCATCACCAGTTCTCATTCATCACTTTTAGGCTTTTGAATAATAATAATGAATGGAAATATTTATTTCCTGTGATTTATTACCCGGGAAACGCATTAAATTACAATTTACCCCAATAGTATTTGAAAATGCCATATTAATATAATGCCATTTGTTATACGTTAGCGGTAAAAACAATTCTTTAGCAATTAATTTTGTGAAGCATATATTTTAATGCGATATAAGCATCATTTAAACCAATATTTCATATCCTGCTAATGTATTATACTTTACAACTATACATGTTTATATGAATTTTGATGGCTACTGTCGGAGAACGGTAGTTACAATATTGTCTCAATGTAAGGAAACATGTTTTAACATTGAGAGAAAGGAACTGTATGTTTGATTAAAAATATATAGATAAATATATATAAAACCACAATTTAGGAGAAATTTATAAATTAACCAAGACGTCTTTTATAAATAATTGCTTGTTTTACCCAATGTCAACATAAAAAAATTAAATTTTTTATTCAAACTGACCAAATATGAACAATAATATATCTATAGAAAACAACTTTCCAAGTATCTCAAAAACCGTTACATTTATATATTTATCATATAAGTTACACAAACATACACACACACACACACACACACACACACACACACACACACACACACACACACACACACACTTTATCAGAATGTAGTTATAATTAATTAAAGTTACAAGGGAAGTAAAAATTAATCTCCGAGATAAACTGTGATTCAGAAATTTTATGCACTAATAATTTTTTAGATTTAGCAGCATGTCCGCCTGGTACACTTCAGGCATTTGGACATAACCTTGTTTCCAAAACTTTCCTTTCCTTTTAAGCACAAACTTAAGCATTTACTTTTTAAGGCATTATGAATTAACTTTCTGACAACCAGCACTTATTTTTTTAAGTCTAAGTCAATCTTAGCTCAATTTAGTTTCGTGAATTCTCAACATAATACTCAAAATACTTGATCATCCTCAAACGAATAACCCTAAAATAAAACTTTAATTTACACAGTCGAAAATATTGCCTAATCGCTGCATTTCTTCGTATCGCTTATGTACGTAACAATAATACAAGTTATTTGAATGCTTTTATAAGTTTTCATAAGTTCAGAATAGAAAATTTATTTTTCAATACATTATTCATATATATAATAAGTTTGCATGTGGCTGAATCAATCCATAATTTCCATTTATTGGTGGTTGGTTTTTACTATTTATTACGCCTCTGGAATCTGTGAATATAAATATTAGTTTGTCATGAAATACGTCACAAGGCATGCATATATCATTTTGGTGATAAAATTCACTCCACCCCGCCGATACGAGGATACTAATCAACTGGTGTCTTTTGCTACAGTAAGACACCTGCGCGGCCTTGGTCTGGTTACGCTGCATAGGAGGGGCCCCTACTGGCATGTTATTGTTATTGTAGGTTACTTCATAAGTGAATCTTTTCCATTATATTCCAATGTAAAATTATACTCATCAGTTACTACATTATTATCTAAAACAATTATATTTTATCATTAAAAAAAAACCTTATATACCATGAAATATAGCTTTTGAGAACTCCGCCCTAATTGATCTATGAACACTATACTAGGATGCGAATATTGAGTAAAGCTCCATTCCCTTTCCGCGTAGTGAACTGCTTTTATTTAAAACTCGCATTGAACCAACCCACCATGTGTACGGTATAATAAAACTATACTAGGATGCGAATAATGATTAAAACTCCATTCACTTTCCGCGTAGTGAACTGCTTTTATTTAAAACTCGCATTGAACCAACCCACCATGTGTACGGTATAATAAAACTATACTAGGATGCGAATATTGAGTAAAGCTCCATTCACTTTCCGCGTAGTGAACTGCTTTTATTTAAAACTCGCATTGAACCAACCCACCATGTGTACGGTATAATAAAACTATACTAGGATGCGAATATTGATTAAAGCTCCATTCACTTTCCGCGTAGTGAACTGCTTTTATTTAAAACTCGCATTGAACCAACCCACCATGTGTACGGTATAATAAAACTATACTAGGATGCGAATATTGAGTAAAGCTCCATTCACTTTCCGCGTAGTGAACTGCTTTTATTTAAAACTCGCATTGAACCAACCCAGCCTCCTTTCACTGCACCGGGGCCCCACCCTGTCGGTGCCTACTCCGAGACCGCCGCTCAGGAGCTTACCACCAATGGCATATGTCAAAAAAACTATTGTTTACTGACAGAGGTGAAAGTAGGATAGGGGCACCAGAGTACGGTTTAAATTCAATCAGTCAAAATTCCAAATCAACAACATCAAAATTTTCAAAATTAAAAAATGAAACTTTTAAACTGATTCATCTTAATGCTCAAATTGCTACCAACAAGGTTGATGAGCTGACACTCTTTTGTGAAGAACTTGCGCCAGATATATTTATAATCTCGGAGCATGGCTTCACTAAAGAAAACATAAAATTTTTCAAAATCAACAACTTTGAATTGGCCGGTTCTTTTTGCCGAAACACGTCCAAAGGGGGTGGTGTAGCAATCTTTACTAGACGTTCAATTACTTTTCAACCGATCAAATTCGGTTACAGCTGTGAACTGACCTTTGAGGTTGAAGGAATAAAAATAAAAACAAATCAGTTCGGGAAAATCTTGGTCTTTGGGTTGTACCGGTCACCCAATGGTTGTGTTGACGTTTTTTTGAAAAACTTGAAATTCTTTTAAATTTCCTCAACACATCTCAAACAAAATTCTTTATTTTGGGGGACTTTAACATAAACGTGCTAGATCATATCCACCCCCTTACCCAGCGGTTCCGCGATTTATTGACTTCATTTGGCTTGATCTGGTCAGTAAACTCCCCAACTCGTGTATCTGGCACGACGAGTACAGCCATCGACAATGTTGTCACTAACATTTCACAAGTCAGAGTTTCCGTGCTTGATGCCACCATCTCGGACCACCGCGCTCAGATGGTCGAGGTCATTGGGTGTTCCCCGGATGTCGAGGGCCAGGCTCCAAAAATATTAAGAGTAACTCGACAGCAGAACATTGAACAGCTCAGGAGTTTTCTCGGGGGTGAATCCTGGACATTTCTGGATCATTTCCGTGATGCGAATGGGATGTTCAATGCGTTTAACGAACGTTTCTTATTTTATCTGAACAGTTCATGCCCTTTCAAAAAATCAAAAAGGTTTCAAAATTTCAAAAAAACATCATGGATTACTCCAGGTATTCAGATATCCAGAGAAAAAATCAGGTTCTATCACTCTATCTATATATGCACTGAAAATGAAAATTTTAAAGTTTTTTTCCGAAATTACAGAAGAGTGTATAGAAGAGTAATTAAAGCCGCAAAGGCCTATGACATTGAAAAAACCTTAAAAACATGTGACAACTTTTCTAAAACGGCCTGGTCAATTATTAATAATGCATCAAACCTTTCTAAAAAACCCAACAAAATCAAAATTATCGACAACGGTACAAAAGTAGAGGATCCCTCGGTGGTTGCTGGATTATTCAGTCGTTATTACGATTCGATGACTGATGGGCGGAGGCACCGAGGGACCTCTCCCCCGCGTAAGAGTTTCCCGGCGGCCGATGACGTCCATGGCTTTGGCCCCTGTGAGTGAGGGGGAGGTGGCTCGCGTCTTGCGGAGTCTCAAGGCGAAAAAGTCCTGTGACATCCAAGGAGTATCGTCATGGTTAGTTAAACAATGCTCCAAGCAATTGTTGGCACCATTGACCAAACTAATCAATTTTTCATTTGAAACAGGCACCTTTCCAGACAAACTAAAAATTGCGAAAATCATTCCGATTTTCAAAAAGGACGATCCTTGTGTGACTAGCAATTATCGTCCAATTTCTGTTTTGCCTGCCATCAGTAAAGTCTTTGAAAAAATATTTTTGGCACGACTGGAAACTTTCCTCTTAAGATTTGAAATTCTCGATCCAGAACAATATGGATTCAGAAAAAACAGATCAACAGTCGATGCAGTCACAAACCTTGTTGAACTCGTTGTCGATGGGTTGGAGAGAAGAGAACATGTGCTCAGCATATTTCTTGACCTCTCCAAAGCCTTTGACTGTGTGCACCATGCGACACTGCTGCACCAGTTAGAGGAATGCGGCATTCGAGGTTTGCCGCACAAATGGGTCATGTCTTATCTCAGTGACAGGGTCCAGTGTGTACAGATCGAGAATGTCCTGTCAGACAAAACACAAGTAACCCAAGGTGTTCCCCAGGGATCAATTCTTGGCCCAGTTCTTTTTAATCTCTATGTCAACGGACTGAAATCATCTATCCAGCATGGTAAAGTGATTCAGTACGCTGATGACACGACTATTTGTGTAAAGGCAAAATCAGCTGCTGAATTAGAACTCAAATCATTTCTTGATCTAAATCTTTGCATTCAACATTTCAATGAAATGAACTTGCAAGCAAACAATTCAAAGTCAAATTTCATCAAATTTTGTTTTCAGCAGCGCAATGAACAAAACAAAATCACTGTGATGGTGGATGATGAACTCATTGAAGAAACATCTTCCACAAAGATCCTTAGAATACATCTTGACAAGGAGTTGACTTGGAACGGTCACATTGACAGCGTTTGCTCTAGAGTTAATTCAGGCATTTATGCTTTGCGTAACCTAGCACAATTCTGCTCCCTTGAACTCTTAAGAACAGCCTATTTTGGCTTGGTCCATACTCACTTGGAGTACGGAATCAGACTTTGGGGTAGCTGCTCTAAATACAAGCTGGAAAGGGTATTTAGACTTCAGAAAAGAGCTGTCAGAACCATCTTGAAATTGAAAACAAGAGAGTCGTGTAGAGAAGCATTTAGGGAGCTTAGATTATTGACTTTACCCTCCCTCTATATCTTGGAGGTCGCTCTGTACTGCAGGTCAAGGTGCACTTTGACTCAAGGCAGGGATGTTCACTCATATGATACTAGAGGTAGGGACAACTACAGAATTCAACCACACAGAAGTACAGCCTTTGAACGGCTGCCATCTCAAGTTGGTGTCAAAGTAATCAATTGCCTTCCTGAATGCATCAAAAATCAAAACCTGAATCTTTTCAAGACTCGTTTAAAGCATCTTTTGGTGTCTAGTGCCTTTTACACGATTGAGGAGTTTTTTCAATACCGCTGGGACAATTAGTAACCCCCCTACCCGATATTCTGGTGTTGAGAGTGTGATTGTTTGCATGATTGTTGAGATATGTATGTATGTTTGAGTGGGCTTCAATGTGTATGAATGGCTAGGAAGAATATGACGCTTGCAACACAATTGTAAAATTGTAACAAATGCAATAAAGAATTTATTTATTTATTTATTTATTTATTATTTATGTGTACGGTATAATAAAACTATACTAGGATGCGAATATTGAGTAAAGCTCCATTCACTTTCCGCGTAGTGAACTGCTTTTATTTAAAACTCGCATTGAACCAACCCACCATGTGTACGGTATAATAAAACTATACTAGGATGCGAATATTGAGTAAAGCTCCATTCACTTTCCGCTTAGTGAACTGCTTTTATTTGAAACTGGCATTGAACCAACCCATCATTTGTACTGTATAATAAAACTTTGGTGTCTTCTAAACACAGGCTTTAAATTAATATAAGAACCCATTGCTAGCAGCTGTTTCAAACTTTGTTAGAATTACATGTATTTTTATATGCTGTTACCACCAGACTCATAGCTTTCATTAGATTTTACGAGCCGATTATAGTTTGAAATTAAAAATATTGAGTCTCATTGTGATGACGCTGATTTTCGATAGTAATATGACTGTAGGCACATTCTTTAACACACATAATCCTTACTTTACCCGGAATTAATATCCTCTCACGCCTCTAATGTTTTAATGAAGTAATGCACTATAACTAGACTTGTATCTTAGATTGAAATTCGATACATTAATATAAAGCTAATTTTCGGTTTGTATATTTACCTATATTATAAAATACATTACATAAAATTTTAGACTCACGCGTGTGTTAACCTAAAATACATGAATAAAATAGCATGGCATAACTTCTAAAAAACAAAGCATAATTAATGATAACTTGGCATATTTATAAATGCTAACTGGAACGCTACATTCTTTCCTTATGAGGATCTCTTCACCTTTCGCCATTATAAAATTGATGCCTAGTTATCTGCGTGCTTGCATTGGCCCAAATTGACTTATCTGGTAGTTTTATTCTGACCGATGAGAGATTCATATACATAAAATATCATTATGATTGTAAAATAAATCTCGCTGTTGGTTGTTTCAAAATGTAACCTAATTTAATAGAATCTTAAGATTCTAAATGTTAAAATTATACCTTCATGCCCATTTTTATTATTTTGTTTTATATTTGCAATAATGTTTTGTTATATTACGTGTCTTAACATATATTCGTGTTGTACCCATTATTATTATATTATACATGTTTTAATAACAATTCAAAGTAGAATTCTACTTACAATAAACGTTATTTTATTTGATTTACTTCCAGTTCATGTTACCCGAGGTGTGTATACAATACTTATCTGTAACCATTCAGTTACAAAGTGGACAGTTATCAGTCCGTAATTAGCAGTAGGTTATAATGAAGCTGGAACTTTGGTCGTAAAAAGTAATCAAGGTCTAGGAACTAGGTTTATGTTACTTGTAGACGGTCTGAGGAAGTGTTCATGAAGGAACTCTAGTTCATGTTACCCGAGGTGTGTATACAATACTTATCTGTAACCATTCAGTTACAAAGTGGACAGTTATCAGTCCGTAATTAGCAGTAGGTTATAATGAAGCTGGAACTTTGGTCGTAAAAAGTAATCAAGGTCTAGGAACTAGGTTTATGTTACTTGTAGCAGGAAACTTTTGTTGTGTTCATGAAGTAACTCTAGTTCATGTTACCCGAGGTGTGTATACAATACTTATCTGTAACCATTCAGTTACAAAGTGGACAGTTATCAGTCCGCAATTAGCAGTAGGTTATAATGAAGCTGGAACTTTGGTCGTAAAAAGTAATCAAGGTCTAGGAACTAGGTTTATGTTACTTGTAGACGGTCTGAGGAAGTGTTCATGAAGGAACTCTAGTTCATGTTACCCGAGGTGTGTATACAATACTTATCTGTAACCATTCAGTTACAAAGTGGACAGTTATCAGTCCGTAATTAGCAGTAGGTTATAATGAAGCTGGAACTTTGGTCGTAAAAAGTAATCAAGGTCTAGGAACTAGGTTTATGTTACTTGTAGCAGGAAACTTTTGTTGTGTTCATGAAGTAACTCTAGATAATATTTTAACTACAATCTACAATGTATTATTGCTATTTATATTATAAATTTTTTACAGTTATCTCCTCTTGACGTTGTCAGCTCTAATGGTAGATATGTATACAATAATAAATCTTTTTAACACTTTTTGAAGTATTTTTACTTCGTAAAATGTACATTTCAAATTCTAAGAATTCATCTTCAGGTAATTTAGAATTTTAAATATACATAGTACGAAATAAAAATACATACAGGGTTAAAAAGGTTTATTGTTTTATACATCTTTATCAAACACTTTTCGAGGATAAATCTCTAATAGTAGATTAAATACCCATCTTTATTGCATGGCATTGCTTCTCTAAAGCTAATTCAAAACAAGGTTTTAAGGTATTTACATTTTAAAATATTAAATTTTTCTTGTAAACGAAACCTGTCGACAGCTGTCTTAAAAAATATTTTTTCTTTTGATACTGTTATCAAGAAGAGACCGATCTATTATTTTATACATTTATAAAAGGTTATATACATTAGTTGGAGGCTCTTTTTTAGTTGGAAATGTTTTTCTGCATTTCCCTAGAAGTAATATGACACCCTCCTTGGATTTTGACACCACGTTGTCATACAGTGCAGTTTTATGATTTTTCACTTTTAAAGGTATTGTTAAACATGTATAAATATAAATTGGATATATTTAATAATAATTTTTATTCATTCGTACATAAGCCAAATAGTATTTTATTTATTTAAGGTAATAACCGAGTTTTGTCAAAGTTTTTAATTATTGTATATACAGGTATTGTTTTATGTTTTTATTTTTTTCTCGTGCTGTAATAGAAAAAGTTAATTAACACTACTAATATTGATTTTGTAATTGAGTCTTTTTGTATACATACTTATATATTATATTGTTAAATTTAGTAACTTGTGTTGTCAATATATCTGTTTTGGGATAATTTTCCCGCAGCTATTGTGCAAAATAAATAAATAAAGTAATTTCAATATTTGCCGGCATCACATAAAATGAGTATTATAAATGTTAAAAATTGAATTTCTTCCTTCGGTATCTTAGAAGTCAATTACAAACAAATACTTCCTTCTTAATAAACGTTATGTATGCGTTTTGTTCCTGAGTAATTTTTTACAACATAACAGTGGCCAGACCGCAAAGGTACAAATAGTGAACGTTTGACGGGTGACACAAACAGTGCAATGACAGGAACGCCTGTCCTAGAGCTGTTTGCTCAGCTAACGACCTATCAGCTGTGTTTGTTATAGTGCCTCTCTACTATGATTTACAGATTGTAGTAGTGGCAAGCTCGGAATACTTAAGGTATTTTGAGTTTTTAACTAAAGTCTTTCGTTTCGTTTCCTGCCCAAGATATAAAATATCCTATACAATTTTGGCATTTATTTATGATACACCGAGAGTATACATTCAGTGTGAAGTCCAATTTAATGTTTTTAGTTCATCTTTGTCTTGGCAGAAGTATTTTGTAAAAAACTATACAAAATATTTTCTATCCCTAACTACAAACGATCCAAAGCTTGTTGAACTTATCCATATATGGTAAATGAAAAGAAAAATATTATTTATATAGGAGAAGCGTGTAATTAATTGACTTACATTAATAAGCTATTAATCTGATGATCTAGCCATAATGAGTAATGAAGTGGTATTGTTTCCGGAACCAACCAAGTGTTGAGGTGGTAGCAGTATACATTCAACAAATTTGAAAAGGGCAGACTCCTTTATTTTCGTGATTGCTGGTACTCCAAATCAGCACGACCACAGTGATTATTAAACTGACATTGCTGGGGGATACATATTGAAGCAGCTTTCAAGGAGTCAGTGAAGTACATCGCCGTTACTTTACGAGTCATAGAGTGTAAGGTAGATTTTACGGGTATAAAGGAACTTACTGGCTGATGGTTGAAAGTTTTTTGGAGGTGAGGGACGTTGTAAGGCGATTAACCGACTACCTCAAAGACCTACTGACAAAAGATAACGGTCTTAACACGTGAAGTAGTACACTATGAAATATTAAAGTAACGAGCAATAATTGTGATCAACATACTCATTCCGATTTCCGAATTTGAATACAAGAGTCTTTATTAAATGCTGTAAAATCAACAATGTACGATCTAACATTGTTCGTGATAAAGTGAAAAGCCATCATGATGCAAAAATTCAAAATTTAACAAGAAACAGTAATATGGCAAACGTGGTATATATTTTTAAAATCCAGTTTCAAATTGATCCACCACAATACTCTACTTTACGGATTCTAGAGTTACCGGGTATTACTCGTATGTAAATGCCAGGTATGGTTATCTGTCACATACAGGGTTGAAATAACCAGTAACAAGGAATAAAAATTATTAATAATAAATGTATTGTGTTTTTATAAATTGTCTTTAAAATATTTTACTTTTTATCATTATCAGTACTAATATGAAACCTTTGTCTAACTGGCTGTTACAAGAGGCTCAAAATTTATAATCCACAAGTTTCAAAACGCTATTTTCAACAACGTTATGAACAAAACCTAAATTGCAGTTCGGGATATTGAAAATGCCATCTATGACCACCAGATATATAGGAATTAGATAATAAAAGTCACTTTGGAAATTTGGGCTAAGTTGGAAACACCGGTACTGAGCTACCCAGCATGCAAAAAAATGTAAAATGTCATGCCCATGGAGTATCATGGACCTTTTAGCCATGAGTAGTACAAGTTGAAACGTATACGCTTGATGTACCAGCTGACTTGTAATGATGTAAACATGAAGACCGAACTTGGAACATCGTCACTGAACTACCCAGCAGGCGATAATATAAGATGTCGGGAGATGATGTCTGCCCCTGGAGAGTCGTAGATATTTTAGTCATGAGTAGTACAAGTTGAAACGTATACGCTCTATGTAGCAGCTGACTTGTAATGATGTAAACATGAAGACCGAACTTGGAACATCGTCACTGAACTACCCAGCAGGCGATAATATAAGATGTCGGGTGACGATGTCTGCCCCTGGAGAGTCGTAGATCATTTAGTCATGAGTAGTACAAGTTGAAACGTATACGCTCTATGTAGCAGCTGACTTGTAATGATGTAAACATGAAGACCGAACTTGGAACATCGTCACTGAACTACCCAGCAGGCGATAATATAAGATGTCGGGAGACGATATCTGCCCCTGGAGAGTCGTAGATATTTTAGTCATGAGTAGTACAAGTTGACACGTATACGCTCGATGTGGCCAGCTGACTTGTAATCATGTAAACATGAAGACCGAACTTGGAACATCGTCACTGAACTACCCAGCAGGCGATAATATAAGATGTCGGGAGACGATGTCTGCCCCTGGAGAGTCGTAGATATTTTAGTCATGAGTAGTACAAGTTGAAACGTATACGCTCGAGGTACCAGCTGACTTGTAATGATGTAAACATTAAGACCGAACTTGGAACATCGTCACTGAACTACCCAGCAGGCGATAATATAAGATGTCGGGAGACGATGTCTGCCCCTGGAGAGTCGTAGATCTTTTAGTCATGAGTAGTACAAGTTGAAACGTATACGCTCGAGGTACCAGCTGACTTGTAATGATGTAAACATTAAGACCGAACTTGGAACATCGTCACTGAACTACCCAGCAGGCGATAATATAAGATGTCGGGAGACGATGTCTGCCCCTGGAGAGTCGTAGATCTTTTAGTCATGAGTAGTACAAGTTGAAACGTATACGCTCGAGGTACCAGCTGACTTGTAATGATGTAAACATTAAGACCGAACTTGGAACATCGTCACTGAACTACCCAGCAGGCGATAATATAAGATGTCGGGAGACGATGTCTGCCCCTGGAGAGTCGTAGATCTTTTAGTCATGAGTAGTACAAGTTGACACGTATACGCTCGAGGTACCAGCTGACTTGTAATGATGTAAACATTAAGACCGAACTTGGAACATCGTCACTGAACTACCCAGCAGGCGATAATATAAGATGTCGGAAGACGATGTCTGCCCCTGGAGAGTCGTAGATCTTTTAGTCATGAGTAGTACAAGTTGACACGTATACGCTCGAGGTACCAGCTGACTTATAATGATGTAAACATTAAGACCGAACTTGGAACATCGTCACTGAACTACCCAGCAGGCGATAATATAAGATGTCGGAAGACGATGTCTGCCCCTGGAGAGTCGTAGATCTTTTAGTCATGAGTAGTACAAGTTGACACGTATACGCTCGAGGTACCAGCTGACTTGTAATGATGTAAACATTAAGACCGAACTTGGAACATCGTCACTGAACTACCCAGCAGGCGATAATATAAGATGTCGGGTGACGATGTCTGCCCCTGGAGAGTCGTAGATCTTTTAGTCATGAGTAGTACAAGTTGACACGTATACGCTCAAGGTACCAGCTGACTCCTTGCGCTATAAACACGTCAAATGTCCCATGTTCCTTGTACGTGATGTGAATCTGGGAGATATTTCGAGTTGAAAGCTTGGAATAAATAATACTTCTGTAGTTTATAAAAAGGTAAAGTCTCCTGCTCCATAATTGTTATTTCCTTGACGTTGTAAAAAATTGTTAACGATATAGAAGATTTTGAAATGAATATTTTAGGAATACGTTATAAATAATATTCATATTTTTAACCTCATTTTAGACTAGTATTTCGGTTACATTACTAATATCACATCCCCATTCCTAAAATATATATCAGATCGTATATTCCTTAACACACATGTGAAGTACTTTCTTGATTATACTAGTTATAAAAAGACATATTATTATATCAACTAATATTGTTCTAAATTAACTGTGAAGGTCGGCAATCTTTAATCATGATAGCTCCAGAAAAGCGTATGTTCAAATACAATATTTACTGATAGCTTTTCATTGAGTTCCGTACTGCTGGGAATCACACCTCCTGTGTTAGTCCAAAGGTTTAAACCATGTATAAATAGACCACATCTATACACATTCTTAAAAAAGTATTTGCTATAATAATAGTAATATTATTGAGACCTTAAACAGTACAAAACTTAGTAAGTATTTGTTTTAAAAATGAGAAAAATATATTTTTGATGGACAAAATTTAAGAAATTTAGACTATTTTATGAATATTATTGTCGTCTGCCTGTTTAAACATTTAAGACACAGATAATAATTATTTTTATCTATGTTTTGATGATATTCCCTACACTTTCATCATCTTCATCTATGGCGAATTTAACCCTTGTAGCAGCGGAAACCCTTGCGGAATGCGTATATCATAATTTACTACCCTCCTTTTGAACTTCATTATTGTATAAGTCGTCTACATTTTAAATTGCACTACATGACATAAAACAATAAAAGTGTAGAAGCGAGATAAATGATCGTTGATATGATACCTTAGTTTTGCGATCCTTCATATAAGACGTACTTGTCATCAGAAGACGTTGCACATAATTTGTATGAATATTTATTAGTAATTTATTGGTCTGTAATAATAATAATTTTTTTATGTATTAAATGTTCATTGAAGAAATATCCCAAGTATATTTCTTTGAGAAACAGACTCCATTAAACGTTTAAGAGTCGATATCGATAGTGGGTTATCGTCTTGGAGTAAAAATATAGACGACAATAATGCTATAACTTAGTAGCTTCAGTTTCAAAGACCAGAAGTAATCTAACACATTTATGTTCCTTACAGCACTTAAAATATACTATTATCAACTGATTATTTCACATCTTATACGGCATAGAACTCTGGAATGGATGTGGTAAATACAAAATGGAAAAGTATTTAACTCAAAAAGAGGGAAATTCTGTTTAAATTAGTATCTGTTTAAGTTAGTATCTGCTGGGCAAAGATGCTTTGATTCAAGGCCAGGACTCGAAATCGTAGAAATAATTGAAATATTTATAAAAGAAAGAGTAAAATCTTTTATGCTTTTCTGGTGTAGATAAAAATCAATGTTAAATGTTAGGAGTCAGTAAAATTGTGCTATATATACCAGTAGTGTTATACGTATATTTCCAAGTTCGTTCACAAAGATTTTCAGTTTTTTAACGTATAGGTATTGTATTGGGTCTTATGCTCTTTTTAATGTTTACGTATAACATACATATCATTACTGTAACAAAGTGAGTATATACATTTTGTATACGGTGATAAAGTTCTGTATAATGCAAAACCTACCTAACACGATGCTGTTTTATTGATCAGTGACAAACGAACTAAAGCGTATTATTACGTTGTAATCTAATAATTACTTAAAATCCAAAACATAATAGATTGTGCATTAAACATAGACCTTTCAAAAATAAAATGTTACTTTATACGTACTAGTAAGTGACACCTGTAAGTGATCAGTAATGTCACTAACAACAAGTCCTTACATCAGTAAGTTAACTAACAGATTGATATGTTTCAGACATATGGGATTGATATGGGTATTACTTTTTAAATAAGTGGCGCAACGTCCTTTGTAATTTATAGTCGTTAATCATATTCTTGGGTTCATTCATATATGGTACCTCATACAATGCCCCAAACGTAGTACTAAAAATAACAATTTAGCTAAAAACATTATCATGCATTATGTTAATTACCCGTAAACGCTTACATCATACAGCGCTAATAGATATTACAGTACTTTACGGAACGAACTCGAAATTGTTATGCAAACAAACAGGAATGTCAAGTAGCAGACTTGGATACCAACATACCGTTATGCAAACAAACAGGAATGTCAAGTAGCAGACTTGGATACCAACATACCGTTATGCAAACAAACAGGAATGTCAAGTAGCAGACTTGGATACCAACATACCGTTATGCAAACAAACAGGAATGTCAAGTAGCAGACTTGGATACCAACATACCGTTATGCAAACAAACAGGAATGTCAAGTAGCAGACTTGGATACCAACATACCGTTATGCAAACAAACAGGAATGTCAAGTAGCAGACTTGGATACCAACATACCGTTTGCAAACAAACAGGAATGTCAAGTAGCAGATTTGGATACCAACATACCGTTCTAACGACGTTTTCTACAGAATACAACCAGAGTTAATCATTATAATATAGTGAAAAAGATGAAGTGTATTTATTTACTCACATACAGTAGTTTATATACAGCCTCTAAAGGCTAGCTATTATTATCACCGTCAAAGAAGAACAGAGTTGAGAACAGTCGGCGATATGTATTTTTACTACGTCATAAATTTCCCCTCCGGACCGGGAGGTACCCGCCAGTAATTCACTGGTTGGTATGTTTAGTTTTTTACTAGTGTATTAAAGGAATGCCACTTAAATATTAATAGTAATAAAGATAATAATATATAATGTATTTTAGTTTCCGTTTAGCATGTAATACATATTATTTATAAATAAATGTAAAAATAATAGAATTTGTATTATCACTAATCTAGTGTTGGCAGCCGTTTGTTTTAATTTTTGTGTATAGCGTGAATAGTAATGCAGGAATTATTGACATAATTATTTATACATTATCTTATAAATATTAAAAACCCAATAGTTGATTATTTTTGGGTTTACTTTATATTCTATTATAATATATCATATTCTATTATTACACTATTCTACTTCTCACTATTTGTGGGTGCGTTTTGCATTTTTATTTAAATTTTCTTTTCATAAAAATGTACATATTAAACATAATATACAAGGCAATATGGGCTGCAAAAGTAAAGAAAGAAATTCATACCGTGAAAAATCCATAGATTGCCTTAAAAACTACAAAAGGTTTGTCTTACCAGAGATAATCGTTGTGGATTTATAACTGTAACTAATGTAAGTAATATGCTTAATGTAGGGCCTGTACTATACTATGGTGTTACAGGAATTATCCATGAAGTGCCGGTCTGCAATTTCAAGATAAAGTAATTGTTTCGTTATGGTCCCAAAAGAATAAATATATTCAAAACGTAGTTCTGAGGTGAGAAGACGGACACCATCGGTAATGCTTGGTTAATCAATCATTACAACTAAAGTGTAATGTCACAGCATTGTCACTCTACACCGCGCACACTCTAGGGTCCGTGGCTTTGAATAGGAGAGTGGTCTCTTGAGAACGCCATTTCATCCCTTACAACGTTCTATTGCTGAGTATTTTACAAGGCACCATTAACCCTGGAAGTAGACAAACTGTAGATAGAGTAGTAACAGTACCCCTGTTATACTATATTACATGACTGGTATTATAATCAAGCTAAGTGTAATGTCACAACAGTGTAACTCTACACTGGGCACTCTCTTGATTCCGTGGCGTTGAATAGTAGAGTGGTCTCTTGAGAATGTCATTTGATCCCTTTCTTAAAACGTAGTATTTGGAGAAGCCCATTAACCCTGAAAATAATAAAAGCTTTTACAAAAATGATTAGCATATTAGGTATTAAACTTGAGTCAATGAATTATTTACATTTATTTCTATAAATAGAATAAACTGTATCCTATTATTTCTAAGACCCGTAAGTTCTGAAATTATTCAATCTATGTATGCACTTGCTTTTAATTGATATGAATAACAATCAAGAATGTTAATCGCTTTGTTTAGGTGATTAGATATGCTACTAAAATTATATGGATCTACTTATATTCTAAATAGTCTATTGTACAAATATGTAATTTCATTTCTTAATAAAGTACAGTAATTTTAATAAACACAATATAAGAATACTTTTAAGATGGTATATGGTGAGTACGGAATGTGGTATATATATATATATATATATATATATATATATATATATATATTTATTTATTTATTTTGGGTTTATGTATATTAGAGTGTTTAATTTGGTTTTTATGAATGTCGAAGGACTATATATTTTCTTTTGAATAAAGGATTTCCGAGTTTTTATTAGTCATTTTGAATGTGTGCGGGGAGTTGGTACGCCTGGTGTGTTCAATCAACTGGACTTGTCGCGGATAATTGTTTACATAGGAGCAGCACAACTGATAGGCCACTACCAAGATATGAAGTTGATATTTGTGTGAGTAGCTTGTGTATGGATCGTGGAAAGACATAACCTGTAACTAACATACACGACCTGTATATCTGTGCAAGGTTGACTCTGCACGTCTGAGTGTGACGCGACACAAGTATAAACTGCCTAGTTGATATCTGTGTGAGTAGCTTGTGTATGGATCGTGGAAAGACATAACCTGTAACTAACATACACGACCTGTATATCTGTGCAAGGTTGACTCTGCACGTCTGAGTGTGACACGACACAAGTATAAACTGCCTAGTTGATATCTGTGTGAGTAGCTTGTGTATGGATCGTGGAAAGACATAACCTGTAACTAACCTACACGACCTGTCTATCTGTGCAAGGTTGACGCTGCACGTCTGTGTGTGACGTGACACAAGTATAAACTGCCTAGTTGATATCTGTGTGAGTAGCTTGTGTATGGATCGTGGAAAGACATAACCTGTAACTAACCTACACGACCTGTCTATCTGTGCAAGGTTGACGCTGCACGTCTGAGTGTGACGCTACACAAGTATAAACTGCCTAGTTGATATTTGTGTGAGTAGCTTGTGTATGGATCGTGGAAAGACATAACCTGTAACTAACATACACGACCTGTATATCTGTGCAAGGTTGACTCTGCACGTCTGAGTGTGACGCGACACAAGTATAAACTGCCTAGTTGATATCTGTGTGAGTAGCTTGTGTATGGATCGTGGAAAGACATAACCTGTAACTAACCTACACGACCTGTCTATCTGTGCAAGGTTGACGCTGCACGTCTGTGTGTGACGTGACACAAGTATAAACTGCCTAGTTGATATCTGTGTGAGTAGCTTGTGTATGGATCGTGGAAAGACATAACCTTGGAGCTAACCTACACGACCTGTCTATCTGTGCAAGGTTGACTCTGCACGTCTGAGTGTGACGCGACACAAGTATAAACTGCCTAGTTGATATCTGTGTGAGTAGCTTGTGTATGGATCGTGGAAAGACATAACCTGTAACTAACCTACACGACCTGTCTATCTGTGCAAGGTTGACTCTGCACGTCTGAGTGTGACGCGACACAAGTATAAACTGCCTAGTTGATATCTGTGTGAGTAGCTTGTGTATGGATCGTGGAAAGACATAACCTTGTAACTAACCTACACGACCTGTCTATCTGTGCAAGGTTGACTCTGCACGTCTGAGTGTGACGCGACACAAGTATAAACTGCCTAGTTGATATTTGTGTGAGTAGCTTGTGTATGGATCGTGGAATTACATAACCTTGTAACTAACCTACACGACCTGTCTATCTGTGCAAGGTTGACTCTGCACGTCTGAGTGTGACGCGACACAAGTATAAACTGCCGACCACTGCTGACTGTCAGTCGTCCCGTGGCGCTATCAGTCGTAGTACAGCGACATCGTGGAATCAAATTCACATCCAAGACTTACATTTTTATTCCTAAATATAATTTTTTTCTACCTCTTGCTAATTTGATGTGTGGTTGTTAATCTTTGCTTTGCGTTAGAAAGATTTATTTAGCGTGAATTGTTACAGTAATATATGAATTTTAAATGTACGTAATGTACGTGTATTTTAGAGGATGATTGTTTATTGATTGTTATTTATTGGTTACAATAATTTCAGTTTGATAGTTTAATTAATCTAACCGGTTTTTCTGATGTAATTTATGTGTATTGATGCTGTATTAATCCCACCTTATTTACATGTATAGATAGATTATTATACACATATTGTTTATATATATATATATATATATATATATATATATATATATCCTTTTGCACGATGGTTGTTATAACTCAACAAACTAATAAAGGAAGGCCTTGTTTATTGCTTGGTAAGTATAAATACATGGAATCCTACATCGCAAATAATTGATATGTTACGTGGTGATGTCTCGCAATTAATTGTGGCGCACCAATATAAACTGATAGGGATAGGACACAAGTTATCCGCCATGAAGATGTTCGCACAGGCAGCCACCCAGGTACAATGCGCACTTGTTCACTGTTACCTGCCTCGCCTCGCCACCCCTCACTCTCTCGTACCTCCTCGCCTACCGGGGATCTCCCGCTCTCACTTCTAGTCTCTCATCTTATGTTTAAGAAACACACTAGAAACGCATCTAAAGTTACTCGGTCTAGTCCATCAGGAGGCTCGTGCATTGACAATGTTATAGCAAACATCGAAGAGGATTGCATTTCCTCTGAAATACTTTCCACTGCCTTCTCGGAGCACGAGGTCCAGTTGTCATCTATCGTATACGATAACGAGTCAATCAACTGCAGGATTGGTGAGAAAAGTTTAGGAATTACTCATCAGCGAATATTGCTAAGTTTTCTGACCTCCTACAACATGTGGATTGGTCACATGTGGTCTTTTCACATGGAGACATTTTTGTTAATGTCTATAACTTAGCTTTTCCTTTTCAAAAACAAAGAAGAGTGCGTAAGTCTAGACCGAGATGGTTGACTCGAGATGCTGTCATTGAGAAGGAACGGCTGAAGGATCTGTAATTGCTTCAGCGGGATTTTCTGTTGCCTCTGTATCAAAGGATGTACAAAGATAAGAAAAGAGAGTATGGAAATATAATTTTATTTGAAAAGAATGTAGTGCCTGTACAAGGGTCATATTCAGTAAGTTTATTTTATCAGATATTGATGAACAAACACGGCCGGTATTAATGAAAATCGGTCGGCACAGAACAGCGCCGCAATAAGCACTTCCAATAAACTTTTATGGACGCTCAAGTGGATTAAAGTACAATTTAAAATCTCTGTTCAACTTTTAGTTCAAAGTCATAGTCCAAATATTTCAGGGTAAAGAAATAAATTACCGTCGTATAGCATCAGCGAATATTTTTCCGCTTTAGGTGAATATTCATAAATTTGTATTTGGAAGAAGAGAATAATTCATGCAGTTTTTGCTGGGATCATATATCAATCTGAATTAATATCTGTGTATAATAATAGAAACAATCTAAATATCTAATTATTTTAAACCAGATTTTTATTTTATTACTAAGATTGTAAATATGTGATTAATAAACTTTACTGCTAATATGTTTATTAATACACTATATGTCAGTATTACACATATAATACAGACATAAATAATAAAGTATGTACATTGTCCCAAGATATTTATTTTAGACAGTTTTTATAATGAATAAATTAAATTATTCCTTCAATAACAAATTCTTACTGTCGAATTTGGTGAGGCAGTTCGTTATATAATACTATGCAAATGTGTTATAGCTTGCACTCGAACTACAACAATTGCGGTGATATGAACTAGCCCTTACAACACTCTTTTAATCCTTGAGTTCTGACGTAAAACAAAGTTTAAAAAACAGCTTATTTGTTTGCTTTGTATAAACATAAATGTTTCGTACCCTATGAAGCCTATTATCAGGCAAAGTACCTTCCACACCACACCACGTCTATAGCTCATGTCAGTATGCTAATTGTCTTGCTATATCTCATATGAATATGTCATATGATTGTAATGAGTTTGTTTAAAAATTTTTTTATTATGCAAATTTATCGTTTTCATATTAAACGTAAATTCATTGTAAAAATGTTCGCTAACGCTCAGGAAACTCTCATTGAGTGACGACATACACCATCATTGAATACCACGTTACATATATAGAAATTTAGCTATATGCAAAGTTTGAAACTTCAGTATCAACTTAGTTTCACTTACGCTTAGCAAATTAAAATAGATTATTCGTTAAGATATAAACCTACATAAGTAATGGGGTTGCAATAAGATTTAATATATGTCCCGCCACTTTCTATGAGAAGAAATCTTTCAAGTTGATCCAAAAAAAAGCCTAAGATCGTGCAATATATTAAAATATATACTACCTTTAATAACGTCTCATAGCAATGTCATTGATGTAGAGAATATAAAGGCGGAAAGAGATGTAAGGTTGAAAGGGTTTCAGGCTTCGTTTGATCCACCTTTACAATAACGAAAGTGGCCTGGAGCCGTCTCTATCAAAGGCTTGGCAGCTCTTCAAACTGAAATTCTTATTAATAATATTTAATCAGTACAAGGTGGTTTCACGTAGACTGAATTTAAAATCATTAATTTAGTCTAATACAGCCACAGCGCTAAAATAAATTAAAAAATAATGTTGATGTTATTAATCTACATAAGGATTTGCTAAACATGTTCATATTATCCTAAGAAATTCTCCATAATAGCAGTAAAATATTTGTTTATATCAATAAATGTCCATTAAAATTACTTTATCACAGCAGCCAACACCAAAATAGTATGGTGGCTGTTGTATTTCAATTCTGTGCCAAACCACCAAAAAAGTTTTTAATTATGTGTTAAGTTAGTTATTTATCTGAAGAAGAGATCAGATTGCATATCTCGAAACGTAGTGTTTATGATTTTTTCACTTAACGATGGCAAATGTCCGAAAAATCATGTTTCCTTCACAATCCTACCATCGTCAAAAATAAACATCAAATAAAGAACATTTACCACATTCAATCATGTATTTTGGTGTATGTGTTCCTCGGCTAGTATTGGCATATCTAAGTATAATTCACAAATAATCTTGGCACGAATATCCGGTGACATACATGTTGGACATTTGCAGCTTTCCATCAAGGGATACCTATAGAAAGTTAAAGCTAATAAAAGTGTCTACATATTGTGATCTTATCAATCTTGGATAACTTTAACACCTAATAAGTAAATAATAATAGGAAATATGTACATCTTCAGTAATTCATTACTATCGGTTTATTACGATTGATAGTGATAACCAGAGGAACCACGGGGTGAAACTTTACGATACTGAGCCTATATCAGAAGAGGTGCAGAACATGAGGGCACAGCGTGCGGAACTGTCATGTTTGGCGGAGACAGGTTAGTTGTGTTGTGTTCATGTGATATGGAGACCGAAACTTTGACAGGAATTGTTAAATGATAGATTTGTAGTACGAAACTGAGATTAAAATGTAACTGAACCATATTGGAAATTACTGGTTTGTAGCTAAAGTCTATCATAGAAATTACAGGACAAATGAGGGTAAATGTGGCAAAGCAAATAATTTCTGTAATAATTATAATTTATACCGATTCGTGAATTGATTACCAATGTTATTTTATATACTTGTAACATAACAATGGTTTGTGATGGACCAAACCTATAGATGAATTTATAACTTTTTCTAGTTCTATTTCTCGTGCAGATTCTATGAGGCATGCTTTGGAAATAATAAAAGAAAAAATTTTTCTAAAATCATTTTATTAAAGTTTTTTAATGAGTGAGAGTAACCGTTTGACTGTTGCGATGGGTTAAATAATTACAGTACACAAATAATACATTCCATATTATCAGTATTAGATTAGTTTTATAATAGTAGTTTACGCAGCTCTCATTTGTTGAGCTTTACCGAAACTTAATTGGGCTGGACAAACGTAATTTCTGTGTGAATGTCCACACGACATAGAGAACGAACTGTATACTTGAGATTTAGCATGAAGCTTCATTTCTGTATCCTCAATGTCAAGTGTAATGATGATATTATGTCACTCCATGAAACTCTATGAGCATTAAAGAAAGTTTCTACATTAGTCTTAAGGTTATCATATTATAGTAACGACAAAAGCTCAGTAATCAGCAGGTCAATTCTTAAACAAACTAACAACAATTATATGACATTTAAACAAGTTAAATCGCATAGATAACACGAAGCCTAATTATCCGTAAGATATGGGGAGAGAGACATAATCTGTAGAAATTATGCACGACCCTTTATTTCTGCATAAACAAGAATGAGGAGTACGATACGTGGTATAACGATACATGGTTATGCATGGAGTATGGCTGAGCGTAATTGAAGCCTATCACTCAGTAGTTTGACAAAATTTCTCATTTGTCTGCCTGGAGGTGGTACAAATCTATTTGTATGATTGCTTGTGTCTCCGCCTTTCAGTAGGAAATCTAAAGAATTAAATTATCTATGTGCTTAAAGCTTTGCACGCAAACGGAGCGAAGCTTGTTATCCTACACGTGGTGTGGCATTCTCCTACCTGGTGCTATAACAGCACACCAACCTGAGTTGAGGTGCACGAAACTTGATAGCCATAACTGCAGTCGTGCTATACGGGATGTTCCTAAAAACAAAACTCATAAAAATATCACTGTATAGTGACTTCAAGTCAGAAGTTGGACAATACAGAGAAAATGGACGCACCAGTCTTTAAATACATTCGATTCTTAATTTATACATCTAGGCCTATACATGTTGAAATGTTCAGGCAACATCGCGGTGAATAGAGAGAGAATCTAGCCCATGCATATCAATATTGTCTAAACACGATAATTTAATTACATTTAGACACACAAACCGATACTTATAACATACTCGTATGTTATGTGGCCTTTCGATAGAAAGGTTATCTTCGTCAAACGTATCACAAACATAAGTCGAAGGCTTTACAAAATAAAAGTTTTAGGTGTTGGTTTGTGCGTTTGAATGTAATTAAGTTAATAGTAGCCATTATAAGCTACATCTTAAACATAAACACGATAAACAACCTGTAATGTATGCGGGTCGACACTGTACTCTCTATGGGTCGGGAAGAATAATTAAACTACACATTTAGAGTAACATTGCTCTAGGACCGCTCGTAAAGGAACGGACGGGACGCGGAGGTTACATGACGGTGTCTGGTGGTGGACTCCGGGTGGACTGCTGGCTGGCCAGCTTGGACCGTTGGTTGTAGGGTAGTGGCGTGATGTGACGTCACAGGAGAGCAGCCTATGAGCATTCTTTATTCTTTTAGACCACATCGTATGTTACATCGCCTGACAATACATACTGCCAACATCACTGGTGCAGACATTAAATATCACTATGGATACCTACCAACTTAGTACTTCTCACACTAAAATACACTACAATCCTCCCCCTTAAATACATAAGTCCCCCTACAATTTTAGAAATTTAATCAATTACAATTTGTTTTAACAATTCTCCAATTTTAAATCAATTACAATGAATAAGAAAATGACATTATACTCTTTTATTTTTGTAAGTATAGATTATAGAGAACAAAATACAAACTCAATATAATCATTTAACACAAATCACAAACCCTTCAATCAAAAACCAATAAATCAGAATATAGCAATTAATAACACATTGAATGAACACAATTAAACAAATCGATAATAATAATGCTTAAACAATATTAATTATATACAAGTCACAATTGGGTTGTATTTACAAGTCCATTTTGACTAAAGGTTTACGATCCCTTAGTGGGTATCGTCTAACAGGTGTCATTTGTTTGGGTGAAACGCTGGAACTGTTATTGTTTACATTTGTACGTGGGGCTGGGCTTTGCCCCTGAGCGTTTCTGTTATTGTTATGGTTTTGCGGAGAGGGGGGCAAGGTCGTTGCTAAAAGTACTGGCGACCTTGCGCTCGCTCTGTCCCGCGACTGTATATCGATCGTTTCCTGCGTGTGCTCTGTTGCCACGCTTGCGTCTGGAGTCTAGGCATTGTTGTCAACTCAGACAATTTCCGGACTACACTGTAAAACCTACCAACTGGTCGATATGTCGTTTCCCACCTCATGCCCGTATTCAGTTCAACTAAATACGTGACTGGTCCTAAATCGTGAAACTACCACACCTGGTATCCACTTATTTCTACCGTCTGTAATCTCTGGCTATGATTGGTTGTCCAATAGCTAACTGTCTAGTTTTTACTACCCCTATAGTACAATCGTTGTTTTTCTTGATTATCTGACATTATTGCTTAACATTTGGGCGAATTAAATCTAACCTAGACTTTAGCGATCTGCCCAACATTAATTGAGCTGGCGATAGATTGGTAGTAGAATGCACTTGTATTTCTATAAGTGAACAGGAAGTTTACTCAAAGCTAATTCTAAATCCTTGGAATTATGAAAGAGCTGTTTTCAATTTATTTTTAATAGTTCTGACTGACCGTTCTGCCAAACCATTGGTTTCTGGGTGGTATGGTGGTGAAAACGTGTGTTTGATACCATTTGACATCAAAAATTCTTTAAACTCTTGACTGGTAAAAGGTGGTCCGTTGTCGGACACTATGTGTCTACAATACCATACCTACTAAATAATTCCCTTTAATTTCACAATCGTGTGAACAGCTGCCGTTGAAGCAACGGGCAACACCTCTGGCCACTTAGAGTACGCATCTTTTACCACCAAAAATAACTTGGACTGAAAAGGTCCAAAAAAAAATCAATATGAATTCGAGACCAAACTCGTTCCGGAACATTCCAATGATGCAGGAAAGCCTTGGGCGGTTTTGCTCGTTTCCTCCCAAACAGGCTGCACAGCTGTTAGCTAGTTGTTCTATGTCCCGGTCGATATTAGGCCACCATACATATGCACGGGCTAATGCCTTCATGCGAACAATACCTATGTGTGAAGTATGCAATTCGTTCAGAATGTTTATTCTGAACCTTTTAGGTATTACCACCCTGTACCCCCACATTAGAGGATTCCTTGCTCCAAGTTAATTCCGACTGTCTAATTTCAAATGGCTTTAGATCTGGTTCAGTTACAATAGGCCAACCTAATTCTACATAGGATATTACCTTTTTGATTTCACTATCTACCATTGATTCTCTTTTTATGTCTACATAGCTTAATGGTATGTCATTTTCAGCTAAACACTGCAAATAGGTACCTATGACATTAATATTAAGGTCATCATCCGAGATTTCATCTCTTAATCTCACTATTTACAGGTAATCTAGATACAACCATCGGCATTGCCATGGTTTTGGGACTTAACATACACAATCTCATATTGGAAACCACTTAAAAACAAAGCGTATCGTTGTAACCTACTGGCTGCGAAAGCAGGTAACCCTTTCTTTTGGTCCAAAAATAGCCACTAAAGGCTTATGATCAGTCTTTAAACAAAAACTGTGTACCATATAAATATTGACTAAATTTCTTAACACCCAAATACAATGCTTAATGCTTCCTTATCTATTTGTGAATAGTTTTTCTCAGCGCTAATTTAACACTCTACTTGCGAATGATATAGGTCTTTCTGTACCGTCGTATTGAATCTGACTCAAAACTGATGCAATGCCATATGGACTAGCATCACTGGCTACCACTAGTGGTAATGCAGGATCATAATGCGCTAAAACTTCAGCAGAGATTAACTTTTGCTTAATCTCTTGTAGTGCCTTCTTACATTGCTAAATTAAATACAAAATCGGTATCCTTTCTTAACAACTGATACATTGGGGTTAAAATAGTGGATATCCTAGGAATAAAAACGTGAATAGTAATTAACAAGACCCAAGGAAGGGCTTTAAGCTGTGTCACATTTTGAGGTTCAGGTGCCTTGACAATTGCTTCAACCTTACTAGGTGCGGTATGCAACCCTTGTTTACTGATAACAAAACCTAAATATTCTAAACTGTCACAGAAAAATTTACATTTGTTCTTGCTCACTGTGAACCCATTGTCTTCAAGTCTTTGACACACTAGTCTAAGTCTATGCAAGTGTTCCTCATTGTTTTTAACCTGTTACTAGAATGTCATCTAAAAATACAGTTACCCCCGGGATACCTTGTAATGTTCGTTCTATTATTCCCTGGAATATCCCCGGTGCTGAACTGATACCAAAACATAGGCGATTGTAAGCATACAATCCTTTGTGTGTGCTAATTGTACAATACGTTTGACTATCTACATCTAGTTTTAAGCTGCTGATAAGCTGAAGGATAAATCTATTTTAGAGAATTTTTTTCTCCGTTTTGTAGGCTGGCAAATATTTCTTCAATTTTCGGTAACGGGTGTCGGTCTACCTCCAAGAAAGGATTTACAGTTATTTTATAATCCCCACAAATTCTTATTTTCCCCTTAGCCTTAATAATTGGTACAATGGGAGTCCCCCATTCACTGGTATCTACTGGTGAAATAACGTTTCTCTTGTTCTAGTCTAGTCAGCTCGGCTTCTACTTTTTCTTTAAGTGTAAAAGGTAACGTCCTAGGTTTAAAGTATTTGGTACTACATTTTCTTTTAACTTTAATTTAACTGGTGCACCCTTGAAACATCCCAACTTATCCGTAAATACATTTGGAAACTCATTGTACAGTAATTCTACTTGTTTGTTGTTGTTGACAACAGACGGATTGACAGATGTTTGTTTGTTTACCTCTACAGGTGTGTTGTGGCTCCACTGACAGGCGTGCATGCGTCTGCCGCGCTGCCGCCTGCAGTTGGCACAACCCCCACCATGCTCGTTGCGATCAGCTGACTGTACATTGTTTACATTACTAGGCACTCTAACTGTTAAATCTAATGCTTGCATCCAATCAATCACGCCCTAACAAGGGATTAGCCCCATTTAGCTACGATGTATAAAGCTAATTGTTTCTCTTTACCTTTATGTTGTACATTGACCATAACCTTACCTAAAGGCCTGATCTTTTCATGTGTATATGAACTTAATACTACTAAGCTAGTTGGATACATGTTTATATTTCCTAACTTAGTCTTACAATCTTTTTCTGACATAACTGAAACACAAGCTCCACTATCGACTTCAAATACAATTTCCTTACTTTCCACTAATAACTGTACCGTTATTGGCTCAATTTTATTAATCTTAGTTTTCTATTTCTTTAACCGTAAATAGATTGGAAATGTCATACACATCGTCATTGTCTTTATGTTTTCCAGTGATTATCTGAACCGGACTCTGCTGATTCTTTACTTTCCTCTACATAGTGCTGCCTACCTTTATAAACATATTGCTTTTTATTGCTGTAAAACTGTTTTCCCTTTAGCTGAAGGCTCCTTAGACCTATTTGTAAAAACATTTGGTTTGTTCTCATTAGGTTTGTTAACATAATTTTTTCGATCTACAAACTCTTTCAAGGTGTCCCTTCTTTTTACAATGATTACACGTGTACTCACGAAACCGACATTGCGATGCTGTGTGTGATCCTCGCTTGCCGCAACAATAGCAGGTGATGTCTCCCCAGCGCCTTCCCGCCGTCCGATGACCGTCTCGCTGCGATACTCGCCGCCTGTGTCCTTTTCCGGTATCGACCCGCTGCTCTGCATCCGGTGAATACGTCCTCCTGCAGTTGTCATCTGGGCCGCCCCCTCTTCTCAGCAAATTCCATTGCAGTAGCTAGTTGCACGGCTTTTTCATAAGTGAGGTTCTCCTCCCCCGAGAAGTCTTTTCTGTATCTGTTGGTCTCGCAGACCCGCGACTAATCTGTCCCTTAAGTAGTCTGGCAATTTATCACCAAATTCACAATACTTAGATAACTGTTTTAAATGCACAATATAATCGCTAACCGTTTTCATGATCCAATTGATTCCGCCTACTAAATTTAAATCTTTCCGTGATAAAAGAAGGCTTGGGATGCAGATGATTCGCTATAGTGTCCACAATTTCCTTGTACGACTTGTCAGACGGTTTGTCTGGTGTAATTAAGTCTTTCATAACGTATAGGTCCTTACACCCATAACTGTCAACAAAGTGCTTAGTTTCTTTGAATTATCGATATCATTACAATCAATAAAAAACTCAAATCTCTCTATATAAGACTGCCACGATTCTTCCGCACTATCAAAATAACCCATAGACCCGATAGTTGCCATTTTGTTTTCTTGTACACTCCCGTAATAACTGTTTAAAATGTCCCCGGTAAAAATAATCGTCTAACGGCATTAATTGCAACGATTAAAATCAGCTTGTGCGCTGCTTACACCAAAGAATAGTTTATATCGATCGGCGTACCTTACTACTCCCGACCGTTGGAATGTCCGGAATGTCCTTGCACATTCGCGGTTATTTGCACGTGTTCATTACGATAGTTTGCCCTTCCGCACTATATCACTGTAATTCACTGTTTCAATGTCCCGAATGTCCCCTGCACATTCGTTGTTATTTGCACGTGTTCATTACGCTTGTTGCCCTTCCGCACTAAATCACTGTAATTCACTGTTGCAGTTGTTTTCCTCGTCGCCACTGTAAGCGACGTTCCACTGTTGCAGTTGTTTTCCCCTCGTCGCCACTGTAAAGCGACGTTTCCACTGTTGCAGTTGTTTTCCTCGTCGCCACTGTAATGTATGCGGGTCGACACTGTACTCTCTATGGGTCGGGAAGAATAATTAAACTACACATTTAGAGTAACATTGCTCTAGGACCGCTCGTAAAGGAACGGGACGGGACGCGGAGGATACATGACGGTGTCTGGTGGTGGACTCCGGGTGGACTGCTGGCTGGCCAGCTTGGACCGTTTGGTTGTAGGGTAGTGGCGTGATGTGACGTCACAGGAGAGCAGCCTATGAGCATTCCTTTATTCTTTTAGACCACATCGTATGTTACATCGCCTGACAATACATACTGCCAACATCACTGGTGCAGACATTAAATATCACTATGGATACCTACCAACTTAGTACTTCTCACACTAAATACACTACACAACCAAAAATTACTAGGATTGGCGTATGGAAAATGATAAAATATAAATAAAATTAGAAATGCAATATTTAATAAAACATTTTACGTTACAATTTAAAATATTTAGAGTAAATAATATACATAAGTATTATTTGTTAGTATAATAAAGTTTTTTTGCCCAATATAACATTTTAGATTAAATTTGATATAACGTTTGCTAAGTGTACATTTTTTTCTAAAATTCTCGAGTGTTCTGAAAACCTGCCAGGAGGGAAACACTTGTATACAAACATTTTGAAGGCAACTGACTCTTACAATAATTGTATTTGAAGTACGCTTATCCGTCAGCCACAATTGATTGTAACCACAATTGGTTTTGATGTTGGCTGGGTTTGGCATAATGTTGAATAAAACAATGTACCTTCTTGGAACCTCTAATACGTTTTGCCTTTAACCTCTATGATAACCTCGTATTATTTTATTCCGTATTTACCATTTAGAGAGTATCATATTCTGTTACTAACTGGTAAAGCTCCGCCATATGGCCTTCGGCATCTTTGGCTGAGCTGTTTTCACTACACTTTTGAACAGTTTCTACATCGAGTAAAAATAGACTATTAAGGAATTGATACATTTCTGCTTAGTTAGCGCTAAATATACAGAAATTAAATGTGGAGCCAAGAAAGTTAGACATCATATGTTTAAGCTGAATGTAACATTTTCTGTGTTCATTTTCTGAAAGTACGGAGGCAAAATTAACAAATCTTTAGTTAAGGGGAGATGTACGCCTAAATCGTAAAAAAGATCAAAAATGTTTATATATTTTTTTCTTAAAGTATGGAGTTTTCCACGTCCAGTGATATAATAATACATGCATATTTGGGCGTTGCTTGGTAACAATAAAAATTTTTGAAAAACGACTGATCGCCATGCGAGATTGAATAATCCAGTTAGTGCAAGTGCACTATTATACATACACACAACTGTACTGCTAATGTTTATCATATTGTTGTGTTGGGTAATCTGTTATTACTTTGTTTATTTGACATTTTTCATTTGGTTATTTTTGTATTATTACAAACAAATCAGTATTGTGAATTGTGATTAGTAAAGTAGTTGTGTTTTTGTTATATTTCTATAGAGAAATAATGCCTAGAACAAATAAACTGTGTAAGAAAAGGAATTTTAGAGGAAACCAGTACAAATCTACTATATCATCTATAGGCCTAGGTGAGTCTAATAGTGAATTGCCTAATGTTTTGGTTAGCCCTAGTCCATGTAGCTCAAGTAGGCCTAATCCACCATCAGCATCAAGTAGGAAATTGCAGATATTGATGATAATACTGGAGATTCTAGGTATAACAATGTTATTGTTAGTATTAGCATATTATCTAATATGTTAGTAAGTGTTACAGTTTGTAAATCATGTAAACTGGAAGGAACTTTGACGGTGAAAGAGGATGAAGGGGCAAGACAAGGCCTAGCTTGTAAACTTAGTGTTGTTGCGGGGACGGTTAGCGGGCTACCCGAGTGGCAAGATATCCCGTAACAATGTTCACCTTGAAGAGTAGGAACTCAAGAGATGACTTGGTACATCGGGTTAAAATAAGTTTATTGAAAATATTCACTTGGCACAACTCTGTTCACAACATTTAAAATGAAAACACCTGTATAAAATTACTACTGAGAATAAACTATTAACACCATACTTTGTGGTACTTATGTTTCAAAATTCCAACATCTAACGATTCTGCCTACTACCGCGACCGGTTCCTCGCTGTGCAGTCTGCGGAGACTGATCTCAACACCGTGACCGTTCCTTACTGTGCAGTCTGCGGAGAGTACTGCTGCGCCTCGCAGGGCTTAAATAACACAACCCAGCGATTATCGCTCTGTGCTTATCATTGTCCAAAGTGCTAATGATCTGTAGATTGCTGTGTGAGCAGTGACAATTTGTTAATGTTAATGTTGTATATCTATTACTTATCTAACGTCTACTCTTCTCACGCTAACACTATTCTAGTTATTGGTACACATTAAATAATACATACAATCATGGCTACATGTTCTTACATACTAATATGATTACAAAATAATGTTACTAAACAACACCTCCCCCCTTAAAAAAGAATGAGGTGTCATTCCTATGATACATCGTTCTTTAGTTTTTGGTTTTATTTCTTTTTGATATCTTTATCCTATCTTCTAATTGGTAGATCATCTAATTCAACCTCGACATCATTTGTTTTGTTTTCTTCAGGTTTTCTAAAACTTATAGGCAAATATTGTTTCTTACTTTTTAGACAAAATGTACAAAGTTTACAACGCCATATCACTAAAATTGCAATTATGAACAAGGCAAAGAGAGGAATAGAATGTTTTACATAATCCACATCATTTTTCGGCTCATATTTGTGTAAGAGTGAATCCAGTTCATCTAATCTAATGCTCACTGTTTTTAGATCATTTAGGGTAGTGGATACAAATCTGACGTGTGCTGCAACGTTCTTTAGTTTTTTTGGATATATTTTCATAAGAGCTATCATCTAAAACTACTAAACGATCATTTTTCTTATGAATCCTAATTACGCTACTAACATTACTATCTATTTTACTTTTATATACAATTTTGCTATATATTCATGATAATGATCTAAACATTTCACATTTAAAAGGTAGATTCAGAAGTCCGGTCCCTTGGACATATTCCGTTCCTTCGTGCTCCGGTAGACCGTCGGTCCCTGGACACGTAAATGTCATCACCTCTTCTCTTGGTAAGATAAATATCCATCGATTAGTTCCTGGTATCTCCGTCCATATTGAGGTTGCTACGTAAGATAGACGAGTGTCGCACAACTCTTTGGGCGGTGTAATCTGCCTGAAGTACGCAGATTCACAGGTGTCTTGACCACTGGCAAGGTTGTTTACTACGTTTGGTCCTACACACGTCTTAACAGTTTTACCTTTACAATCATTAACTTGGCATCGAGTCATGGGGATATACCTCTGTTCATCCGTTGAGACAGCTATGTAGTCCGTACGTGGCTGGACATACGTGTACAGATGATTCTTCTCTGCTCCAGGCGTTCCAGTTGGCACAGGTAATACTTTATACAGGTTTTAAAGTCTGTCATTGTTTTTCAAGGGAATATTCAAAAAGAATCTTAACACGTGGTTATCGACTAACCATCCACTCACTCTAATTAAACTATAATACTCATGAATGGTGTGCTCAGTGACAACAAGTGGAAGTGTGGATCCAGTTTTCAATTGCGAGTTAATATCTTTCAAGTACTTAATCAATTCATCAGGTGCAACTAAAAGTGAACTCAATTGATTGTTTCTCATTCCATCTATACCTAAGTATAAATCAGTAACTACACTGTCAACATCTTTACATATCAAATCTATTATTTGTAAAGCTCCGAGAACTCTGAAATGCAATTTCGTCCGTTCGTCTATACTAAATACTTTACGCTTGGTAAGCTCCTGCAACTGTTCTAGATAGGTTTGAGTCTTAATTATTGTATCTAGATTTGTTCTAAAGTCCTTAAAAGTATGTGTTATGTCTGAAATAGCATGTCTAACTACTGTAAGCTGGTCTCTTTCTAGCTGGTAAACCCTGTGCTGATTTAAGTTCATTGTAGTACTCTGCGTCGTCGTTGTCCATGGTTCCAAACAAAGTATTCATTCCAATTCCTATTGTCTTAAACAGTCCTCGTTTTCGTCTGTTTTTCGTCACAGGTTCAGTGCCTATGACTTCGTACAGTCTCTTGATTTTCAGTCCGGTATTCTTCATATTGTCTCTAGTCTGCTGAAAATGTGCTTCTGTCCATATAGATCCCAAGGAAGCATTCTTTAACGCCATAGTTTCATTCCATATCGCTTCCAGTTGTGTCAGTTTTTCTTCTAAGTGCTCTAAATTTGTGTCAATTGCAATGGTCCAAAATTCTGTGGCTAACAAAAAGGAAAATTCCTTCGAGAAATACAATCCTGGTCGGTCATCGAGTCCTTCAATTCGGTAGCGTTTGGTGCTCCCTCCAGGTAAGGTCAAGAGGAACACTCCCACCACCTGCAATAATAAAACTTGTTTTAGTTCCTGTCTCTGAAGTGTTTTATTCTGTTTATGTGAACTTTATATTCCTGCCTCCCTTTCTTGATAGTTATATTCACATCGCTATTTATCTCTATAATTTTGTAAGGTTCTATCCATGGCATATTAAATTTTTTTGCTTCTTCCTCTCTTCACTTGTGGTGAGTGTAAAAACACCAAATCATTGACTTCAAAATTCTTTTCTTTCGCCTTCTTATCGTACTGAGCCTTACTATTTTCTTTAGACTTCTCTATGTGCTGGTTTGCATTGTGATAAGCTATAGCAGTCTTCTCTTTATTTCGTTTACGAAGTCATCTTCAGATAGATCAGGTTGAAGTTCCTCTCTCATCCAATCAGTGGGTAATCTCATTTCCCTACCGTGTTGTAAGTAATACGGAGAGTACCTTGTAGTACCATGAGGTGTGCTCCTGTATACCATCGTGACATACGGTAGCCAAGTATCCCAATCCTTTTGATCCTTTTCTACAAAACATTTTAGATGTGACATAATTGATTGGTGACTTCTCTCTAATATTCCATTAGACTGTGGATGGTAAGCAGTTGTTTGGTTTTTTTCTATTTTTAATAGTTTACACGTTTCATTTAAAACTTCACTTGTGAAATTTGATCCTAAATCTGTTAAGAGTTTTTCTGGTGTACCGTGCCTGCAAATTACTTCTTCTACGAATACTCTAGCAATGGTTTCGGCTTTCTGATCTGGAATAGCAAATGCTTCTGGATATTTAGTAAAATGATCCTGAAATGTGAGTATGTACTGATTCCCTGCATGTGTTTTAGTGAGTGGACCGACTATATCTAGAGCTACTTTCTGAAAAGATCGTGTAACTGGTGTAGTTAATTGCATTGGAACAGGTGCCTTCTCATCTCTCGTGGCTGTCTTCAGATTACATTTTACACACGTCTTTACATAATTCTCGATATCAACATCCATATTCTTCCAATAGTACCTTTCTTTGATTAGCTCTGATGTTCTTTCTATACCTTGGTGACCTACAAACGGTGTGTCGTGATGCGCCTGCATGATTGCTGTTCGGTTATCCTGGGGGACTATTAGTCTACGTCACCCTCTGTTGTCAACATAATACACATAACCTGCTTCGTCTTTCTCGTATGTGTCAAGAGTTCTTTTTATACTCTTTATTTCTTCTTCTTCATGTTGCTTTCCAAGAATTTCTTCTGGTGAAGCTCCTATTTTAATTATCTGTACTCTGCTCAGTGCATCGGCATTTCCGTTCGCCTTTCCTGCTCTATGGATTACTTCAAAGTCGTACTCACTCAGTTTAATCGTCCATCTAGTCAATCGACTTCCTGGATCTTTTAAGCTCATTGACCATCTCAGTAGTCGGTGGTCGGTAATTACATTGAAATGTCTTCCCCAGACATATGGTCTATACTGTTTAATTGCCCAAACAATGGCTAACAATTCTTTCTCTGTGGTGCTATAATTTTGTATGGCTTTGTTCAGAGTCCGACTAGCGTAACATACTGGTCTATCGTCTTTACCTAACGTTCCTTGTGATAGTACAGCTCCGATAGCTTCCTGTGATGCATCTGTTATCAGTAAGAATTCCTTTTCAAAATTTGGATATTGCAATACAGGCTCACTAATTAATTTCTCTTTAATCTTCTGAAAAGCATCATCTTCTTTATTAGTCCTTTTAAAATCGATATTTTCCTTAAATAGGTTATTTAAGGGTTTGGCGGTTTTAGCCAAATTTGGAATAAATCGTCTGTAATATCCTGCAAGCCTTAGAAAGCTTTTTAGTTCTTTAGTGTTTGTTGGGATGGGAAATGTTTTGACTGCCTCTTCTTTTGAAGGATCCGGTAGGACACCGTCTCTTGTAATTACATGACCCAAAAATGCCGTGCTTTGTTTTAAAAATGCACATTTTTCAGGTTGCAACAACAGCTTGTGTTCCCTTAGTCTTTGGAATACTCGTTTCAAATTGTCTATTTGATTATTCAAATCTTTCCCATAACATACTATATCATCCATATACAAAGCATGCCTTCCCTATTAGTCCTCTCAGCACTTCATTCATTAATCTCGTGAAACAGGCTGGTGCTCCTTTTAGCCCAAATGGCATTCGGTTATACTCAAAATGTCCTTGAGGTACGCTAAATGCTGTTTTTTCTTTATCACTCTCTTTAATCTCTATTTGGTGATACCCGGATGCTAAATCAAGCGTTGAGAAATAGGTCATCCCCCTAACTGGTCTAAAATCTCAGTAATGTTGGGTAGTGGATGGGCGTCACCTTTGGTAATTTCATTGAGTCTTCTTAAGTCACAACACATCCTAAACTTAGGTGTGCCATCTGTACTTTTCTTGGGTACTAATACTATGGAGGAATTCCAGGGGCTAGCACTCTCCCGAATTACTTCATTACTAAGCATGTCATCAATATGTTCTTCTATTATTGGTTTTTGAGCTTCTGGTAGTCTATATGGTTTTTGATTAATTGGAGGTTGACTTGGATCTGTAGGAATTTCGTGTTTGATTGTGTCTGTGCATGTAAAATACTGATCAGGGTAGCGGAATACATCTTTGAATCAGGGGCGGGAATTCATCGGAAGGGATGTCCCGTTTCCCTGTTGCTCATTCCGCCTATTTGATACACTTGTTTGCTGCTCTCGTCTCTGATATGTGTTTTGGTGTGTGTTGGCAAATCGTGGTGTATACTGTTGTTTTGGTGCACGACAATCACGGGCAAAATGTCCTGGTTTACCACAATTGAAACATGTGTTTTGACTGGTCATAGCCTTAACTTGACTTATAGGTCTACTCCTACAATTTGCTGCTTTATGCCCAACTTTGTTGCAATTGAAACATTTAGTATCACCTGTCATGCTATTCTGTGGTCTTCGTCTCCGATCTAGATCCCTATCCTCTTCTAATTCAAGTTCTAGACTTAAAGCATCCTTTACTGCATCATTGAAAGGTGTAGTTTTTCTATTCAGCAATATGCCTCTTATTGGCTCGTTTACGCCCTTAGTGAAACTCTTGTGCATACGGTGTTCTGTTGAGACTTCCGCAGCTTTAGTTTCAACTCCGTTTCTAGCTAGTGCTATGATTAATTTGTGCCCTAGCTTCTCTATCCTATTTGCATAATCTCTAATCTTTTTCTTATATCCTTGTTTAATGTATATAAGCTGATCCTCAATGTAAGAGTCACTCTGTTGTTTATCTCTACGTTCACGCAAGAACTTTTAATTCAGTCCAAGTGTCTAACTCATTGCGCCTAACTGCTGCTGCTACGTCTCCCCTAAGTCTAATCTTGGCTATCTCTAGGTATTGCTTTTGCTCACTAGCCTCACAATTTTTTAATACAAATGTTACTGTGTCTACGTATGAATTCAATTCATCATTCTTCCTGTCACCATACAGAGGTATAAGTTTAACCGCTGTTTCTAAATTCATTTTGTTTATTTTCTCTATTACACACTTTACTAACCTACACTCCGCATTGAGCTCTCTTTCAGAATTCAAAATCTTTTTCTTATTAATTTTAGACTACTCTTAAATTCTCTTTCTACAGTCTGGTTCCACTTAACAATTGCTGTCACTCACCATTTGAAGCAGTAGATGTTTCATGGTGCTGGTCTCTCCTTCTTTAGGCTGGTAGTGGCGTGGTTGGCGTCGATCATCCAACACGTCGTCTACCCCCGTCGCCTCGTCTCTCTTCTTTCTTCTCCTTTCGATGTCTTCTTTTCTTCTCTGCCTGCTGTGCTAACGTCCTCCAGGCAGTAGTCACTTAATGTCCCGTTGTCAACTCCAGGTGCAACCACACGCCTGACACCATTTATGTTGCGGGGACGGTTAGCGGGCTACCCGAGTGGCAAGATAACCCGTAACAATGTTCACCTTGAAGAGTAGGAACTCAAGAGATGACTCGGTACATCGGGTTAAAATAATTTTATTGAAAATAGTCACTTGGCACAAATCTGTTAACAACATGTAAAATGAAAACACCTGTATAAAATTACTACTGAGAATAAACTATTAACACCATACTTTGTGGTACTTATGTTTCACAATTCCAACATCTAACTATTCTGCCTACTACCGCGACCGGTTCCTCGCTGTGCAGTCTGCGGAGACTGATCCCAACACCGTGACCGTTCCTCACTGAGCAGTCTGCGGAGACTGATGACTACTGCTGCGCCTCGCAGGGCTTAAATAACACAACCCATTAAGAGCGATTATCGCTCTGTACATATCATTGTCCAAAGTGCTAATAATCTGTAGATTGCTGTGTGAGCAGTGACAATTTGTTAATGATAATGTTGTATATCTATTACTTATCTAACGTCTACTCTTCTCACGCTAACACTATTCTAGTTATTGGTACACATTAAATAATACATACAATCATGGCTACATGTTCTTACATACTAATATGATTACAAAATAATGTTACTATACAACAGTGTTGTTTGCAGTGAATGTAATTTTAGCCATGAATGTTGGTCTTAAAATAAAACTGAAGGTTTCTTTGACATAAATATAAAGTCTGTGTATGGCTTGAGATCGATTGGCAAGGGCTCTGTTTCTGGTAGGACACTTTTCGTTATGCTTGATTTGACTGAACCACCACAAAAATGTGAACGGTATAACCCATTGTTTATCAATTCTGTGGAGAAAGTTGCAGAAGCATCTATGATAAAAGCTACTGAAGAGAGAGTGGAATTCAATACAAAAGAGGATGGAAGTACTAGTCGTGATATAAGCGTAGGAATAGACGGAACTTGGCAGAGGAGAGGATTTTCATCTCTGAATGGCGTTGTTTCCGTGTCCAGCTTCGACACAAGTAAAATTTTAGATGTCGAGGTACTTACCATACTAAGTACTGTCACACATGTAAAACAAGCAAAGGAAAGGCAAAACATCATTTTTGTGATAAAAACTTTGACGGTTCCAGTGGAACTATGGAAGTTGAAGGCGCTTTGAAAGTGTTTGCTCGGTCAGAAATGACTCGTAATGTGAAATACAAGTATTACATGGGTGATGGTGACCCCAAGGGATTTCAGTCAGTGGTTAATTCTAAACCATATGGAGACTTTACTATTGAAAAACTTGAATGTGTGGGACATGTTCAAAAGAGGATGGGGGGTCGACTTAGAAAATTACGGCGAGATTTAAAAGGCCAAACTTTGAGTGACGGGTTGAAAATCGGTGGTAAGAAAGGAAGACTAATAGATGCTGCCATAGATTCCCTTCAAAATTACTATGGCCTTGCTATTAGGCGTAATCCAAATGATTTGGAAAAGATGAGAAAGGATGTTTGGGCTATATTTTTCCACAAAGCATTCACAGATTAAATGCCACAACATAGTCTATGCGATGAGTCTTGGTGTAAGTACAAGCAATGTGCTAAAGAAAACAAAGTCTATCATCACAAAAACTCTCTAAGACAAAGCTGTGATAGAATCTATCAAGCCAACATTCAGGCACTTGTCACATCCAGACCTTCTAAAAAATGTCTTCATGGTTGCACACAGAATGTAAATGAGAGTTACAACTGAGTTTTGTGGTCCCGTATCCCAAAAATAAATTTTGTTGGTGTACATACCTTAAAATTTGGAACACTAGATGCTGTGGTGACATTCAATGAGGGAAATAAAGGTAGACTGCAGGTTTTGGAGGGCATTGGTATCAAAGTAGGTTAAAAACTGTGCAAAAACTCTCCGTGCTGTTGATATCAACCGAATCCAAAAATCTGAAATAGCAGCTAAAGAAGAGATAAAACAAGCCAGGAAGAGGACTAGAATGATAAGAAAGAAGCTGCTGGATGAGGAAAATGAAAAGGAGCCAGATTATGAAGCCGGAATGTTCTGAGAGTAAGTAATTTTTATAGTAGGCTAATGTTTTTACGATTTCCCGAAAGTTGACATTTTTCATACAAATGTTCCTTTTTCTCAGGAACCATTTGCCCAGTCTTTATGAATTTTTTTATGTATGATTTATGTACATATACACACAACCCCTAGCAAATTTGAAACTCTAAGTTTGTAAATGGGTAAAAAAAATTTTTTTGTAGTAAAAAAATATATTAAAAATTTAGAAATGTCATAAAAATGTATTTTTAACACAACAGTTTAAAAGTGGTAGGGGTTATTTATAGTAATGTAATGTGTAAGTGGTAAAATTTTCATTGAGATATGTAAAGCAGTTCCTTCAGAAAAGGAACATAAAGTTATACAATTTAACATTTGCGGCTTATGGGCGTACATCTCTCCATACCTCAATTATAAGGAACTCCCCAGTTCGTATTTTGACCAAGTTCAGGTTTTATTTTTTAAACTCTTGACTTCACATTAAAACTACATGACTTACTTTATGCTTTGTATCGTGCGTGTGTGTCCTAACTTAAGTTTTTTTATTTATTTCTCTGTCTCAAGTCTTGTTATTGTTAGATTAAGATATTTGTATTTTGTTCTACATTTTACGATGAATAAAGTTTAGTTTAATCGTAACATTCTATTTCAGCGTAGTTAAGTTTTACAAGTTATCCTAGTGGTCTGTAATATCAGTGTACAGCATTGACGATTTGTTTGTGTTTTAATTGATTAGTTATTTGCCTTTGGAGCCACAAAATGTTTTTAATTTATATTGTAAAGCTAATTTCCTCTTTACGGTATTTTTTGTGTCAAAATGTTATTTTTGCGTTAGATTAATGTTGTAATAAAATTTGCTACTGGTGGTCTTAAGAATGGCTAAATATTGAAGAGTATAAATTAAAAGTTTTAATCAAGCACTGTTTTTTTATATTCCGCTACAGGGGAGTATTGCGCAAAACATAATAGAAGCGGGGTAATTAGATACAACTACATTAAATTTAGCTTTTATCTAAGACAAAGTTTTTCTTTCTTATCCACCCACCAGAGTGACATGCCAAAAAAGGGAAAATTGTATAATATTTATTTCTTTGTTTTACACTTAGCCTCTCTCTCTTTATATCCAGCCACGCCTCAACCAACCATCTGCACAAAGAAACTCCTCTATTTTTACTACCATGCCTCTGAAAACTACCAAGTTTTAATCCTAAGCTATTTGTATGGGGAAAAGAATATAACGTATAAACTATTGTTAGAATGTTATATGTAGAAAAAACTACTTTCTCAATCATTTACTATTTTACAACAGAATTATAGATAGTTGCTGCACACCGTTAACACATAAAGTATATCGTATCATTTTACATAAACGTTTATAAAATATATGTCTAGAAAACCAGTTTTGATTCTTTAGATATGTTTACTGAATTATTTTTTCTGCAGCACAATTTATTTAAAATATATTTTGAATAATAAATTTAAAACAACAATATTTTTCTACGCTGTTATGAACTGCTGTCAAAACATGTACTTCAGGTGAAAAACTATAAAGATCGTAAGGGATTTTGTATTATAGGATTGTTGGTAGGGAATCCTTTACTGCTACATAGATAGATAAACAGCTTAAAGATTACAGCTATTCAGAATTGTTACAAGTTAGCAACGAATCTTCAACCAGAACCAAATAAGTATAGAAAAACAAGTGTAGACTTATCGCACCACAATTGTTCTTATATAAAACAGAGCAATTCCAGTAGTCAGAAGTGTTACATGATAATAATGAGTAATTATACGTTAACCAGAACCCAATAAGACGAGTTTTAACAACTTGTCGCGCCACCATCGTTTTCTCATACAGACAGAACAATTCCAGTAGTCAGAAGTGTTACATGATAACAATGAGTAATTATACGTTAACCAGAACCCAATAAGACGAGTTTTAACAACTTGTCGCGCCACCATTGTTATCTCATACAGACAGAACAATTCCAGTAGTTCAGGAGTGTTGTGTTAACAATGGGTAATTATACGTCAACCAGAACCCAATAAGACGAGTAATAACAACTTGTCGTGCCAAAATTGTTATCTCATACAGACAGAACAATTCCAGTAGTCAGGAGTGTTGTGTTAACAATGGGTAATTATACGTCAACCAGAACCCAATAAGACGAGTAATAACAACTTGTCGCGCCACCATTGTTATCTCATACAGACAGAACAATTCCAGTAGTCAGGAGTGTTGTGTTAACAATGGGTAATTATACGTCAACCAGAACCAATAAGACGAGTAATAACAACTTGTCGCGCCACCATTGTTATCTCATACAGACAGAACAATTCCAGTAGTCAGGAGTGTTGTGTTAACAATGGGTAATTATACGTCAACCAGAACCCAATAAGACGAGTAATAACAACTTGTCGCGCCACCATTGTTTTCTCATACAGACAGAACAATTCCAGTAGTCAGAAGTGTTGTGTTAACAATGGGTAATTATACGTTAACCAGAACCAAATAAGACGAGTAATAACAACTTGTCGCGCCACCATCGTTTTCTCATACAGACAGAACAATTCCAGTAGTCAGGAGTGTTGTGTTAACAATGGGTAATTATACGTTAACCAGAACCAAATAAGACGCATTTTAACAACTTGTCGCGCCACCATTGTTATCACAGAACAATTCCAGTAGTCAGGAGAGTGTTGTGTTAACAATGGGTAATTATACGTCAACCAGAACCAATAAGACGAGTAATAACAACTTTTCGCGCCACCATTGTTATCTCATACAAACAGAACAATTCCAGTAGTCAGGAATGTTGTGTTAACAATGGGTAATTATACGTCAACCAGAACCAATAAGACGAGTAATAACAACTTGTCGCGCCACCATCGTTTTCTCATACAAACAGAACAATTCCAGTAGTCAGGAATGTTGTGTTAACAATGGGTAATTATACGTCAACCAGAACCAAATAAGTCGAGTAATAACAACTTGTCGCGCCACCATTGTTATCTCATACAAACAGAACAATTCCAGTAGTCAGGAATGTTGTGTTAACAATAACCAGAACCAAATAAGTCGAGTAATAACAACTTGTCGCGCCACCATTGTTATCTCATACAAACAGAACAATTCCAGTAGTCAGGAATGTTGTGTTAACAATGGGTAATTATACGTCAACCAGAACCAAATAAGACGAGTAATAACAACTTGTCGCGCCACCATTGTTATCTCATACAAACAGAAAAATTCCAGTAGTCAGAAGTGTTGAGTTAACAATGGGTAATTATACGTCAACCAGAACCAAATAAGACGAGTAATAACAACTTGTCGCGCCACCATTGTTATCTCATACAAACAGAAAAATTCCAGTAGTCAGGAATGTTGTGTTAACAATGGGTAATTATACGTTAACCAGAACCAAATAAGTCGAGTAATAACAACTTGTCGCGCCACCATTGTTATCTCATACAGACAGAACAATTCCAGTAGTTAGGAGTGTTATGCTGCTACAATAGGTAATTAAATGTTAACCAGAGCCAAATAAGTCGACTAATGATGTGAATAGACTTGTCGCCTCACCATTGTCATCAGATACAACATAACTGGCTGTCATAATGATATTCCATTGCAGTCAAGACTGACCTACTTACCTCTCTTCAAGGCGCATTCAAAGCAGATTGATCTCAATACAGTGTAACCCAGACTCCTCTTACCACAATGGTTTATACTTACAGAATTGTATACAATATCAAATGCTTAATACTTATTATTACTAATTGTAACATTGTTTTATTTATTATCGTTACATTTGTTGTAGCCAAAAGGTGCACAATTAAATTATAAAGCTACATTTTAGTTTCTTTAATTAGGAGTCAGCTACATTAAAATGACCTTGAGTTTTTTCCCATATGTGCAGTTTTTAACCTCAAGAGATCATAATCCCTGGTTTAAAAGTGTTGTGACTATGTATTTGTGTACGTTAGGCCTAACGTCACAATTCTCTTATATCGTGTGTCATTATTTCTTGTGTTTTTGTTTGTATTTGTATTATTTAAATGTTTAAACATTGACGAATCCACGTGGAGAAGTATTAATGTTTTATCACCTGATGATGGAACGATTGATTCTGATACATGTAGTGGACGTCCACAATAACTTTTGAACCGTTTAACAAGGTCTAATACCATATTTTTTTAGTTCCGAGACTCCATAGATCATGAAATTTAACACAATAATGTTTAATTTTTGGAGTTTTAGTCTGTTTTCAAATTAATTATGTAATTAACTTGTTATAACCACTACTGAACAAAAACCTGTGTTAGTACAGGTATTCTTTGAATTAGTTAATATAATATGTGTGTAAATGTAATATATATTATCAAAACCTTAAGGAAAAGTGACTTTTGAAGAAATAGATTTGTAGTGAAGAAGAAAGAAAACTTCCTTGAAAATTACATCACACAAAGCAACACCCTCCAGTAAACTTAGTAAACGACTCGGAACAGTCTAATAACTCACAACCATATTTTGTCCTCTTTGAATTAAAATATCTTCCTGCCCTTTTTTTGTGTTTCAGTGTTTTAAGAATTTTAATGGGGATTTTATTATTTTGCTGAATATTAAGTTTTTAGTTGTGTAAATCATTAATATATGCGATATTTATTGTTTAGTTATGAAATAATGAAGTCACGGACAAAGAAAACATTAATACAATTTTGTTTTTCAATTATGCTATAATTTTTAGAACATGAAAAATTGTTGTTTTTTTCACATCTCCACAAAATTTTCCAAACAGTATTTCGGTTGCATTGCATATGGCAGTTCTGAATCATTCTCCTATTTAGGCTGGAGCACAACTTGTCTTCTCCTTTTCAGTTAATGATCTTAGCTATCTTACTTCAGAACAAAAGAGCTGCACTGTTATTCAAATTTTAGTCACGTTTTATTTTATTGCAACTAAGCAATCATAAGCTCAAGATATTAGTTGGTGTATGGTGGAATATAATAGCAAAGAGTATTTAAAGTGGCCTATATCACTTATTATTAATATTTTTTATTATAATTTTAACTAGCATTATTGTATAATAAATATTATAAAAATATTCAAAAACGTGAACGTAGTCTTAGTAAATTTTGCATTGCATTTATAATTGTGAGACTGATCATACTCAAATGAGGTGATAAAAATATGACTCTGTATGAAGAAAATATTTGGATAGGCATAACCTTGAAATATAATAAATCTCCATAAAACAAAACTTGAAACATTGTGGTTGTGAGAAGTGAGAAAGAAGATATAAGAAACTAAGTATGCCAACAGATACTTAAAAATCCCTCACAATACTAAATTATATTTAAAGAAGTTTTTGAAGATTAGTTGGTAGCATATATCTTATCTAATCCAGTTTATCATAATGTTAAATAATCCAAATTGTACGATGGATCCCTTACAGGATAAAACGTTAAAAGCTGGTCAATACACGATACCTGGATGGGAGGTAGGAGTGTCTATAAACACAATATTTGTTTTCGTTTAGCTCAGTATAAAGTTGTAGTAATTAATCTAAAACTGCGTAAGACGCAGAAAATGAATATTTTTAACTCACTGGCAATAATATAGTATATTCCTATAAACTCTATATGTCTCTGGTTTAACTCAATCGAGTTATAAAATTGAACTAATCGCCTTTATAACTAAAACTATCCTCTTTGACTTATGTAACACGAGTCATTTTACATTTTAAAATACAAGATATCTCACTAATTACAAGGAATCGTATACAGTGTCAAAAGTTAAATATTAAATACACACTGGAGTAGAGTGTAGTGTGGTGGGGCAGGTTTAAATTGTTCGTTTCCCGTATTTAGTGTATGTAGTAGCTGTTACTCATTATGAACAGCTTGGTGGCGTGGAGAATCGCTTCATAAATATATGACCATAAGTATCACGAGAAATTTACTTTAAAGTATTATTTTAGGGTATTTTTTAATTAAGTAGATGGAAAAAAACGGTTGAATGTTAAATTAAAAATGTATGGAAACCAAATTGCAGCTTTCTTAAAAATTGATGTATTAAAGATAAAACGTATTATTGTCAAGTTATTTTACAGTCTCCTTATATTATTTTTGGCTGCTGTTGATCACTCATGCTGAATATTATATTGTACTAGCGGGCCCGGCGCGCTTTGCTGCGCATTTCAATAATTTTTTGCAAAAGTTGCCCGCGGCTTCGCACGCAATTTCTCGTTGAAAACAGTACACTATATTCACTTATTCTTTTTCTATCACATTCTAAACATTGCTGAGATAATTGATAGTCGTTCCATCGTGAGCCTCTTGGGCGTATAATGAAGGTATGTACCATATTCCTGCCTCTATCTAGCTGTTACCCACGGCTTCGCACGCAAATCTTAAGAACCGAAGTCCTTATATTACTTAGTAAATTTTTTTTTTTACTATAATAAATTTTAGATTAAATTAGTTATATCTCCGATGCCACGATTGAGCTTGCTTTGTTGTCTCGATCGAGAGAATATGTACACACGGAGTTTTGAGAACCATACTTCTGTCAAAAAAAAAACAACTAAGGTTGATTTTATAACATTCTTTATTTTTGTAGCCAACGTAAGATAGTAATTATGATATCTGCATTACTCTTCTGATCAAGCATGAGCATGGTTTATATTAAATAAATATTGCAGTTAAAGGTGAATTTTTACGTCAAATTTGAATTGTATTATCTGGATAGTAAAGTCTATGTTTAACAGTGATTGCAAAAACAGTTTAAAACAAAATTTGTCGTTTCTCTTAAGCTTACTCTATGCTTTAAAACTATAAGTGTAATATATGTTTACAAAGAACAGCTGATTAAAAATTTGAAAAGACGTTAACATATGTTTGCTGCAATGCATTTCTTATGGGTATTTCTGTAACCAGTGGGGCGGAATCCTGAATCGGGAAAGGGATGGGCATAGCTTATAAACCTTCTCCGTGGAAAAATACATATACGTACAAATTTTCATCATGATCGGTCCAATAGTTCACGATTCCATAAAGGACAAACATACAAACATTCATTTTTATATATATATATAGATTATGTATATGTAATGATAGATATTTATATCCGTCTTTTTATGCTATGTTTACGAATGTATTTCAGGGCAAATACAAATATCAATGAAATTCTTTATAAAATAGAGATAAGTTTATTGGATTTAATATACCTTTTTATTAGACTTTTTCTGATTTGATAAAATTATATCAAAGGAAATTAGTTTGAAATTAAATCCTATTCAATCATTAAGATTATATTCTTCGATACCGAGGTTTATAATATATGTGAAGCTTGAATTTGTGTTTTAAATATGTAGTAGAACTAGAGGCACGTATTTTTAAAATGTTTTTCTTACAGATTAGTAACTAATATTTTAACTAAAATGAGTCGAATAAAACGCAAAATGTAAGTACAAAGGCGGATAAATACGTTTCTGTCAAAGCTTAAAGATAAGATATATGGCCCTTGGAGTACAAATTCATTGCTTCACTTCCAACACTGCAGTGGGGACATCAGCATCAGTGAACCATTGTTCGTATACTTCATATTATTTCATGAGCAAAATTACTTCCTTGTTTTGTGGTCAGATGTCATATAAAACTACAATTTTTTGCTAGATAGGAATCTACAAGGTTTTTATTTGCACTTGATATAACTTTTAGTCCTATCACTTCAGTTAACCTATTTAATTATATTTGTATTCCCCTATGTAGAACTCGAGAATGTAGCAATCATAAATTACTAGGTATTGCCTTAGATTGCTTCTGTATTAAAGAGCTGTTTAATGTTTTACTTATACTAACATTTTCTATGTAAGAAATATGTTTTGACAAACGTAATTAAATTTTTCTCGAAAAGAATTAAGCTATTTTTGGTAAATTTTTATAAGAAATAACCAATTTCAATACTTTATAATAATATATTTAAAACGAATATTAGTAAAATTCAAGATTAAAAGTGATTAAAAATTTCTTTAAAAGTTGAAAACATGGGACGGTTAATGTTTTTTTAGAAAATATAACAAATATGTTTAATATATATATATATTAAACATATATATATATATTAAACATATATATATAAAAAATATATATGTATATATATATATATATATATACAATTTCAATAAACAATAAGTATAAATAAATAATATATATGTTGTTTATTGAAATTTAATTAAATTAGGCCACTTATAAAAATTTAATGAATATAATCACAAGTCATTTGACAGTTATTTGGTGTTCCGATCATATGTTAGTTTGCTTATTTAAACACATATGTGAAAGAAAAAGCCGAATACAAAATAATTGAATCGTAAAAGGTAAGGGCTCTGTGGTGTAATGGTAGCACATTCACCCGGCAAGTGAGAGATCCGGGTTCGAGTCCCGGCGGAGCAAGTACTTTCTGCGATCCAGTGTTTATTGAAATTAAGTTATCTATATATATATATATATATATATATATATTGTGTGTGTGTGTGTGTGTGTGTGATCAAATCTCAAGAAATATTAAACGATTGAAAACTATTATTGATTCAAAATATTATATTACCACAAACTGTAATTTTTACTTTTAAAATCATATTACTAATCGAAATACAAAATTTTATGAAATTTGTATATTACAGGGACGAATAATTATAGGGCTGGACTCCATTATGTTTCAAAATTATTGCATAAAAATCGATATATTTTTGTACTTGCAGCTTCATAAGGTAACAAGATAAATCTTCAATGAAGGTTCGAACGGAATGAAGTAATAATAAAAGAAGTAAACACTGATATTTTTTTGTTTCGAGACAATATTTTTAGGTATGTATCAATCTTAACTTAATACTAAAATAATGCTGTCTATTTACTCCTCCAAAACTACGAATAAACTTTAAAATGTAAAACACACATACATAAAAACCGGTTAAATGAGCATAGAACGAACATAAAAAATATTATATCTAATTAATATATTGTAGCAACAATATTATGTTTGATGCTAATGGAGCTGTACTTACCAACTTACTGTACGAACACATTACTCTGTCTAAATTGATAAATATATATTGTGTATTTGCAATTTTATGAATTATCCTAATATTGCAATATAACATTAAATCCATATAACCAAAGTTGAGGAGTATAATTCAGCCTATTATTTGATTTATAGATTGGTATACATACTCAAACGTTGATGTCTCTTGTGATATCATGTGACGGAGATCACTTCTGCACCATGAAAGAAAAAAAATATTTCAAGGCCAATAGCTCATTTAAACAGTCTTGATCTTATGGTTTGTTGTGTTACTGCAATTTTTCTTAAATATCTTTTAGTTAGCACTTAAAGAGCTATTAGCGGATACTACAAAATTCAAACTTAAGTATTGTGTATTCAACAAAACATATTTCATAAACTTTGAATTGGAAAAAGCCTGAACACTATTATGAAATATAATAAGACTTTTCAGTCCATATTAATATTATATATTTCTATGTATACATATACTTACTTCGTGTGAAATAGTAGCCATACCCGCGGTTTTGTTCGCGATTTCCTATCATATAACACATACCTCGTATATGTATTATTTTTAAATTTCACAATAAACACTGTTAAAAATAATTTATTACCACTGAAGGATATACTAATAACCTGATTCAATTTAGTATTGGACTTAACTTTAAATAGCACTTGAATTATTTTAGGTCAGAGAGAATAAATACAAAAGGTAAATACGAAGTAATCTTATTGAAAGCACTCAAGATATAATAGAGCCCCTTAAATGTTAAATGTTAAGAGGTTTAACGTTAAACAAAGTTGCCACTGATTCTTATTTAAGAATTAGCACATGAAGAAGCATTTCTGCTTCTAAACAAATATATATGTCACATACCATAATAGTGTTCATTTTTTTGGGTTTTCTGATAAAGAAACCATACACATACTTTTCTCTCCAAAAAGCATACTTTGGTCAAAAAGCGACTACTTCTGATCTAATGTATTTCTGTTACTGTTAGTCTATTGAGAGGCCGTGTCAACATTCACCTTTCTATGACAAGGACTGGAAGAAAACAGTTTGTAGGCTTGTAACCCTTTTTAAACCCCTACTGGATGTTGATCTTTAAGTACCCTTACTGTTAGTCTATTGAGAGGCCGTGTCAACATTCACCTTTCTATGACAAGGACTGGAAGAAAACAGTTTGTAGGCTTGTAACCCTTTTTAAACCCCTACTGGATGTTGATCTTTAAGTACCCTTACTGTTAGTATATTGAGAGGCCGTGTCAACATTCACCTTTCTATGACAAGGACTGGAAGAAAACAGTTTGTAGGCTTGTAACCCTTTTTAAACCCCTACTGGATGTTGATCTTTAAGTACCCTTACTGTTAGTCTATTGAGAGGCCGTGTCAACATTCACCTTTCTATGACAAGGACTGGAAGAAAACAGTTTGTAGGCTTGTAACCCTTTTTAAACCCCTACTGGATGTTGATCTTTAAATACCCTTACTGTGTATTTTGAGTGCATAAGTACATGTTTTAGCTTTTACATTTTTAAGAAATGGCTTACACATGCCAAATTTAAAATTTCAGTGATAGCGGGAAGTTTTAGAATTAGCGATGAGTGAGTGAGGGATTACGCTTTAAGTAATTATTTAGAAAAGCTAGAATTTATTGATATGTCTGTTACAGCAGAGTCTGGTTTAAAGATACAATTTATTTTATAACATGAAAGAATTCAAATTAGTTTTAAATCGTAAAAATAATTCATATTTTAAATACTACACTTAATAAAATTAATGTGACTGTAATAAAATAAAAAAATAAATTTATCAAAGAGAAAAGGGCTCTATTGATATGATTCTTGTATGCAATACTAAACAAATAAATAAACCTAAACTTGAGATAATTGGACTGGTTGATAATCTCTTTGTTATAAAATTGTAAATAAAAATGCAATCTTTGAATGATACCTTTGCTAAAAATTTGTTTTCAGATAATATTGAGGTTTTATTAAATTCCCATCTAAAATATTTTGGTTACTTATAAACATATCCAAAAGGTAACGTGTACACATGTTAAAAATGGTTAGCTAGGTATATCTCAACAAAAGGTATATGGTACATCTCAACTATGCTAACAACATCTCAACAAGCTAAGCAATTCTTTATATACACATACACAAACTTACAAATTAATAATGTTACAGTATAATGAGGTTATATTCAAAACAGTTTGTTCTTCTAAATTGTATGGGTGTAGATATTGTTATTGAGAATATAAAATTCAAATCAACATGAATAATGCTCACATTGCGACAGTCGTCATCTATGTGTAAATATGACATATGCTACAATCGGACATACACACGGTATCATATGGTACATTTACTATAGTAATAATAATAAATTATTTATTGCGTAAAACATAAAAACAATGTTATAGCAATCGTCAAGTATTTTGAGCTAAATTTTCCATTCGTTCTACCATCGAAGTCCCTTCCATACATGCATTGTTTGCGTTCACTCTCTCTCACTCATTCGAATTGATCCACCACTTCCCCGGTCAGTCAACCAATTGAGAGGTCTCCCAATTGCGTGCCATAAACTCGTCTATACTGTAGAACGCATGTGTAATTAATTTTGTTTTTAGACGACACATTTAATCGAGTTCGGCAAGTTGTTGACAATTCGAACTCCTTCCTGAGAAGGCAAACGCTCGTGAGCTACCGTCCTGTGTCTCCCAGTTCGGTAGTCATCCCTGCCTCTAGTTTCATAAGAGTGTAAATCACTACCTCTTGTGTGTTCGCATTTGTATTTGAAAAAAAGACACGTTTTCAAGACGTAGAGGCAAGGTAATGTCAACAATTTTAGATTTTTTTTACTAGCTTCCCAGTCCATTTTCGCTATATCATACTATTAACTTGGCCCAGTGTAGAAGTTATTTCATAATGTATATACCTAGCCAGTACCGAATAAGGAATAAAGTATAAGTGAAAAATGGATGTGATACCCCCTCAAGGATGGAATGGTTTATTGAATCATGCTAATTCGCAGTCCCTCAGATTGTTCTTCTGTCAGCTACTGTAAATATACCATCCCGCGATGGAATGGTTTATTGAATCATGCTAATTCGCAGTCCCTCAGATTGTTCTTCTGTCAGCTACTGTAAATATACCGTCCCGCGATGGAATGGTTTATTGAATCATGCTAATTCGCAGTCCCTCAGATTTTTCTTCTGTCAGCTACTGTAAATATACCGTCCCGCGATGTCTGAGAAAACGAACTTTAATATATACATATTTCCAATTTATTTTGTTAGGTACAACTTAAAAATATATTAAATTGTTCGTATTATTACCACAAATACTGTTACTTTTTTCATGTTTTCACTCTAAAAGTTTAAACAAATAAATAATTAAACATTTGGTTGTGCTGTAATGATACAATGTTTATATAAAACAGTTTATTGATTTAACAGACTCTCTAAATTAATGTTTCGCAACTTTAGAGACCAAGATGGTATTTTTAAATGCTTTTGATACCAGTGGCGGGTAGCCCAGAAGGATTTTCGAAATAATAATAGGCCTATACTCATGCCAAGAACCGTAAAAAATGTCCAGTTAAATTTAAATTCAACCGCATGAATAATTAAATTAACATGTGGAAAAAAAACAAACAAAACAAGGCACTTTTGTATTTACAATATTACTAGCAGTTACCAGCCTCTTCAAATGATTTCGTAGGTTTTGCACCTGTATTAGCACTTCTGTTACGAGAGAATTTAATTTTGACGGCAATGTTGAGTTTTCCTTCTTCAAACGGTCACAAAAATATGTTAAGAAGTGCATATCTATTATCTATAATACATATGTTGTACAGGCCTCTACTGTACTTTGGTAGGGTTTTGACTACTTTTGACATTTTGCACTCTTTTGACACCTCCCTATAAGGCTACTTGAATTTACATGAGACGTCCCTGTGGAACGTCTCGCAAGAACCCGTAGTGCATATCGGTCTGAAAAAGGTTCATATTAGTACGAAAGAGGGGCATACCGGTTTGAAATAGGTGCATATCGGTACGGAAATTGGTTCATATCGGTTTAGAACCTGGACTTAGAAAAAAGTCGGGACTGAAAAATTTCAGAGTCTGCGGCAATGCTGTGTGTCGGGTATTAGCCATGAGCTGACTAACTTAGAAATGCCTTCTTCAAGAAATTGTGTCTTCTGCGCCTTTAGGTAATTTTAAAATTTATCCCAAAGTTCAGGGATTGTGAAATGTCGATATTCTCTAACTATTACGTTGATCTTGTCGGTAGCAGCAGCCAGAAGCAGCTGCCCCACCGCCCACAATGATTCTCAGGTCGGCAAATTTATCTCCCGCTAAAAAACCGGTAAGAAGCAAAAAATCTATAAAAATTGCTAAACACCAGTTTAAATATTGTATAGGCTCCTACTGTACTTTGGGAGGGTTTTGATTACTTTTTATTTTTCACTCATAGGACACCACTGTACCTACATACAAGAGTACTGGAATTTACATGAGACGCTCCTGTGGAACGTCTCGCAAAAACCCGAGGTGCATATCGGTTTGAAAAAGGTTCATATCGGTATAAAATAGGTGCATATCGGTTTGAAATAAGTGCATACCAATTTGAAAAAGGTTCATATGGGTATAGGCCGGTATCGGACAGTGCGAGGTGCTCGCTGCCAATGCCTCGTGCCATCTGCCTCAGGGTGAGCTTTTCAGCTAGCAGCTAGTTTGTAACCACGAATGCTCACTGCGAGCACGCGAACCACTCGCATTTTATAGTGAAGTTGTCGGTTGGTAGTCCTGACAATAAACAGTCAACTGTACAATAATTTGTTCCGTTACAAATATATCATTTTGTGACAGTTTATAATACGTGAACACCGATTTAAAGTTCGCGGCACACTATAATATCAGTGTTCATCATTTCCGGGAAAGCATCCTCAGTGCTACACTTAAGTGAGTTTTTCTGCCTAAATAAAACTCTTAGTCGGTCAAGTTTCTATAAATAGACATTGATAACGCTGCCTGAGGGATCCCGTTCGCCGTGTTGAAGTTGGCGCATGCGCACTAGCCATACAGGTGTGCCACCGGCAGGGACAGGAGTGTCCCGCATCTCCCCGCTCTCCGCTGCCGCCGCGCCGCGCCGCTGCACGGCTGAATGCTGCAATGAATTATTTATAGCGCCTTCCGTTCTGCTTATGCAATTAACGCCACTGCGTGTATTGCGTTTGTAGCGGCGGAGAGAATTGAAGGAACACTTACAACGTAAAGTTTAATGTTATTTATTAAATCATTTTATGAGGCCAGTTATTTATTATCATGACGCTATCAATCGAGCAAACAAAACAAAGGCAAACCCTGCTTATTGATTGGAAAGTTTAAGTACAGAGAGGCTTATGTTGCAACGAATGGTGACGTCACTTGGCGGTGCCTTGCTAAACGGTGTGGTGCGTCAGTTAAGACCGGATGGTGATAGGACTCGAGTCATCGGCCGTGATGAACGTCCACACTGGCGGCCATCCCGCCACGATGCGAACTGTCTCGCTTTCTTCAACGCCATCTCGCATCTCCTCGCCATTTGCTTCGCCAACGGCGTCTGGGGACCTTCCACTGTCCCCACTGGTTTCGCAACTAATGTCCAGGAAAGATACTCGTAATGCTTCTACGGAAACTGACGCATTGTTCCTTAACACCAAGGACGAACTTGTAAGTAAGGTTCAGAAGTTGACTGGAGTGCAGTCATCATTGGTCGACAAGATCCAATCGTTGACACTTGAGCTTGAGTCGACCAGGCAACAACTTACAGAAGGCCCTGGGTCATTCAACTGATGGGGCGTCCAGTGGCGTGACATCTCTATCTGCAGCTGACGTGTCATCGGTTTCCTGTCAAACAGAGGAGTCCACCACACCTCACGTGCCATAACCCCAAGTGAGAACTTAGCGGGGTGGAGACTGTAATGGTTGCATGTCAAACTGATGATGATTTTCCTCTTGTTATTAGTCAACAGGAACTTGGTGACTCTGATACATCCATCGAAGCATGCCCTTCAGCTCCATTACCTCGAGATGACACTCCTGCGGTTGAAGTTGTGGCTGAGACGTCTAGTGACCGCTTTGTGGACATTCCTAGCTTAAGTAGTAATTTATTGGAAATGAGGCGTAATAAACGTAAGCTAACTGACGATGAGGTATGGGAGGGACTTGGGGTAATTGACAATGAGGAGTGCTTGTTTTAATACCTTCAGTATGTCTTACGATTAGATTTGCAGGTAGCACCAACCCATTGTTGAGGCACTGGGGGACCTGCATAATACGAAGGTTGGTACTTGCTCCAATTAGTAATTGTGCTTTAAGTGCTAATTTTAACTCTGAAGGTACCCATTGGAGCCTGGTAATTATTGATGTTGTCAGGCAGGAGTTCCAACATATGGATTCCCTGCCAGGTCTTAATCATGAGCTTGCACTTGAGTTCTGTAAGAAAGTAAATAGTGTTTTGATGTTTTTCTAGGTTTGTGTTCAAAAACCGTAAATGTAAGAAACAGTTGGATGATTTCAGCTGTGGATACGAAGTTGTTAAAAATGCCAGGTCTCAGGCACAATATTATTGTTATAAAAGTAAGGTTACCATAAATTCACACATTTCCAACAGAAAACACATCACTTAATTTTGCATTCTAAAACACGAAGCAAGAACAGAAATTATGTCGAAAATCAAAAGGTCAAAACCAAAGTACCAACACAGAAAACTCACAAACTTGACCAAAATGTCTTATAGTAATTGTACAGATACTCCTAAAATTAAAAATTCAAGACGCAAAGTAGTGGTAGTTGGCGACAGTCATGTAAGAGACCTGGCATGGTTGTTACAACCATTGTTACCTCAGCATAATGTCATGGTTCAATGTTACCCTGGAGCTCCATTGGAGTATGTTTTGGAGTCTCTTGTCTTGATGCGTGAGGATTTGGGAGCGCAGGACACTGTGATTGTAATGGGTGGAACCAATAACACTAGCTCTGACCACTGCTCCCGTGTAAATGAAAAACTTGTTTATATAATTAACAACTTCAAGTGTAAAATTGTTTTGACTGAGATACCGTTGCTGTTTGGTGCCACTAAAACTAAGTTAAAGTCAAATCAAAGCTTGTAATGGCACGATTTTTTCTCTTGCAACTCAATCTAGAGTACCGTTTTTGATTTTCAACCATCTTCTAGAGAAAAATTCATTACGTAAGGAGCGGTCAGCACCTGAATTTATCTGGTAAGAGATTGTTGTGTACGCATTTGTATGCTCTGTTGTCTCATTATACAAAGTTCTCTCGAGCTGACGAGCAATCACTCACCAGCCTCTTTTTTATAGAATCAGACACCTTTTCTAATAATTGTAGTAAGAAGTCTATAACCTTGTTGCATCAAAATGTACAATCTGTTGCCTCAAAAATTGGGCCCATTGAAGCCATTCTTCACAGTAAAGATGTAGATATAGCTTGTTTAACAGAGCATTGGCTAACCCCCGACAAGCGGAGTAGTTTGAATATACAGGGGTAACTGGGTTGCTGATATTTACTGTAGACCCTAACCTCGCTAGAGGTGGTGTTTGTACACTTGTCAGTAACAGATTCCTCATCTCGTCTCAGACCGCCAGGTTATCTCTCACCTCAACTACTACGAGAAGCACTTTGAGTCCTCTGTTGTTGTTGTCCATGTTCTGAATTTGACATTACTGTCACTTTACAGATCTCCAGATGGCGACTGTGACGTTTTCATTGAGAGACTGGAGGAGGCTTCAGAATACTTATGAGAAGCAACAGGAATATTATCATATGCGGAGATTTTAATATTCATTTTTGGGAAGTAACTGACAAGAAATTTGTTCAACTATTAGATGTTCTCAATAGTTTTTCACTGAAAATTCTTATTCGAGGAGTGACACGTCCTTGCTCTTCAGGTGGCTCGTGCATTGATAACGTCTTGACTAACATTGAGGTCGATCAGGTCTCAGCCGAAATACTCCCTACAGCCTTATCGGACCACGAAGCCCAGTTGTTCTCCGTCTCAGACACCTCTGGTTCGACTGGTAGCGGGCCGAAGATGGTAAAAAGCGAGAAGGTTCTCCTCAATAAACGTTGATAGATTTTCTAGTCTTTTGCAACAGGTTAACTGGAACAAACATGAATTGAATGATTGATAGGGAGGATATTGAGGTCCAATTTTCTTCTTTTATGGATGTTCTTGTACATATCTTTAATTTAGCATTTCCTCTTGTCACTCGCAAGGGCAGAACGTAGAGTACGTCCTAAATGGCTCACTGTTGGGGTCGTCAGAGCGAGGGAGGCGTTGAAGGATCTATATTTGCTCCAGCGCGATTATCCATCGGCTTTCCATCGCAAGTTGTATAATAAAAGAAAATCCTAGTATCGAAAGCTTATCCAATCGGAGAAGAGCATTGTGGCTAGGTCTCATATTGAGAATAGTGACAATACAGGAAAGGCGGTTTGGCAGATTGTGGCTGAATATTCAGGGAAGTGCAAAGGTAACAAACGCATAAATGGTTTGATTGATGATGGCTTTTTGGTCTCAGAACCTAGTTTGATAGCTGCAAGGTTATAATTCTCATTTCGTTAACGCTTGTAATCAGTTGGACCTTCAGAGCAAAATAACATCAACTGATTCGGGGTTGCCCAGCTCTCCATGTTCATCGAGCATTTTTTTTTCTCTGCCTCGTACAGTGAAGTGTTGAGTGTGACTAAGGGTCTCAAGGCCAGCTACTCTTCTGATGTATTTGATATGTCTCCATCCATTGTCAGGAGGGTTGCAGATTCACTCTCGTGTCCCTTAACTGTCCTGTTTAATAATTCTATTAACCAAGGACTCTTTCCTTCTGCGTTAAAATCCGCCTCCAAGGTCATTCCTGTCTTTAAGAAGGGAGATAGAACCTCAGTTAACCAATATCGCCCCATCTAAATTCTTCCCACGTTGAGCAAAGTATTTGAACGATTAATTCACAATAGAATGATTAATTTTCTTAACGAAAATTCCTTACTATCTCCTTCACAACTCGGGTTTCTTAAAGATAAATCAACCACTCACGCGATAAGTAATTTCCTTAATACCGCCTTCTCTTCTGTTGACTCTGGCAGTGAGACTGCGGGCATTTTTTTGTGATCTTTCCCGTGCCTTTGACACCGTCAATCACCAACGTCTCCTGGACAAGATGGAAAATGTACGGTGTTAGAGGCATCCCTCTAGAGTGGTTTCGTTTCTATCTTTCTGGTCGCTCTCAGTTTTGTTGAGATCACCAACAAAGGGGGTAGGGGTAGGTCTGCTCTCTTACCGGTCAAGGTTGGTGTGCCGCAAGGCTCAATTCTTGGCCCTCTTTTATTTAATATTATACGTGAATGACCTTAACTCATCTGTGAGGGGCCACTTGGTGCAATATGCGGACGACACCAGTGTACTTATTCAGGCTGACACAGCTCAATCTCTTTCCACCGAGCTTGCTTTTTCACTCAAGAGTCTTAGTTCTTGGTTTTTGCTAACTATTTATTTCTCAATCCTGAAAAACCTCAATAGTCCACTTTAGAACCCCACAAGAATGAGAGTGCGTTAGTTGCTCTCCTTGACAATATACCTATCGAGCATTCTTCAACGGTCTGCTTCCTGGGACTCCACATTGATTCCAGATTTGATTGGTCAAATCACATCAGTCATGTCTGTCAAGGACTTGGTGCCAGAATTTACTTTTAAGGTACCTAACAAGTTTTCTGTCTAGAGATACCGTTAGGCTGGTGTACTTTGGTTACTTTGTGCCCATTTTAACATATGGATTGATTTTCTGGGGGACGGCTTCAGGTAGGTTGATCAGTGTGGTTTTCAAACTGCAGAATAAGGCTGTTCGACTGATGTGTGGTCTGGGTCATCGTGAGAGCTGTCGGGAGGTTTTCCCTAGGGAACGCCTAATGACATTGCCATCACTTTATATATATTCGCGTTGCCACATTTACATTTAAGAACCTTCAATCCTTCCCATCATTTAACCACGTGTATTCTACAAGAAACAGAGATGCTCTAATCATTCCGCAACACCATAATAACACATTTAAAAAATCAATGTCATATATGGGCCCTAAAATCTTTAATGCTTTGCCTTCTAGTATCACAGCATGCGAGACTGAGACGTCTTTTAAAAACAACTTAAAAAATACCTAATCAGACAAGCATTCTACTCCATTAACGAACTGGTGAGCGGTGCTCCAGCCTAGTGGACGATATAAATTAGATTGTTTGTAGTTTAAGTTGTACTATTTTTATATTTTTAAAACTGTTTTAACTGATATTTAAATGTGTGATTTTGTATTCTTCTGTCTAGTATTAATCGGTGCTATAATATCTGACCATGTTCCATGCATGTATCATGTCAATGAACAGTAAAGAATTTGATTTGATTTGATTTGATTTGAAGACAGTCGGGACAATTTGTTTTTTTAGAAATGCGCAAGTTGCTGCCGCTGTTTTTATTGTGATGGCGACGACTATCAGGAAAAAACTACAGAAAAAGCTACGTTGGTGGGTCAAAAAAATTTATCGAAATCTGTTCAAATCTGTGAACAGACTCCTAGAAGGACGTGAGGTTCGAAGAAGACGTGCCAAATTTCTTGCCAATGTCCAAGCAAGATTTGAACATTTAATTACATTGATAGAGCCTAATTGTCTGATCATTTCATGATTATCCATGATGACAGTTTCGTTGTGGAGGTTTGTGGTTTGCAGTGCAGAATTGTGTCTTGTATGGTACGAGGCAGACAGCGCAGGTATCCCACTTGACGCACAGCTCGGAGCGAGGCACCTTTGAGCACTGCTCTAAAACCGACAAGCACACGGCTCACCTCACATTGTGTGACGCGAACGCCTCATAGCGAGCAACCCCGGTATCCACAGTCCGAGGCAAAGCCGAGCATTCGCCAAGAGGCATTTGCAGCGAGCAGCCCTCGCACTGTCGATACCAGCCTTATAAAATATGTGCATGTCGGTTTGAAAAAGGTTCATATCGGTATACAATAGGTGTATATCGGTTTGAAAAAAGGTTCATATCGGTATACAATAAGTGCATATCGGTTTGAAAAAGGTTCATATCGGTATACAATAAGTGTATATCGGTTTGAAATAAGTACTTATCGGTTTGAAAGAGGTTCATATCGGTATACAATAGGTGTATATCGGTTTGAAAATGGTTCATATCGGTATAGAACAGGTGCATATCAGTTTGAAATAAGTGCATATCGGTTTGAAAGAGGTTCATATCGGTATAAAAGAGGTGCATATCGGTTTGAAAATGGTTCATATCGGTATAGAACAGGTGCATATCAGTTTGAAATAAGTGCATATCGGTTTAAAAAAGGTTCATATCGGTATAAAATTGGTGTATATCAGTTTAAAATTTGTGCACGTCAGTACAGAAATCGGTTTATATCGGTATGGAATCTGGACTTAGAAAAAAGTTGGAACTTTAAAAAATTTAGAGTCTGCGGCATGCTGTGGGTCAAGGACAAGCACCGAAATCAGTAGGCCGTCAGAAGCGGCCGACCCACCACACAGAATGATTCTTGGGTCGACAACTTGAAATCCCGGTAAAAACCGGTTAAAAGCCAAAATATCTATAAATATAGCTAAACATTATTTTAAATATGTTGTACAGGCTCCTATTGTACTTTGGGAAGATATTGACTACTTTTTATTTTTAACTCTTAGGATACCAACACTATTTTAAATATGTTGTACAGGCCCCATTTGTACTTTTGAAGATATTGACTACTTTTTATTTTTAACTCTTAGGATACCACCTCCCTATAAGAGTATTGAAATTTACCTGAGACGTCTCTGTAAAATATCTGGCAGGAACCCGTGGTGCATATCGGTTTGAAAAAGGTTCATATCAGTACACAAGAGGGGCATACCGGTTTGAAATTGGTGCATATCGGTACAGAATTTATTAGGTTCATATTGGTTTAGAACCTGGACTTCGAAAAAAGTCGGGACTGAAAAATTTCAGAGTCTGCGGTAATGCTGTGTGTCTGGTATAAGCCCTGAGATGGGAAGCGGCAACCAGATGCGGCCGCCCTACCGTCCAGAATGATTCTCAGGTCGGCAAATTGAACTCCTGGTAAAAATCGGTAAAAGGCCAAACAATCTATAAAAATGGCTAAGTACCATTTTAAATATGTTGTACAGGCTGCTACCGTACATAGGGAGAGTTTTGACTACTTTTGACTTTTCTATCTACCAGTATCTTAGGACACCAGTACATTCCTACAAGACTACTGGAATTTACATGAGAAGCTCCTGTGGAACGTCTCGCAAGAACCTGAGGTGCATATCGACTAATCCTTAGTAAATTATTTAATTGAATTTATCTTAGTTTTGACATCACTAATTAAATTATCACATACATTCGCACATCATTTCTCCCATCAATATTTAATAAATAAATTTAAATTTCCTATGGAGCAAATGCTATAACTGCTACGTTTGGAACATGGTTAAAATGGACATAAATATCATAGAGTATTAAACATTGCGACTGTATGTTTCGGTAATAACGGAGACAAAGATAATCTCGGAAGATGTAGAACAAACTACAATCGGAATATGAGTAGATAATTAGTGAATGTGAGTGCTAGTGGACAGTATAATATTGGACCACTTATACAGTTAATCTGCTCCCAGCCTTTAATCGCACCCAAACCTATCACTGAACCTAAATACACATCGTAATCGTGCGAACTAAGGTTAGTTCCTTAATTGCTTTCGGATCGAAATCAATCATTGAAATGTAAGCCATGACAAATTCCTATTCCATTTGAACTGTAAACTAATACAATCTTCAACAAGAAATCCGACCGGTACAAAACCTGAATTTAAAGAATTTAGTTTATATTGTGCACCATAATCTGTCTTTTTCCATCGTAATTAGCATGGAAATATTATACTTTGTTGTAATTGAAATAGTACTATCTAGGTGTAATATAACTTTTGTTACAAAGTGAGCAATAATATAAACAATAGGAGATTAAATGTTCAAGAATTTTCATTCATGTTAGAAGCTGGACGTATCATCCGTGACACCAATAACCTTATATAATTGTTAATCGTCCCAGTGGGTTTAACTTTCTTGATGTGTTTCTGCTGTCAATTCTACGCTTTCTTTCCCAAAACTTCTCTTCCCAACTTCTCAATGCCACTCCTCACTTGTTCCTAGATATTCCCTCTCAGATTTGTCAGCCAGAGCCCAGTGTACCTTGTCCGAGCTAATATAAGCTACTCTCTGGCTCCCCAGTAATATGACAACACCTCTTTCGTGTACTCTCAGACTCTGAGGAAGAGCGAGCCGTGCTCCACACATTCTATCGTTTCCTGTATACAACCCAACCTCAAGTAGTCCATTCTGCGCAAAAAGGTAGCGGTTTAAGGTTACCACTGAAAGCTTGATATTTTTTTAAATTAGTTACAATATTAAAACCCCAAATATCAAGACTGGATATATGAAACTGTATAGGCAATCATTTATCGTAAAATAGCTGTTGCCCGCGGCTTCGCAAGCAATTTTTAAATTGAAAGTCTGTAGCCAACTTATTTAAGGTACTTATGATGCCTCTTTATGTTAGTTTCGAACATAAGTAAGCATACAATCAGGTACAGTTATCATTTAATCGATTTAATTTTTGAATCGTTTATGAAAGGTTTTGAGTTGTTGAAGTCTTGTTTTTGGTCTGTGATCTGGGAGATAATGGTTCGTTAATGTATGTTAGTACACAATTGCACAATGACAAGGAAGATAACCAGTCTTGAGGTTCAATTGATTTCCAGAATTGTTAAAGTTTATCCCTAGTATGACGTACAGTAATTTCTGAGTGTTGAAGTCTTATTTTTGTTCTGTGATCTGGGAGATAATGGTTCGTTAATGTATGTTAGTACACAATTGCACAATGACAAGGAAGATAACCAGTCTTGAGGTTCAATTGATTTCCAGAATTGTTAGAGTTTATCCCTAGTATGACGTACAGTAATTTCTGAGTGTTGAAGTCTTATTTTTGGTCTGTGATCTGGGAGATTAATGGTTTCGTTAATGTATGTTAGTACACAATTTGGGGTTTGAGTTTGGGGTTGGTGGCGCCACTGTCAAACTACCAACACGACTCTATATCGTGTGGCATTTTAATTTTAATTTAATTGACTAAAGTTTTGTAATTTAATGTAATGTTTGTATGGTATTTAGTTGTGAATTTTAAATGTGTATCTATGTTTGTGTTTTATCAGTGTTTAGAATTTTAGGCGTGGTAAGACTTTAATTAATTGAACTTTATTATAACCTCTAAATCTACTGTACATATTGTGCTGTATTAAAACATGCAAGCATGCAGGTGCACACGCTCGTTGACATCACGCCGGACGCACCTTATCATTAAGTGTATGCACTTAATTTCACAATCAGTTTGGTCTAGTGGAAACGCTCACTGGACTGATAAACTCAAGGACCTGAGTTCGATACTAAGGACCCGTTATCTTTTTTGTGTCGACTTTTTATTAACTATATTAAACCTTATTTTATGTATTATTTTATTTTTACTTGACGCGTGCATAACTTTTTAATAATTTTAAATTTTCCCTATATTTAAATAAATAAATAATCATGAGTATCTCAATAGAATTAACAAAAAAACGGCAAAACCTCACATAATACACAATAATTATAAATATAGAGAAAGTTTTACACTAAAAAGTGGAGAAACTATATGGCGTTGCTTGGGTATGGTCTTGTGGAGCTACGCTGAAGATGGATGTAAATAGGGAATCGATTGTCTCTTTCTAATGAAAAAAAACATTCTGGACCTCACCCGTCAAACAATGAGATCCCTTATGTCTTCACGTGTGTCATCTTCTCCCACACCTGGTACATCTCCCGTGCCTGCTGCCTCGCCCGCGCCTGCCGCGACGTCCGCGCCTGACGCTTCGTCCGCGCCTGCCGCGTCGTCCACGCCTGCCGCGTCGTCCCACGCCTGCCGCGTCGTCCACGCCTGCCGCGTCGTCCACACCTCCCTCGTCATCCACGCCTCTCGCGTCATCAGCGGGACATGTTGGGTCACATGCACCGGTAGCTCTACGTGGACTAGAGGACCAAAACATGAGATTGAGGTTGCAGATTGCGGATCTTCAAAGAAAATATCAAGATGTCCTAGACCACTCGGTGGAATCAGATACTCGCCCCTCCTGCAATTCACCCAATCCAGATTTTCGTGGCAGATACTTCACGGATGGAAACATCATCATGCGTATCCAAGATCGACCGCGCTGTGCAGTGTGAGCAAGTGCCCAATGCCTGTCAGGATCCACTAAGGTGTGTGGAAACTCCAAGTCTTGTATCACGCCTCACAAATACTATCCAGGTCTTAGAAGCCGACAAACTTGTGTTTAAGAGCGGAGGGCTGAATAGATGTGAGTGCCACCGCGGAAGAGCACTGAGACTTGGACTGTCGTTCCCAATGAAGAATGTCCCAATCGACGACCCAAAACAAGTTTACACACCTGGCCACCTTACCTGAATTCGATGAGGCTGCTTCTCCAAAAACAAGGAATGGAGGGGAGAAAGGGAAGAAAAAGAAAAAGAAGAAGAGAAACCCTCGGAAAAAAGTCTACAACTCAGGCCATAAGTCGGGAGGGATATACGATGGGGGTTGAAATCATCGTCAAGAGGAGCAGCCTACAACGTCTTTACCCTTCCGACCGTTATTATCGAGGGGGACAGCCATGCACGTCATCTGGCCGGTCTCGTTCAGCAACGTCGTGAAACTGCCTACGTGAGTAAGTGGGATCTGTAAGCCTTCAGCGGGGACTTCTCGATGCTACGTCCGGCGCCCCGCACCACATGGGAGCTGTTGTGTCATACTCGCGGCACTAATGATATTGCAACCGGTGAGTCTCAGAGTATTTACCGACATCTGGAGCAGCGAATAATCGCCCGCCTCGCCTCATCCCGGGTCATTGTGGCCACGACCTCCCAGTCAACCATATAGTGAACCAGACAACCACCGCCCGTGAACATTATATCGAGAAGCATATGTGCCAGATGCGAGGGAGCCCAGCTGCTTAAAAATCAACAGCATAGAAAGGCGCTGGTTCACTCGCCATGGTCTGCATCTGAAGTTGTCGGGCAAGCGGATTTTCTGGCCGGACCAGACTGTTGGTGAGAAGTCTGGTGAAGTGGGTCGTTTGCCGTTCTCTAAATCCCCTCCCTCTCCTATTAAACATATAATCCTGATTCAACATCCCCAAACAAACTGCAGTCATCACCAATCTCCACCCCCTTCCAATCAACTAGCTCTCTTTCTCCCATTCAAGTGCCCTCTCTAGACACTCCATGCACGGATAACACTCCACATCATCCAATAGTTCGTCCCGGAAATTTTGACACCTACGCTGACGCCGTAGCAGGAACCTTCACTGAAAGGGAAAATGAAATATGGACGCTCTTTCCTAACCAAAAAAACTCAATTGTCGACACTTGTTTAAAGAAAGGTTAGGAGAAACTTTGGATCCAGTTAAAAATTTAGAAAAAATACCCAACTCAAAATTTGCCAAAATTTCAAAAGTTTTTCTAATTTCAAAACAAACTGAAAAGTTTATATTGGTACATCAAAAACGCCAATGTGCAACCAATAAAATAGATGAGCTAATGCTCATGTGTGACGAACTCAAACCTGATGTATTTGTTGTCTCGGAACACGGTTTCAGAACATGAAAACAATAATTTTTTTCAAAATTCAAAATATGAATTGGCATCAAATTTTTGTCGAACGCACTTTAAAAGGGGGCGTGTGTGGCAATTTTCGTGAAAAGCACCATTTGAAGTTTGAAAATTTCAAAATTAATCACATTACCGATCTAAACTTTGAGGCCAGTGGTGTTAAGATCATATCTAACCACTCTTGGAAAAATATCAATCGTAGGGTTGTATAGATCACCCAAATGGATGTGCCGAATCTTTTTTTAAAAACCTCGAAAAATCTTATAAAATTGTCTTTTTCTTAAACTCATCGAAAATTTACTATAATTGGCGATCTAAATATCAACGTTTTGGGATCCCACCGACCCCCTGAACCAGCGGCTGCGGGATGTTTTAAGCTCATTTTAATCTAAATTGGTCCGTGAACTCCCCAACACGAGTGACTGCTATGACGAGTACTGCCATCGACAACGTCATTACAAACATTCCTAACGTCACGGGTATCTGTTTTGAATACGGCTGTCTCGATCACTTTGCGCAGGTGGTTGTGATACATGGATGTAAAATAGAAACTCAAAAATCATCTTTTAAAAATTAAAAAAAGTTTTCAATTTCCAAAACATTTCCAATTTGAACAATTTATTAAAAAACGAAAACCTGGAGCTTTTTGAAACAGCTTTGAGAATGTCAATGACATGTATCAATGCTTTCAATGACCGTTTCATTTATTATTTAGACGTTTTCGTGTCCTTTTAAAAAAACCAAAAACAATTTCAAACCCAAAATTAATTCCTGTTTAAACTAAAGGGATTCTCATTTCCTAGAGATAAACTCAAATTTTTTCACTCAATATTTGTCCAAACACAAAACGAAAATTTTAAAACATTTTTACAGATCATATCGAAGGGTCTATAGAAAAGTCATTCAAGCTGCTGCTAAAGCTCATGACGTTAATAGAGCCCTGAGAAATTTGTGAAAACTTTTCTAAAACTGCATGGAAAAATAATCAATGAATCGGACAAAAATCAAACTTGGACCGAAACTTGAGTCTATATCAATCAAAATTAATGAACGCGTAATTGATGATCAGTTGCAGGTTGCCAACGAGTTTAATTCATTATTTTTCTTCTGTGGCGTCAACTGATTCGTCAATTTCAGAACCTCGATATCATGAAATTGGTGTTAGGGAACCGGTTGCATCCATGGCTCTGGCCCCTGTGTGTGTGGAGGAGTTTGCTCGTGTCGTACAGGGGTTACATTCAAAGAAATCGTGTGAACGCTAAACGGGATGTCAGTTTGGTTACTCAAACGTTGCTTTAGGTACATTTTGTGAGGCCACTCACAAAAATTGATAAATTTTTCATTTGAGAATGTCAATCTGCAACTTTTCCATGTCTACTGAAAAACAGCTAAAGTTATACCGATTTCCTTAAAAAAGACGATCCTTGCAAAACCAGCATTATCGTCCAATGTTCAATTCTTCCAGTATTCAGCAAAAATTTTTGAAAAGGTTTTCTGTGAAAGACTTGAAAGCTTTCTAGAAAGCAATGAAATTCTAAATCCTGAAACAATTTGGCTTCAGGAAAAAAAGATCAACAATTGACGCTGTAAACAGTCTTTTTGAACAATGTTGTTGATGGCTTGGAAAGGCGGAGTGGAGGCGAGGAAACAAGTGCTCAGCATATTTCTTGACCTATCCAAAGCATTTGGACTGTGTGCATCATGAAACACTGTTGCACCAGTTACAAAAATGTGGCGTTCGGGGTCTGCCAAACGCGTGGCTTGACTTCTTATCTTAAGAATCGAGAGATCAATGCGTGCAGATTTCGAATGTCATCTCTAGTAAAAATTAAAATAGCCCACGGTGTCCCTCAGGGTTCTATTTCTTGGGCCTATTCTTTTTTTAGTTTACGTCTGTAGATTTAACTCAGTGATCCAGCATGGTGGTCTGATTCAGTATGCCGACGACACGACTCTTTGCTTCAAAGGAAAAACTACACAAGATTTGGAAATCACATATCATTTGTGGAACTGACTTCATGCATTCCAGTATTTTACTGACAGGAATTTGAAAAACAAACCAATCAAAATCAAAATGTCATCAATTTCTGCCTAAGACCAAGGGAATTTGAAATGCAACCTGCTGTATTTGTTGGACGATGTCCTTTATAGAGGAAACTGGATCCACGAAATTTCTGGGGATGTACATTGATCAAGGTCTGACCTGGGACGACCACGTTTAACAAATATTGCTAGAATTACTTCTGGCATATTTGCCTTGCGAAGCCTAGCTAAATACTGTTCCCTGAAGTCTTAATGACGGCATATTTCGGTCTCATATATTCCGCACTTTCCGTAAGGCTTGAGACTGTGGGGGGGCTGTGCCAAAATCACAAGATGGAACGCGTTTTCAGGCTTCAAAAAAAGGCAATTAGAATTATTGCAAAGTTGAATTACAGAGAGTCGTGTAGGGACTCTTTTAGGGAGCTGGGTTTGCTGACATTGCCCCTGTACTCTATATGTTTCATGTGATCCTGTACTGTCAATCGGAAGTGCACTTTAGTCTGGGGCAGGGACTTTCATCAGTATGAAACTAGAGCCAGGGACAACTTTAGAGTCCATAGTCATAGACTGGCGGCTATCTCAGCATTTACCGCATCAGGTTGGGCGTCGGCTTAATCAACAAGCTCCCTGAAAGTGTAAAAAATGCAACTAATCAAATCCAATTCAAAACATCGTCTCAATTGCCTGTTGGTGCCAAAAGCATTTTATTCGCTAGAGGAGTTTATGATGAGTCGCTGGGATATCTAGAAATATCTTAAATTACCAAAATTTAAAATCTGGATCCAAAAGATAGTGTGAATTAGTGTGAATGAGTGTGAATGTAGTGGAATGAGTGTAAATGACTGTGTGACGACGTTGTGAGTAGTAGGTATTTGCTGTTTGAATATATGAGACACTGCTATTCAATGTTATAGTATTGTCTAAAAGCAAAGCCTGCTAACTAGAAATAATTTCGGTTGATTTGAATTTGCACAATTGACAATGAACAAGGACATAACCAGTCTTGAGGTTCAATTGATTTCCAGGAATTGTTAGAGTTTATCCCTAGTATGTCGTACAGTAATTTTCTGAGTGTTGAAGTCTTATTTTTGGTCTGTGATCTGCGGAGATAATGGTTCGTTAATGTATGTTAGTACAAAATTGCACAATGACGAGGAAGATAAAACCAGTCTTGAGGTTCAATTGATTTCCAGAATTGTTAGAGTTTATCCCTAGTATGTCGTACAGTACGTTCTGAGTGTTGAAGTTCTTATTTTTGGTCTGTGATCTGTGGAGATAATGGTTCGTTAATGTATGTTAGTACAAAATTGCACAATGACAAGGAAGATAACCAGTCTTGAGGTTCAATTGATTTCCGAATTGTTAGAGTTTATCCCTAGTATGTCGTACAGTACGTTCTGAGTGTTGAAGTCTTATTTTTATGGTCTGTGATCTGGGAGATAATGGTTCGTTATTGTATGTTAGTACAAAATTTCACAATGACAAGGAAGATAACCAGTCTTGAGGTTCAATTGATTTCCATGAATTGTTAGAGTTTATCCCTAGTATGTCGTACAGTACGTTCTGAGTGTTGAAGTCTTATTTTGGTCTGTGATCTGGGAGATAATGGTTCGTTAATGTATGTTAGTACAAAATTGCACAATGACGAGGAAGATAACCAGTTATTGAGGTTCAATTGATTTCCAGAATTGTTAGAGTTTATCCCTAGTATGTCGTACAGTACGTTCTGAGTGTTGAAGTCTTATATTTGGTCTGTGATCTGGGAGATAATGGTTCGTTAATGTTATGTTAGTACAAAATTGCACAATGACAAGGAAGATAACCAGTCTTGAGGTTCAATTGATTTCCAGAAATTGTTAGAGTTTATCCCTAGTATGGTCGTACAGTACAGTTTTCTGAGTGTTGAAGTCTTATTTTTGGTCTGTGATCTGGGATATAATGGTTCGTTAATGTATGTTAGTACAAAATTGCACACCAATGACAAGGAAGATAACCAGTCTTGAGGTTCAATTGATTTCCAGAATTGTTAGAGTTTATCCTAGTATGTCGTAAGTACGTTCTGAGTGTTGAAGTCTTATTTTTGGTCTGTGATCTGGGAAGATAATGGTTCGTTAATGTATGTTAGTACAAAATTGCACAATGACGAGGAAGATAACAGTCTTGAGGTTTCAATTGATTTCCAGAATTGTTAGAGTTTTTCCCTAGTATGTCGTACAGTACGTTCTGAGTGTTGAAGTCTTATTTTTGGTCTGTGATCTGGGAGATAATGGTTCGTTAATGTATGTTAGTACAAAATTGCACAATGACGAGGAAGATAACCAGTCTTGAGGTTCAATTGATTTCCAGAATTGTTTAGAGTTTATCCCTAGTATGTCGTACAGTACGTTCTGAGTGTTGAAGTCTTATTTATGGTCTGTGATCTGGGAGATAAATGGTTCGTTAATGTATGTTAGTACAAAAATTGCACAATGACGAGAGGAAGATAACCAGTCTTGAGGTTCAATTGATTTCCAGAATTGTTAGAGTTTATCCCTAGTATGTCGTACAGTACGTTCTGAGTGTTGAAGTCTTATTTTTGGTCTGTGATCTGGGAGATAATGGTTCGTTAATGTATGTTAGTACAAAATTGCACAATGACAAGGAAGATAACCAGTCTTGAGGTTCAATTGATTTCCAGAATTGTTAGAGTTTTATCCCTAGTATGTCGTACAGTACGTTCTGAGTGTTGAAGTCTTATTTTTGGTCTGTGATCGGGAGATAATGGTTCGTTAATGTATGTTAGTACAAAATTGCACAATGACAAGGAAGATAACCAGTCTTGAGGTTCAATTGATTTCTGAATTGTTAGAGTTTATCCTAGTATGTCGTACAGTACGTTCTGAGTGTTGAAGTCTTATTTTTGGTCTGTGATCTGGGAGATAATGGTTCGTTAATGTATGTTTAGTACAAAATTGCACAATGACAAGGAAGATAACCAGTCTTGAGGTTCAATTGATTTCCAGAATTGTTAGAGTTTATCCCTAGTATGTCGTACAGTACGTTCTGAGTGTTGAAGTCTTATTTTTGGTCTGTGATCTGGGAGATAAATGGTTCGTTAATGTATGTTAGTACAAAATTGCACAATGACAAGGAAGATAACCAGTCTTGAGGTTCAATTGATTTCCAGAATTGTTAGAGTTTATCCCTAGTATGACGTACAGTAATTTTCTGAGTGTTGAAGTCTATTTTTGGTCTGTGATCTAGGGGAGATAATGGTTCGTTAATGTATGTTAGTACAAAAAATTGCACAATGACAAGGAAGATAACCAGTCTTGAGGTTCAATTGATTTCCAGAATTGTTAGAGTTTATCCCTAGTATGTCGTACAGTACGTTTCTGAGTGTTGAAGTCTTATTTTTGGTCTGTGATATGGGAGATAATGGTTCGTTAATGTATGTTAGTAAAAAATTGCACAATGACAAGGAAGATAACCAGTCTTGAGGTTCAATTGATTTCCAGAATTGTTAGAGTTTATATCCCTAGTATGTCGTACAGTACGTTCTGAGTGTTGAAGTCTTATTTTTGGTCTGTGATCTGGGAGATAATGGTTCGGTTAATATATGTTAGTACAAAATTGCACAATGACAAGGAAGATAACCAGTCTTGAGGTTCAATTGATTTCCAGAATTGTTAGAGTTTATCCCTAGTATTTCGTACAGTACGTTCTGAGTGTTGAAAGTCTTATTTTTGGTCTGTGATCTGGGAGATAATGGTTCGTTAATGTATGTTAGTACAAAATTGCACAATGAAAGGAAGATAACCAGTTTTGAGGTTCAATTGATTTCCAGAATTGTTAGAGTTTATCCCTAGTATGGGGTCGTACAGTACGTTTCTGAGTGTTGAAGTCTTATTTTTGGTCTGTGATCTGGGAGATAATGGTTCGGTTAATGTATGTTAGTTACAAAATTGCACAATGACAAGGAAGATACCAGTCTTGAGGTTCAATTGATTTCCAGAATTGTTAGAGTTTATCCTAGTATGACGTACAGTATTTCTGAGTGTTGAAGTCTTATTTTTGGTCTGTGATCTAGGGAGATAATGGTTCGTTAATGTATGTTAGTACAAAATTGCACAATGACAAGGAAGATAACACCAGTCTTGAGGTTCAATTGATTTCCAGAATTGTTAGAGTTTATCCCTAGTATGTCGTACAGTACGTTCTGAGTGTTGAAGTCTTATTTTTGGTCTGTGATCTGGGAGATAATGGTTCGTTAATGTATGTTAGTACAAAATTGCACAATGACAAGGAAGATAACCAGTCTTGAGGTTCAATTGATTTCCAGAATTGTTAGAGTTTATCCCTAGTATGTCGTACAGTACGTTCTGAGTGTTGAAGTCTTATTTTTTGGTCTGTGATCTGGGAGATAATGGTTCGTTAATGTATGTTAGTACAAAATTGCACAATGACAAGGAAGATAACCAGTCTTGAGGTTCAATTGATTTCCAGAATTGTTAGAGTTTATCCCTAGTATGTCGTACAGTAACGTTCTGAGTGTTGATGTCTTATTTTTGGTCTGTGATCTGGGAGATAATGGTTCGTTAATGTATGTTAGTACAAAATTGCACAATGACAAGGAAGATAACCAGTCTTGAGTTCAATTGATTTCCAGAATTGTTAGAGTTTATCCCTAGTATGTCGTACAGTACGTTCTGAGTGTTGAAGTCTTATATTTTGGTCTGTGATCTGGGAGATAATGGTTCGTTAATGTATGTTAGTACAAAATTGCACAATGACGAGGAAGATAACCAGTCTTGAGGTTCAATTGATTTCCAGAATTGTTAGAGTTTATCCCTAGTATGTCGTACAGTACGTTCTGAGTGTTGAAGTCTTATTTTTTGGTCTGTGATCTGGGAGATAATGGTTCGTTAATGTATGTTAGTACAAAATTGCACAATGACAAGGAAGATAAACCAGTCTTGAGGTTCAATTGATTTCCAGAATTGTTAGAGTTTATCCCTAGTATGTCGTACAGTACGTTCTGAGTGTTGAAGTCTTATTTTTGGTCTGTGATCTGGGAGATAATGGTTCGTTAATGTATGTTAGTACAAAATTGCACAATGACGAGGAAGATAACCGAGTCTTGAGGTTCAATTGATTTCCAGAATTGTTAGAGTTTTATCCCTAGTATGTCGTTACAGTACGTTCTGAGTGTTGAAGTCTTATTTTTGGTCTGTGATCTGGGAGATAATGGTTCGTTAATGTATGTTAGTACAAAATTGCACAATGACGAGGAAGATAACCAGTCTTGAGGTTCAATTGATTTTCCAGAATTGTTAGAGTTTATCCCTAGTATGTCGTACAGTAGCGTTCTGAGTGTTGAAGTCTTATTTTTGGTCTGTGATCTGGGAGATAATGGTTCGTTAATGTATGTTAGTACAAAATTGCACAATGACGAGGAAGATAACCAGTCTTGAGGTTCAATTGATTTCCAGAATTGTTAGAGTTTATCCCTAGTATGACGTACAGTACGTGATTCTGAGTGTTGAAGTCTTATTTTTGGTCTGTGATCTGGGAGATTAATGGTTCGTTAATGTATGTTAGTACAAAAATTGCACAATGGACGAGGAAGATAACCAGTCTTGAGGTTCAATTGATTTCCAGAATTGTTAGAGTTTATCCCTAGTATGTCGTACAGTACGTTCTGAGTGTTGAAGTCTTATTTTTGGTCTGTGATCTGGGAGATAATGGTTCGTTAATGTATGTTAGTACAAAATTTGCAACAATGACGAAGGAAGATAACCAGTCTTGAGGTTCAATTGATTTCCAGAATTGTTAGAGTTTATCCCTAGTATGTCGTACAGTACGTTCTGATTGTTGAAGTCTTATTTTTGGTCTGTGATCTGGGAGATAATGGTTCGTTAATGTATGTTAGTACAAAATTTCACAAATGACAAGGAAGATAACCAGTCTTGAGGTTCAATTGATTTCACAGAATTGTTAGAGTTTATCCCTAGTATGTCGTACAGTACGTTCTGGAGTGTTGAAGTCTTATTTTTGGTCTGTGATCTGGGAGATAATGGTTCGTTAATGTATGTTAGTACAAAATTGCACAATGACAAGGAAGATAAACCAGTCTTGAGGTTCAATTGATTTCCATAAATTGTTTAGAGTTTTATCCCTAGTATGTCGTACAGTACGTTCTGAGTGTTGAAGTCTTTATTTTTGGTCTGTGATCTGGGAGATAATGGTTCGTTAATGTATGTTAGTACAAAATTGCACAATGACGAGGAAGATAACCAGTCTTGAGGTTCAATTGATTTCCAGAATTGTTAGAGTTTTATCCCTAGTATGTCGTACAGTACGTTCTGAGTGTTTGAAGTCTTATTTTTGGTCTGTGATCTGGGAGATAATGGTTCGTTAATGTATGTTAGTACAAAATTGCACACAATGACGAGGAAGATAACCAGTCTTGAGGTTCAATTGATTTCCAGAATTGTTAGAGTTTATCCCTAGTATGTCCGTACAGTACGTTCTGAGTGTTGAAAGTCTTATTTTTGGTCTGTGATCTGGGAGATAATGGTTCGTTAATGTATGTTAGTACAAAATTGCACAATGACGAGGAAGATAACCAGTCTTGAGGTTCAATTGATTTCAGAATTGTTAGAGTTTATCCCTAGTATGTAGTACAGTACGTTCTGAGTGTTGAAGTCTTATTTTTGGTCTGTGATCTGGGAGATAATGGTTCGTTAATGTATGTTAGTACAAAATTGCACAATGGACAAGGAAGATAACCAGTCTTGAGGTTCAATTGATTTCCAGAATTGTTTAGAGTTTATCCCTAGTATGTCGTACAGTACGTTCTGAGTGTTGAAGTCTTATTTTTTGGTCTGTGATCTGGGAGATAATGGTTCGTTAATGTATGTTAGTACAAAATTTCACAATGACAAGGAAGATAACCAGTCTTGAGGTTCAATTGATTTCCAGAATTGTTAGAGTTTATCCCTAGTATGTCGTACAGTACGTTCTGAGTGTTGAAGTCTTATTTTTGGTCTGTGATCTGGGAGATAATGGTTCGTTAATGTATGTTAGTACAAAATTGCACAATGACGAAGGAAGATAACCAGTCTTGAGGTTTCAATTGATTTCCAGAATTGTTAGAGTTTATCCCATAGTATGTCGTACAGTACGTTCTGAGTGTTGAAGTCTTATTTTTGGTCTGTGATCTGGGAGATAATGGTTCGTTAATGTATGTTAGTACAAAAATTGCACAATGACAAGGAAGATAACCAGTCTTGAGGTTCAATTGATTTCCAGAATTGTTAGAGTTTTATCCCTAGTATGTCTTCATACAGTACGTTTCTGAGTGTTGAAGTCTTATTTTTGGTCTGTGATCTGGGAGATAATGGTTCGTTAATGTATGTTAGTACAAAAATTGCACAATGACGAGGAAGATAACCAGTCTTGAGGTTCAATTGATTTCCAGAATTGTTAGAGTTTATCCCTAGTATGTCGTACAGTACGTTCTGAGTGTTGAAGTCTTATTTTTGGTCTGTGATCTGGGAGATAATGGTTCGTTAATGTATGTTAGTACAAAATGCACAATGACAAGGAAGATAACCAGTCTTGAGGTTCAATTGATTTCCAGAATTGTTAGAGTTATCCCTAGTATGTCGTACAGTACGTTCTGAGTGTTGAAGTCTTATTTTTGGTCTGTGATCTGGAGAGATAATGGTTCGTTAATGTATGTTAGTACAAAAATTGCACAATGACAAGGGAAGATAACCAGTCTTGAGGTTCAATTGATTTCCAGGAATTGTTAGGAGTTTATCCCTAGTATGTCGTACAGTACGTTCTGAGTGTTGAAAGTCTTATTTTTGGTCTGTGATCTGGGAGATAATGGTTCGTTAATGTATGTTAGTACAAAATTGCACAATGACGAGGAAGATAACCAGTCTTGAGGTTCAATTGATTTCCAGAATTGTTTAGAGTTTATTCCCTAGTATGTCGTACAGTACGTTCTGAGTGTTGAAGTCTTATTTTTGGTCTGTGATCTGGGAGATAATGGTTCGTTAATGTATGTTAGTACAAAATTGCACAATGACAAGGAAGATAACCAGTCTTGAGGTTCAATTGATTTCCAGAATTGTTAGAGTTTATCCCTAGTATGTCGTACAGTACGTTCTGAGTGTTGTGAAGTCTTATTTTTGGTCTGTGATCTGGGAGATAATGGTTCGTTAATGTATGTTAGTACAAAATTGCACAATGACGAAGGATGATAACCAGTCTTGAGGTTCAATTGATTTCCAGAATTGTTAGAGTTTATCCCTAGTATGTCGTACTGTACGTTCTGAGTGTTGAAGTCTTATTTTTTGGTCTGTGATCTGGGAGATAATGGTTCGTTAATGTATGTTAGTACAAAATTGCACAATGACAAGGAAGATAACCAGTCTTGAGGTTCAATTGATTTCCAGAATTGTTAGAGTTTATCCCTAGTATGTCGTACAGTACGTTCTGAGTGTTGAAGTCTTATTTTTGGTCTGTGATCTGGGAGATAATGGTTCGTTAATGTATGTTAGTACAAAATTGCACAATGACGAGGAAGATAACCAGTCTTGAGGTTCAATTGATTTCCAGAATTGTTAGAGTTTATCCCTAGTATGTCGTACAGTACGTTCTGAGTGTTGAAGTCTTATTTTTGGTCTGTGATCTGGGAGATAATGGTTCGTTAATGTATGTTAGTACAAAATTGCACAATGAAGAGAAGATAACCAGTCTTGAGGTTCATTGATTTCCAGGAATTGTTTAGAGTTTATCCCTAGTATGTCGTACAGTACGTTCTGAGTGTTGAAGTCTTAATTTTTGGTCTGTGATCTGGGAGATAATGGTTCGTTAATGTATGTTAGTACAAAATTGCACAATGACGAGGAAGATAACCAGTCTTGAGGTTCAATTTGATTTCCAGAATTGTTAGAGTTTATCCCTAGTATGTCGTACAGTACGTTCTGAGTGTTGAAGTCTTATTTTTGGTCTGTGATCTGGGAGATAATGGTTCGTTAATGTATGTTAGTACAAAATTGCACAATGACGAAGGAAGATAACCAGTCTTGAGGTTCAATTGATTTCTCAGAATTGTTAGAGTTTATCCCCTAGTATGTCGTACAGTACGTTCTGTGTGTTGAAGTCTTATTTTTGGTCTGTGATCTGGGAGATAATGGTTCGTTAATGTATGTTAGTACAAAATTGCACAAATGACAAGGAAGATAACCAGTCTTGAGGTTCAATTGATTTCCAGAATTGTTTTAGAGTTTATCCCTAGTATGTCGTACAGTACGTTCTGAGTGTTGAAGTCTTATTTTTGGTCTGTGATCTGGGAGATAATGGTTCGTTAATGTATGTTAGTACAAAATTGCACAATGACAAGGAAGATTAACCAGTCTTGAGGTTCAATTGATTTCCAGAATTGTTAGAGTTTTATCCCTAGTATGTCGTACAGTACGTTCTGAGTGTTGAAGTCTTATTTTTGGTCTGTGATCTGGGAGATAATGGTTCGTTAATGTATGTTAGTACAAAATTGCACAATGACGAGGAAGATAACCAGTCTTGAGGTTCAGTTGATTTCCAGAATTGTTAGAGTTTATCCCTAGTATGTCGTACAGTACGTTCTGAGTGTTGAAGTCTTATTTTTGGTCTGTGATCTGGGAGATATGGTTCGTTAATGTATGTTAGTACAAAATTGCACAATGACAAGGAAGATAACCAGTCTTGAGGTTCAATTGATTTCCAGAATTGTTAGAGTTTATCCCTAGTATGTCGTACAGTACGTTCTGAGTGTTGAAGTCTTATTTTTGGTCTGTGATCTGGGAGATAATGGTTCGTTAATGTATGTTAGTACAAAATTGCACAATGGACAAGGAAGATAACCAGTCTTGAGGTTCAATTGATTTCCAGAATTGTTAGAGTTTATCCCTAGTATGTCGTACAGTACGTTCTGAGTGTTGAAGTCTTATTTTTGGTCTGTGATCTGGGAGATAATGGTTCGTTAATGTATGTTAGTACAAAATTTGCACAATGACAAGGAAGATAACCAGTCTTGAGGTTCAATTGATTTCCAGAATTGTTAGAGTTTATCCCTAGTATGTCGTACAGTACGTTCTGAGTGTTGAAGTCTTATTTTTGGTCTGTGATCTGGGAGATAATGGTTCGTTAATGTATGTTAGTACAAAATTGCACATTGACGAGGAAGATTAACCAGTCTTGAGGTTCAATTTGATTTCCAGAATTGTTAGAGTTTATCCCTAGTATGTCGTACAGTACGTTCTGAGTGTTGTTGAAGTCTTATTTTTGGTCTGTGATCTGGGAGATAATGGTTCGTTAATGTATGTTAGTACAAAAATTGCACAATGACAAGGAAGATAACCAGTCTTGAGGTTCAATTGATTTCCAGAATTGTTAGAGTTTATCCCTAGTATGTCGTACAGTACGTTCTGAGTGTTTGAAGTCTTATTTTTGGTCTGTGATCTGGGAGATAATGGTTCGTTAATGTATGTTAGTACAAAATTTCACAATGGACAAGGAAGATAACCAGTCTTGAGGTTCAATTGATTTCCAGAATTGTTAGAGTTTATCCCTAGTATGTCGTACAGTTACGTTCTGGAGTGTTGAAGTCTTATTTTTGGTCTGTGATCTGGGAGATAATGGTTCGTTAATGTATGTTAGTACAAAATTGCACAATGACGAGGAAGATAACCAGTCTTGAGGTTCAATTGATTTCCAGAATTGTTAGAGTTTATCCCTAGTATGTCGTACAGTACGTTCTGAGTGTTGAAGTCTTATTTTTGGTCTGTGATCTGGGAAGATAATGGTTCGTTAATGTATGTTAGTACAAAATTGCACAATGACAAGGAAGATAACCAGTCTTGAGGTTCAATTGATTTCCAGAATTGTTAGAGTTTATCCCTAGTATGTCGTACAGTACGTTCTGAGTGTTGAAGTCTTATTTTTGGTCTGTGATCTGGGAGATAGATAATGGTTCGTTAATGTATGTTAGTACAAAATTGCACAATGACGAAGGAAGATAACCAGTCTTGAGGTTCAATTGATTTCCAGAATTGTTAGAGTTTATCCCTAGTATGTCGTACAGTACGTTTCTGAGTGTTGAAGTCTTATTTTTGGTCTGTGATCTGGGAGATAATGGTTCGTTAATGTATGTTAGTACAAAATTGCACAATGACAAGGAAGATAAACCAGTCTTGAGGTTCAACATTGATTTCCAGAATTGTTAGAGTTTATCCCTAGTATGTCGTACAGTACGTTCTGAGTGTTGAAAGTCTTATTTTTGGTCTGTGATCTGGCGAGATAAATGGTTCGTTAATGTATGTTAGTACAAAATTGCACAATGAAAAGGAAGATAACCAGTCTTGAGGTTCAATTGATTTCCAGAATTGTTAGAGTTTATCCCTAGTATGTCGTACAGTACGTTCTGAGTGTTGGAAGTCTTATTTTTGGTCTGTGATCTGGGAGGTAATGGTTCGTTAATGTATGTTAGTACAAAATTGCACAATGACGAGGAAGATAACCAGTCTTGAGGTTCAATTGATTTCCAGAATTGTTAGAGTTTATCCCTAGTATGTCGTACAGTACGTTCTGAGTGTTGAAGTCTTATTTTTGGTCTGTGATCTGGGAGATAATGGTTCGTTAATGTATGTTAGTACAAAATTGCACAATGATCGAGGAAGATAACCAGTCTTGAGGTTCAATTGATTTCCAGAATTGTTAGAGTTTATCCCTTAGTATGTCCGTACAGTACGTTCTGAGTGTTGAAGTCTTATTTTTGGTCTGTGATCTGGGAGATAATGGTTCGTTTAATGTATGTTAGTACAAAATTGCACAATGACGAGGAAGATAACCAGTCTTGAGGTTCAGATTGATTTCCAGAATTGTTAGAGTTTTATTCCTAGTATGTCGTACAGTACGTTCTGAGTGTTGAAGTCTTATTTTTGGTCTGTGATCTGGGAGATAATGGTTCGTTAATGTATGTTAGTTTAGTACAAAAATTGCACAATGACAAGGAAGATAACCAGTCTTGAGGTTTCAATTGATTTCCAGAATTGTTAGAGTTTATCCCTAGTATGTCGTACAGTACGTTCTGAGTGTTGAAGTCTTATTTTTGGTCTGTGATCTGGGAGATAATGGTTCGTTAATGTATGTTAGTACAAAAATTGCACAATGACGAGGAAGATAACCAGTCTTGAGGTTCAATTGATTTCCAGAATTGTTAGAGTTTATCCCTAGTATGTCGTACAGTACGTTCTGAGTGTTGAAGTCTTATTTTTGGTCTGTGATCTGGGAGATAATGGTTCGTTAATGTATGTTAGTACAAAATTGCACAATGACAAGAGGAAGATAACCAGTCTTGAGGTTCAATTGATTTCCAGAATTGTTAGAGTTTTATCCCTAGTATGTCGTACAGTACGTTCTGAGTGTTGAAGTCTTATTTTTGGTCTGTGATCTGGGAGATAATGGTTCGTTAATGTATGTTAGTACAAAATTGCACAATGACGAGGAAGGATAACCAGTCTTGAGGTTCAATTGATTTCCAGAATTGTTAGAGTTTATCCCTAGTATGTCGTACAGTACGTTCTGAGTGTTGAAGTCTTATTTTTGGTCTGTGATCTGGGAGATAATGGTTCGTTAATGTATGTTAGTACAAAATTGCACAATGACAAGGAAGATAACCAGTCTTGAGGTTCCAATTGATTTCCAGAATTGTTAGAGTTTATCCCTAGTATGTCGTACAGTACGTTCTGAGTGTTGAAGTCTTATTTTTGGTCTGTGATCTGGGAGATAATGGTTCGTTAATGTATGTTAGTACAAAATTTCACAATGACAAGGAAGATAACCAGTCTTGAGGTTCAATTGATTTCAGAATTGTTAGAGTTTATCCCTAGTATGTCGTACAGTACGTTCTGAGTGTTGAAGTCTTATTTTTGGTCTGTGATCTGGGAGATAATGGTTCGTTAATGTATGTTAGTACAAAAATTTGCACAATGACGAGGAAGATAACCAGTCTTGAGGTTCAATTGATTTCCTGAATTGTTAGAGTTTATCCCTAGTATGTCGTACAGTACGTTCTGAGTGTTTGAAGTCTTATTTTTGGTCTGTGATCTGGGAGATAATGGTTCGTTAATGTATGTTAGTACAAAATTGCACAATGACAAGGAAGATAACCAGTCTTGAGGTTCAATTGATTTCCAGAAATTGTTAGAGTTTATCCTAGTATGTCGTACAGTACGTTCTGAGTGTTGAAGTCTTATTTTTGGTCTGTGATCTGGGAGATAATGGTTCGTTAAATGTATGTTAGTACAAAATTGCACAATGACGAGGAAGATAACCAGTCTTGAGGTTCAATTGATTTCCAGAAAATTGTTAGAGTTTATTCCCTAGTATGTCGTACAGTACGTTCTGAGTGTTGAAGTCTTATTTTTGGGTCTGGTGATCTGGGAGATAATGGTTCGTTAATGTATGTTAGTACAAAATTGCACAATGACAAGGAAGATAACCAGTCTTGAGGTTCTCAATTGATTTCCAGAATTGTTAGAGTTTATCCCTAGTATGGTCGTACAGTACGTTCTGAGTGTTGAAGTCTTATTTTTGGTCTGTGATTCTGGGAGATAATGGTTCGTTAATGTATGTTAGTACAAAATTGCACAATGACAAGGAAGATAACCAGTCTTGAGGTTCAATTGATTTCCAGAATTGTTAGAGTTTATCCCTAGTATGTCGTACAGTACGTTCTGAGTGTTGAAGTCTTATTTTTGGTCTGTGATCTGGGAGATAATGGTTCGTTTAATGTATGTTAGTACAAAAATTGCACAATGGACGAGGAAGATAACCAGTCTTGAGGTTCAATTGATTTCCAGAATTGTTAGAGTTTATCCCTAGTATGTCGTACAGTACGTTCTGAGTGTTGAAGTCTTATTTTTGGTCTGTGATCTGGGAGATAATGGTTCGTTAATTGTATGTTAGTACAAAATTTGCACAATGACGAGGAAGATAACCAGTCTTGAGGTTCAATTGATTTCCAGAATTGTTAGAGTTTATCCCTAGTATGTCGTACAGTACGTTCTGAGTGTTGAAGTCTTATTTTTGGTCTGTGATCTGGGAGATAATGGTTCGTTAATGTATGTTAGTACAAAAATTGCACAATGAACGAGGAAGATAACCAGTCTTGAGGTTCATTGATTTCCAGAATTGTTAGAGTTTATCCCTAGTATGTCGTACAGTACGTTCTGAGTGTTGAAGTCTTATTTTTGGTCTGTGATCTGGGAGATAATGGTTCGTTAATGTATGAAGTACAAAATTGCACAATGACAAGGAAGATAACCAGTCTTGAGGTTCAATTGATTTCCAGAATTGTTAGAGTTTATCCCTAGTATGTCGTACAGTACGTTCTGAGTGTTGAAGTCTTATTTTTGGTCTGTGATCTGGGAGATAATGGTTCGTTAATGTATGTTAGTACAAAATTGCACAATGACGAGGAAGATAACCAGTCTTGAGGTTCAATTGATTTCCAGAATTGTTAGAGTTTATCCCTAGTATGTCGTACAGTACGTTCTGAGTGTTGAAGTCTTATTTTTGGTCTGTGATCTGGGAGATAATGGTTCGTTAATGTATGTTAGTACAAAATTGCACAATGACAAGGAAGATAACCAGTCTTGAGGTTCAATTGATTTCCAGAATTGTTAGAGTTTATCCCTAGTATGTCGTACAGTACGTTCTGAGTGTTGAAGTCTTATTTTTGGTCTGTGATCTGGGAGATAATGGTTCGTTAATGTATGTTAGTACAAAATTGCACAATGACGAGGAAGATAACCAGTCTTGAGGTTCAATTGATTTCCAGAATTGTTAGAGTTTATCCCTAGTATGACGTACAGTACGTTCTGTGGTAGTATTGGCAGCTTAGTAAAGTAGCATAATAATATAATAAGTTACCAGTATGTTTGAAAATCATTAAACGGTTATTATGCATTTATCATTAGCAATGTCATGTTTGTTATGGAAGTACAACGTTTTTTAAACGAACTCAACTAAATAATATCCCTTCCGGCTTAGTCGGTAGATGTTACATAATGGCAGTTATCTGGAAATGGTAAACTAAAGATGCATTGTTAATTTAGATGTCTAATTTGCACAGCACTGTTGTTACGATAACGCTCAAGCTTACCGCGTTACTAATTAATTATACTCTTTGTTACAATTTCCAAAACCCTTTATTATTTATACTCAAACATTTAGAAACTATAAAACAAAAAATATTTATAAACATGTAGATTTTCTTGTAAAATAATAATATTTATTCAGTAACAATCAATAATCATGTTTGTACTTACAGCGGTTTAAACTTTAATGTGCATCTTTAATGCATTAAACGGCCGCTATTTTAAAAACATTTAAAAATAGAAAAAATCATATAAAGTTATATAAAAATAGGTAAGAAAAAACCTATTTGCTTGAAAAAGGTTTATAATGTTAAAAAAGGTATCAATTTTTACTTAAGTAGTGAAATACCCGAGATACAGATTTTGTACAAATGTGAGTGGTCGCTATTTAGGAACCTTTAATTGGTTAAGACTAGATATTCACTCAATACGTGGGATCTATCTTAGTACCACATTTAGTTCTAATCGTATAATATAAATAATATATAATATAATATAAAAGTTTTTAAAATAGCGGCTGTTTAATGCATTAAAGATACACATTAAAGTTTAAACCGCTGTAAGTACAGACATGATTATTGATTGTTACTAAATAAATATTATTATTTTAAAAGAAAATCTACATGTTTATAAATATTTTTTGTTTTTATAAAGTATAGCAATTATATTCTTTACCATTAAGTGACTAATGTTACAGTGTAGTCTAATATTTACAAAATGTGCGGCCGCTCTCTAAAAACATTTAGTAGATTAAGACAATTTTTACTAATTACCTGATAGACTTAAAAATACATTTAAGATATGCCGTATTGTGCACAATAACTAAAATCTTGAAACTTGTCATTGGTTAAGACTGGTTAACCAACTCATCTAATCTCTTATATGTGCAAATAGGACCTGGGTTGGATAGTAATACTTTTAGTAATCGAAGATGATTCTGGATCTATTAAAACTACGGGAGTTTACATTTTTGTAAGCTCGTGTTGTTGTAAATAAGCTAATTATATATGGCATATAATTTTGTGGATTAATGGTTTTGAGTTGCGGGGGACCATGATAGGAAAATTCCTAAAAATATCCCTATAATCTCGTATAAGGGTGATGCAAATTGGAAGATTTCTGTGAAATATTTATAAAATATAGGAAAATTATAGTGGAGTTAAATTTACATGTAATGAACATCATACAAGCTTATAGGATGTTGCAATAGAATTTAGAAACAAATTGTATTGTCTCTAGTCATACTGTGTTTAGAGCAGCTCACAATAAAGTCTAAACTTCGAGAATGGTTTTTGTTCAGCTCGCAATAAACGCTGATTGTATTCAAATAAAACTTTTACAGAGTCGAACAGACAAAGTTTTATAAATACTGATAATGTGTACATGGTACAGATGGTACATCTATACTTTATCAGTTTAGTCTGTGTTATTCGGAATTATCCTATTTTACATTCACGTTTTCTAAGAAAATACTATTTGTTTTATTTTCATTAGCATAAAATGCTGTATATTAGACCATATAAGAGGTAATACTAAATTAATAAAATAAAACTAGATACACATTAAGAAATGACACATAAGACAGGATTTAGTGACATTCAACTAAAAATTAGACGTTGCACAAAAACCAGTTTGTAAATGCAGCTTTATTGAACTACCATTTGAATGCGATTGCAACTTAATGGGTATTATTCCGAACTCTCTGAACTTTGGATAAAGTAGATGTAGATGTCAAATGTTAACAAAAAATATGCATATACATGGAAATGTCTTATGGATGTTTAAACGTTTTTATCAATATTTCTCTCTTTGATATGGCGGAATGGATGAAAAATGTGGGGTTGGATACCGCTGAGGTCGTAGTAATGAATAATCGATTTTCAAAGTTTACTTATATGTTTAATTGTGGCAAATAAACATAACAGCACTACTAGATGTTAAAAATAAAATAATGCATTGCCAAATAGAGTGGTAAAGAACTAAATGATATGATGGCTGTGGGCTTAGTGGGTCCACTTTTCTATGGGAATTTTGCATACTAACTTAATAATTATTTAACACTTTAAAATTTACTTCCCTTCACGTTGATGTCGACTCACAAGCGCGGGCGTCAGCATCTTTGCTGGACATTGCAGCTGTAGTCGAAAAGGTGAAGATTAGTAAAAGTAGAAGTCTAAAACATGAAGTTGAAATCAGATTGAGGGACTCGGTTGAACGCACCTAAAACAAAATCACGACGGTATTAGCCATTTATCGAGACAACTAAAATTCATGACAACGTGGTCTCGTCAGAAGGACATCACCACACTATTATCCATATTAATCTTCCAAATAAAACATCAACCAAGGTAAGTTACTTTACTATTTACAACTTTACTTTATATTACATTCAAAATTAGGTCTCGTGTGAAAGGGCTAATTTATAATACGTAAATATACATTTTACTTATGGATAAGGCGCGCGAGATGTTTCTCGGCAACAAGATCGTCATCTACAAATTTCACGAGAGAAGAAAGTTAATACGCGTGCCAATTAGGTTATTAATCCGCCAAGAATTTAGTTCCAAGATCATCGGATGTAACTTATATTAACCAGTAATTAGTACCATGGCTGCAAAAGTATGTATTATATAAATAACGGTACAGATTCAAACTCACTACAATGAAATAAAAAAGAAAATTGAGTATTTCAATTTTATTTCCATCTACTAATATTGTCACTTTAAACTTTTATTTAAAATCCTTGATATTTTTTTCCAATGTCGTCTTTATGATATTCTACTTCATATGCTTACGAGATTCGTAAAATCACTAAATTTGCTTTGTTTCGTAAAAGTATCTTTATTTTAAATGTTTGTTTAACGTAAATATGCTTATATTATATTTTAAATTGTATAGTTGTCATTACTATGTTGTAAAAAATTGATTGCACTATTGTTCAGTTACTTTAGTTAATAAAAAAACTAAAAATAATAATCCATCTTTGATCAATTTATGCATCGTTTTTTAAATAGTTTTTTGCATTTTGTTCGTATTAAATAAATATTTTGATTGCATATTCTAACTGAATGAAAATTTTTTTTTTTTTTATTTTCTTTTATGATAAGAGTTTGGAGGAAAAAAGGAATTTACAAACAAATATTCCTTGTAGCATCTAAATTGCTGTACAACTAATCTAAATTGCTCACACACTTCTTTCCAAACAAATCAAAACTGAAGTGAAGTATTTCTTCAGTCAAGAAAATGACATTTAGAAGTCTGTCCTCCTTTTGTTAATACCTTGTCGAATTTTCTTCCATCTTCCAAAAAACTATGGTAAGTAATTCTATTAATCACATTTCCAACTCTTCAGACTGAGCCAATTTTGTTATGCAGTCCGACCAACAACGACTTGTCTTCTGTTACTCTCCTTCAAGCAGCAAAAAAGGATACTGGATATTATATTTCAAACCAATCTTGGCAGATCCTAGTGTTTCTACATCTTCTATCAACTCCAACCATGAATAAGATAAAACTTACAATTGACCTTAGAGTATGTGAGTATTTTTGTTCTTGGCTGAAATGTAGAGAAGCATTATTTATTCACTCTTAGGGTGGGTGAAATTAAATTTCTGTTTGTTTATCTATCAGTCTTTCCGCGTATCTCAAACACAAACTGACCTATAGACATGAGACTTTGGTGGTAAATGTCACTGCATACAATTTGGCTCACCGTTAGCAAATTTATTGTATTGGTCCTATAGGTAACCAAAATGGTAACAATAAAATTGTGGGGACCCCAGACAGGGTAAAGACTTCTGTAAAAAAATACTCAATTGAAGATCTGAATCAAATCCTCACAGGATAATGCCGTCCCTCAGACTGGACACTAAAATGCCACGTTATGCTACGATGAGAGGCAAATATTGTAGAATACACTATTAACGTAAATGACATTTTAAGCTTGCATTTATGAAACATTTAGTAAACAGAGGCGACATAAAACTAAGATAAATAATAAATTGTATATGAGTACATTTTATAGTGTTAATATACAGTTATATACCTATGAAGTTTTGTGAAACGTGGTTTTTATGAAGAGGATCAGCAGTCATAGAGAGTAATGTAGGGGGTCTTGTTCCAAACGAAAGTTATGGAAAATTGTGTTAGCGGATACAACATAACATGTTTTGCTTCCCTTAACAAGCATATTGGAAAGCTGTGGTAAATATACCTCGCTTACATTAGCTAAGCGACATATGTCTCTGTATCACAATTTAAAATATTAGTATTAAGCAAAGATTGATTTAACATTTAATTAATTATTAGATATAACAGCTATAATTATGGATAACCATAAGACCAAATTAATCATATAAAGTAAACAAAGTGAGCTAACACTTAATGAAATGCCATGGAGTTACATGCATCATCATTAAAAACGATGTGCTTGTAAGGAAATGTGTCTTTATGCCAGTATATAAGTCAGATATCGAGTGAAAAGAAAAACAGAAAGAAAGAAATGTAATTTTCCTACCCCTCCCTAATTAAAAATAAATTCCAACAGATAACAAAGTTTTATAATAATAAGATCTAGAGGAAATACAAAACAACTTGAGAATCAGAGGTGGCATTATTTTGTGATTGACGTAATATAGACAAGTGGAGTTGCACCAGTTCTCATACTATACCTTTGTTTTGTTTCATTCACCAGAGGATAGCGTTCACAGAAAAATTATTTTGTTTGCGTAAATTTGTTTTCGATGTGCCGCTTTGCATTCTTTAATAAATCAGAATAATTTATGAAACAAATTATATTTCATAATGTTATTCATAATCCTGGATTTCCCCTTTTTCGGTAAACAGTTAAGTATTTAATATACCTTGCACCTTCTCTGAATCATAACATAAATTAATATTGTATATTGAAAGAAGACTCAAAGAAGCGAGCGATTGTTTTTAATAGAACTTTTTTTCTACATTTAAATATGAATGTTGACGTTAGGGCTAGCGCATTTTGCAGTATTCCTGTTATTTATAGACATTGACGAACTGGTTAATTTACGGACCTCGTTTATTTTGAGATTCATTTTGATGTTCGCTGAAAATAAAGTTGTACTAAAAGTATAGTTGTTTCATTTAATAAGATAAAAAAAATTACAAAAATAACAACAATAAAAAATAGGGATAGTTTCAATTATTCAAGGATGTTATATTTCTTTATACTTTACCTACTTTTTACATAATATTTCTTTAAATTTGGAAAATGTATATAAATAATTTTAAACCAGAGAGGATGATGATATTTAATCGTCGATATGCACTATTTTCATAACAGGATTTAAACATGTTTACCTTGTTTAAAAAACTCTTGTGCTAAAAACTTACTCTTGTGTTAAACTTGTGTTAAAAAATACCAAACAGAGCGATATGTTTTGTTTAAAAAAGTTTTAGGTTACTGATGTTTCATTACAATACAGGTTCTGCAATAGTGCAATACAGGTTATTGTATTGCAATAGTGATTGTTTTGTACTGAACATCATAACCGAGATTACACTATAAAGGGGTTAAAGAGGTTTATGATCAAAATACGATTTAAGGTTTTTATATCCTTATTAGTTGTGCATTCACAATTGTTTTTGTATATCAGAAATTCAGTAAAACATTTAATCAGAAGATCATTAGCAAAAACGTGTACCCATGGAAGGGTCTCTTAATGAAAGTCTTTTAAACAGAAAACCTCAATTCCAAACCCAGTTACGTGAGGCGGGTGGAGTCACCGCTTATTGCATTTGAGGCCCAGTTGTCAGACCTTTCATGTCCCCGGAGGGAAGAATTTAAACGAAATGACAATTTTCGTTCTCATATCTGTGGAGTTTTTATGTGTAAATCCTTCCACCTTATTTAGATTGTTTCTTTATGAGTTTTGAATTGCTTGCATATATTAATATGTTATAAATTTAAATAAGTATACATTTTGTTAATTTACTCATTAAAACATTTATATAAATTTGAAGTAGGATAAATATACACCTACAAATAAGTAATAAGTTATAATATGCAATCAAAAATCAATGCATAAAAAACTGAACTTTATTAGTTTCTCTTATTTATTTGAAAATAAATATTGTCTGAAATTTAAATTTTCGTTTGAAATATAAATGAATAATCGATATATATTAAAATATATCCATTATATATCCTTAAAATAATCCAATGTTAAGACTAAAATCATATTTTACTGAGCTACTTACCCTACTAACTTATATGTCATAATCTAAAACATACATAGGGTAGAAGTACTACTACATAGAGGTGTTATTTGTTTTTTTTTTGTTAAAAGTAATAAAATGAGTTTCACACTATAAATACCTAGCCTAGAGTTGGAGAAAGTTTTGGTTTATGTGCTATGTGTGTTACTCATCTTAGCTATTCTATACCATTGCTATTTTAAAAGAGTAAGTAATCATTTACCTAATCAGGAAATAATCCATATAGTGTTCAGAATAGATCAGGTGAATAAACCTTACGTATTATATATAAGTGCTTTCCTATCAGAAAAGAGGGATTCATGCTCAAGTGTTCGTTTTACAGCGAGCTGTTTATTGTGTAACGGTACTCTAATGAAACATGTATAATTATTACTTTTCAACATATAAATTAAGTGTAGAATAATTGCTAGTGTAAGTTTAAGATTTTATATGTTTTTATAAGTATCTACATTTCATAGTCAAAATAACTTATACAGCAAAATGAGTATATTTATTCTACATTTTAAACACGCAGTGAGACTGAGTTAGTGACAACCAAATCGTTGATCATCCCTTCATTAGCTGTAAAAATTACACCAACAATGCCGAGTAATTTTTAAAATCGTAAGATAGCTTGTTAATGCAAGTTAATCAATTTAAGTAATATCGAGCTTGGCAGCTCCTTGTTTGGATGATCACAAGGTGATTTGTCATTTGTCATTGATAAATTTGTAATAAAAATACTATTATCTCATTCAAATAGAAGTGTTCGTTTTCTACTAGTAATAGAGTAATTATATGCTTCGTACCTTCTTAAATTAGCATGCGAAATAATCACTCGAATAAACTCCTCAGATTCCTATCTAGATTATGAGTAGCTAGGTTGAGATGTTAAAAAGTTTGTATATGAAGTAACTAGTTTCAAAATAATATTTGAGGCAATTGAATACTTTAAATAAAAATATTAAATTAAATTATATAAAATAATTAAGTAATTATTTAATGAAACAAATTAAATTTCAGCCGATTGTTTAAACAATAATATACAAACTATTATCTTACAATGCTGATAACCGTGCTGCATTTACAGGATTTAAGTAAGGATTTCAGGAATGAACACACAATTAGTTTTGCATACCTGTTAAAACACTTATTTTATTTTGCTTAAAAATTAATATTGACTTGTTTATAACAATTTGTTATAGTTATATTTCTATTAATATTCTGATACTATTTTACTAATTGTTTTATTGAGTTAAAACAATAGTTGTACAGCTTAATATCTTTCGGTTGCAAATGCTACTAGTAAAGTATACCTAACAGAATTTTACTGCAACTAACAAGTGAAACCAAAATATGAATATTCTATTCTAAATTTTACACTTGTACTAAAAATAACTCTTAGATCGGCTTTACTTTGTTTCCTTTACTCGTGTATACAATTGTTGCTATGCCTAACCACTTACTTGATGTAAATGATAAAATACTTAAAATAAATAATAATGAAAATATTCTGTTTCATGGAAATATGTCACCCACGTGACAAAGCACATTTATTTAAAAATTAATTATTTTGTTTATAAGGAAAAGGTGGAGCGCTTTCAATAAGCAGAGTGGATTTGATCCACACTTCACACACATATGTGACAACAAGCGTTTCATGTCACCGGATAAACAAGCACAGTGTATTGCACACCTGTGACAATGTCATAGTGCTTTCATATGTATTGGCTATTTGTTTAGATTTTACTATTAGTTGTAAGAATATGCAATCATATATTTACAGTTTATACAATACATAGAATCTTAAGACAGACAGACATCTATTTGCAAATATTATGAACAAGCAGCATTATATTATAGACTTTATTAGTACTTATTATTTACTTATTTATTAGACAATATTACGTTCAATGGTGTAATCGTTTACGATTAACCTTTACAATTTTTAAATAGCCATACACAAAAAATACCACACATACTTTTCATGATAAGTATATCTTTTGCTATATATATATATATTACTATATATACTATACAAAATTACTATGGAAATATTATTACATATATAATAAGGTCGGAGAACATCACACCATGTGTTGTGTAGCAGGCTTCACTAAGGTTACATGCAAATTTCAAGCCTATATCTCATTTCATTCTAGAAATATCTAGGCACATAAAATACATGCTTGCATTATATCAGAAGATAAAAGAGAATTTGTGGCAGCCTAATGAGTGATAGTTATCAATGACATGCAACCAAATTCAATGGCTCGACATGTAACATTACATAAATCTTGTTTGTGTGTAAATTAAGTTTCGTGTAAAATTTAAAATGTGCAGGTATCTTTCTTAAAATATTCGTGATATATTCCCAACTTTGAGAGAGATTTCATGGCAGTGCTTAAATAATAAGTTTCAGTTAGGGTACTACATGGCAAGAGTACGCTGAAATCAAACTTTGTCACCATCTTTTAACATTCACTTAATTCTTTATATTTTACTGTACAAATAATGTAAATTAATTAATATTTCACATGATAAAATTTCATATAGTTCTACTCAGCTTACTATTGTCGCCATCAGTGTCAATAGTATATAAATGGAGCTTCAAGCAAAATTAAAAGGCTAAAAGTTACTTTATTTTCGAGATATCGTGAGGACAGCCAAACAGAGATATATCTGATATGTCTCGTTGGCTATAGCAGAAACGACATTTTCCAGCTACAAATGTTATATTCTTCGCTAAAGCTTAGCCAAAAATGGAACTAAAATCCAACAGGTAATCCATTAAAAATATTTTATAATCACAAAAATATTTTTATATTATGAAATTAATGTTTTGAACAAAAAGGAAATAATGAAATCTTAAAGTTTACATATTAAAAGCAAGACTATGAATTAATTTTTAAATATAAATAACCAATTAGTTTTAAAATAAGCTACAAATTACACAGCTGGGCTTTTCAATAATTTTATTGAATTTATGGCGTATTTAAATTTTATGATTATACTCTTTTTCTCATATTTATTTTTTATCATATACATCTATACTGGTATGCTTCTTGAAGATGTGGGTATAAAATACCTCGAAATGTATGTGAAATATATATACATGAATGTGTATAACTGAATCACTACATTTATAACACAAACCAATACTTAAAACTTTTATATTTGTGAGGTTTTTCGATGCAAGGCTATCTTCGTCAGACACATCACACAAGTAAATAGAGAAACTAAATTTGTTTCTAATAATAATTAGACATATGTTCTTATAATATTAATGTAGCCTGTATGGAGTAGTGTGTTAAATAAAATAAAATAATTACTAAAGTAATTACCATATACATAAAAAATTTTATTTTTGTAAGTAATATAGAATTTTGTATTGCTACATGTTATTAATGTAATAACTCTTCTGTATTAGGTTGATTTATGTAATAGGATACCCAAGCATTTTAATATCTAGGTGTGTTAACGTGTTTTAATATTTTTATTCCTTTTGATGTAGCGTTTCCAGTATTCATACAGAGGTGTGCGAAAGGCCTAAGAAAAATAAAAGTTTTAAGTATTAGTTTGTATTATAAATATAGTAATCAAGTTCATAGTAGCCAATACCAGCTTCATCTTCAACATAAATTTGTATATTTTATTGAAAAGATACTTGAAACAAAGGAAGATTACATGAAATAGAGCATCATATTTGACCATCAAAATACTTGGTAGATATTATAGTACGAGAATACAGTGAAGTATATTATACAAGATAGGAATACTGGTATATTCACCGCCAGGTACCGCCTTCAAGCTGTCGAGATAGGTTTGCTAGTATAATCACAATATACTTTATTGACTTAGAGTTGTGACTAAGCATGTATATTCCCATACTGACTTTATTCTCTCAAAATAAGATTTATTTTTTTTAGAAAGTTTTAAAGTTAGGTTGTCGGCAAAATATTCTAATCTCGATATATGTCTGGCGAGATGGAATTACCGTTGAAACCTGTGTATTCTCTACACAACTGTGATGGTGGTGAGATGGAATTACCGTTGAAACCTGTGTATTCTCTGCGCAGTAGTGAGATGGAAATTACCGTTGAAACCTGTGTATTCTCTACACAACTGTGATGGTGGTGAGATGGAATTACCGTTGAAACCAGTGTATTCTCTACACAACTGTGATGGTGGTAAGATGGAATTACCGTTGAAACCAGTGTATTCTCTACACAACTGTGATGGTGGCGAGATGGAATTACCGTTGAAACCTGTGTATTCTCTACACAACTGTGATGGTGGCGAGATGGAATTACCGTTGAAACCTGTGTATTCTCTACACAACTGTGATGGTGGCGAGATGGAATTACCGTTGAAACCTGTGTATTCTCTACACAACTGTGATGGTGGTGAGATGGAATTACCGTTGAAACCTGTGTATTCTCTACACAACTGTGATGAGTGAGATGGAATTACCGTTGAAACCTGTGTATTCTCTACACAACTGTGATGGTGGTGAGATGGAATTACCGTTGAAACCTGTGTATTCTCTACACAACTGTGATGGTGGCGAGATGGAATTACCGTTGAAACCTGTGTATTCTCTACACAACTGTGATGGTGGTGAGATGGAATTACCGTTGAAACCAGTGTATTCTCTACACAACTGTGATGGTGGCGAGATGGAATTACCGTTGAAACCTGTGTATTCTCTACACAACTGTGATGGTGGCGAGATGGAATTACCGTTGAAACCTGTGTATTCTCTACACAACTGTGATGGTGGCGAGATGGAATTACCGTTGAAACCTGTGTATTCTCTACACAACTGTGATGGTGGCGAGATGGATTTACCGTTGAAACCTGTGTATTCTCTACACAACTGTGATGGTGGTGAGGTGGAATTACCGTTGAAACCTGTGTATTCTCTACACAACTGTGATGGTGGTGAGATGGAATTACCGTTGAAACCTGTGTATTCTCTACACAACTGTGATGGTGGTGAGATGGAATTACCGTTGAAACCTGTGTATTCTCTACACAACTGTGATGGTGGTGAGATGGAATTACCGTTGAAACCTGTGTATTCTCTACACAACTGTGATGGTGGTGAGATGGAATTACCGTTGAAACCTGTGTATTCTCTACACAACTGTGATGGTGGTGAGATGGAATTACCGTTGAAACCTGTGTAGTACTGGAATTACCGTTGAAACCTGTGTATTCTCTGCACAACTGTGATGGTGGCGAGATGGAATTACCGTTGAAACCTGTGTATTCTCTGCACAACTGTGATGGTGGTAAGATGGAATTACCGTTGAAACCTGTGTATTCTCTACACAACTGTGATGGTGGTAAATGGAATTACCGTTGAAATCCTGTGTATTCTCTACACAACTGTGATGGTGGCGAGATGGAATTACCGTTGAAACCTGTGTATTCTCTACACAACTGTGATGGTGGCGAGATGGAATTACCGTTGAAACCTGTGTATTCTCTACACAACTGTGATGGTGGCGAGATGGAATTACCGTTGAAACCTGTGTATTCTCTACACAACTGTGATGGTGGCGAGATGGATTTACCGTTGAAACCTGTGTATTCTCTACACAACTGTGATGGTGGTGAGATGGAATTACCGTTGAAACCTGTGTATTCTCTACACAACTGTGATGGTGGTGAGATGGAATTACCGTTGAAACCTGTGTATTCTCTGCACAACTGTGATGGTGGCGAGATGGAATTACCGTTGAAACCTGTGTATTCTCTGCACAACTGTGATGGTGGTGAGATGGAATTACGGTTGAAACCTGTGTATTCTCTACACAACTGTGATGGTGGTGAGATGGAATTACCGTTAAAACCTGTGTATTCTCTTTACAACTGTGATGGTGGCGAGATGGAATTACCGTTGAAACCTGTGTATTCTCTACACAACTGTGATGGTGGCGAGATGGAATTACCGTTGAAACCTGTGTATTCTCTACACAACTGTGATGGTGGCGAGATGGAATTACCGTTGAAACCTGTGTATTCTCTACACAACTGTGATGGTGGTGAGATTCGGTTGTAATAAAGTTTACACTTTAGTGGGAGGCTTGTGATTGAGTCCTTTTCAGTCAGATTTATGCATTCCTACAAATACTATAATACTCCCAAAACAATGAAGAAAAGTACAAAGAGGAAAATCCTTCAGACAACTTAGTATATTTAAATAGTGGAAAACTGTTTTAAGAATTGTCGTGGTATTCCAAGAAGTGTAGGTGAGCTGTTGCTGGTTCAATAGTACTTTTTGTGAAGAAAATAATTTAACAGTTTGATAGCATGAAGCATGGTAATCATTTAAACTTTCGAGGTTTAATCACAAAGGCACCATTAATCAGCCTGCTCCTGTAAGAGTTTCTTCTCTCCTGACATGGATCTCGGCATGTGGAAGACTGTTACAAACAATCTTTACAAATCAGGTATATTTACTTATAAATACACATTTGGGGTATATATGCATAATAAATTGATATTCCCCGAAATTACGTTTACTTGACATATAACTTTGAATGATTATATTAGATATAAAACATGTCAGTTACTAAATATTTGATACAAAAATATTTTATCTCTTTCGTATGATTTGTTCAAGTTGTTCTGTTTCATGGAAAATTTTGTGAAACAGCACTAAAATTCTGTTGGGTAAAAGGATTTATATTTCCGTGCAAATACATTCTAATAACCTTTATTTCGATTCTTAGTTTCTGTTTTGTTTTTCAATTTAACAATAATTTGAAATTAAATATTGATTTTAATATAGATTTTAATATCAATACAGTAAAAGAGTTATCGTATTGTTATCGTTGACCATCCTAAACCTTAAACGTAATGTTCAACATGTATGAATTTTGTTTTACCTTCAATTTTGATCTTACGATCAATAAAGGACGATAATTTTACGGGGCTAAGTTTCGAGTCTTCAGGAACTTTCGTATAGACAAAAAGTCAGACAATGGAACGATCTGCTCAGTCCAGATTCTTTAATGTAAATTTTACTAAATTAGGACATTCATCCAATTTTACAATTAAATTTGTTAAGAAGCATACTAAAGATTGAAGAAATTATTTAAAAAACTAACTTGTGTTTTCTATTTAAGTAAACATTTCCAAATCAATGTATCATCAGAAAAGATTTTCTAAAAATAACTCAATCCATACTTTCGTCACTTTCAGTATTGTGCTCCCAGGTAAAATAAGTTTCTTAAGAACAGGAGTCAGCTTGTCTATAAAACTTTTGTTAATTAAAAGTTTAAAATATTTAATTATACTATATTGACATAGATTGCTATGGATCATAGAGAGGTTAGTGTATGGATATGAAAACTAAATATAAGAGGATTTGTAACACCTGTTATAGTCATCAGTGTAATGGCTACAGAACAATTAATTATAGAGATATCTCTACATCAGCATCACCTGAGGCATTCAACTTAGCCTATTCATATGTTCCTACAACTCTTAGTATTGCAAGCATTTATTTACATAAATACATTGGTTTTATATAAATTTCTTATTCGAGGTATTGGCTGAGTGGTTTTTTAAATTATTTTCTGGGGGTTACGCCCCCCAGGGATCCATTGATGTGGTGTATTGGCTAAAATTATGTACGAAAAAATGAGAAAATAAGAATATGTGTTCTTTATCTAGACTACACCGGATATCTGCAGAGTAACGAAGCTGAATGTTTTTGTAGCATAAGTGTGTCCCTGATGTTTAATGATGCAAGGAGTTCGTTTAAAACGTTTTCCCCAATTTTTATGGATGTCTTGAGACAGATGAACTCCAGATTCCAGGAGTTAATCTATACCCATGACTAAATGGAGCATAAATCAATATCTGCAGTGAATAAATCATTCCAACTATAGCTGCGTTATGGGTTAAAGTAGATCATAAGCTAAATAAATCAATATCTGCAGTGAATAAATCATTCCAACTATAGCTGCATAATGGGTTAAAGTAGATCATAAGCTAAAGTCTGAGATATGAGTTAGCTGGGAAATTAAATTTTACTTAGTTTGTGTAGTATCAAGAGAGTGTTGCGTTCATTATTTAATAACCATTAAAAATTTATCTAAAGGGGAAAACGTTAGTGCTTCTAACAGAATTAATATTCACCTTCCATAAGGAGTTACCTGAGAAATTTCGGCCTTTTGTTGTTACTGTACTACATGGAATACTATATACAATCACGTTGTCTTAATGAATAAAACTTAAACAAAAATACATATTCATTATCTTAGTAAATTAAAAAGACAGGTAAACTTCACAAATTAATCTCACATCTTAAGGCAAGGCATTATTACAGTAACATTCTTTTTGTAAAGTTAAAGAGCTCAAAAATCTTTGATGACTTAAATAACACATAAGATTTTTAAAGTGTACAAACTCTTTATCGTCAAGGAGTCATCTAATAATATTTATAAAGAAATAAATGTCGTAAAAATATTTAGAAAATTTTATATATTATTGTAAGTCTCTGATTAAGTTAACATTAAATATTGAGACAAATTGTAATAAGAGAATGATACGAAATCATTTAAATGAAAATTGTAGTTTAAAGATTATGATTGCTAACAAACTTCTTCAACGTAAAATTATTCCCACCTGGTATAAAAGTTCTTGCACACTTTTCTAAACCTTAAAGATGGCAATACTGATAGTCTAAGCACTAAACGCCAGTTTTCATTGTATAAGCACCTACCTTAGTTGTTTGTGAGCTAGATAGAAAAATCTTTCCTAAAAAATTGCATTAGCATGCATGATAATTAGATAAGGGTAGGCGTGCTAAGGTATCAAAAAAGGTTCCAATAATTAATAAAACATATAAGTTTCTAGGCACACCTAAAACATCTACTTTGTTTTTACTTAGAGTGTGTGCGGCTTTGTGTTTAAAGACATCACTTGATCCCCTGAAGATTTACTACTATTAATTCTATCTATGTAGTATCCGTTATACGAGACTGAGTAAAAGAGAACAGTAACGTTTAACAGTCAACTATTGGTGGTATCCTATTTTAATTTCAAAAATGAACCTTGATACATAAGTGTAGCATTTTCTTATAACCGACTTCTAAAGTGATAAATTTAATATGAATGTAAATAGATTATATTGGATTAAAAAGTGTAAGAAATTATCAATATATTATCAGTATGTAAATAAGAAAATAAGTTCCCTTATAACTATTGAAAAATGATTTCGGTATGCTTTCAGCTGTTACTAACATACAATACCATTATATTATACTACAATAATATATTAAAATTTCATATGTTGGGTTATGACCAGGAAATTTATTTTCTTTTATAAGTATTCTATGCAATTCACAACTTGGGTTGTAGTGAAGCTATCTAACATAGGTTTCTACATTGTTTACATTTAAAAGACAATAGCAAAGCAGTTCCTTAGATTTTGTACCAAGATATTGGCAAATGGAAAGGAAAGCCTTGTTACTATGGAAAGTTTTGCAGAGAATTAACTACAACCTTAGAATCTGGCTAAATGTCTCACCTTATCCGTCAACACCTCTGATCCTGGAGCTAATAGAAACAGTACACTAAAATGTAAGATGCGTTATATTTTGTTAAGAGAATTCAGTATGGACAGTACGCAATTTGAATTAGAATAGTTTTTTTCAAGAACCACGTAACCGTCAATACTATTTTGTAGATATGTTTAAATAATATAAATTAAAAAAATTCTGGTTTAAATAAATATATAAAAAAAATAATTAATTTGAACTTTCTCTAAATGTTAAATTTTAAAAGCAGTAGGAGAAAACAGTATTTGCCTTTTAGTACATATAACAGGGAACGTAATACACAAATAAATACTTTCAAGGAAATTGTAATAGAATCTTAAAACTAGAATAAAAGCAACAGTTTAGGACAGATGTAATCAGAAAACATAATATGAGGCAAAGTACTTACTAAAGGTAAATGATTTACCGTATAAATACTAATTTTCCGAATAATTTCATATTGGAGAAAATGAATTATTTTGCATAATATATTATTTTAACTGTGTTACCATGTGTTTTAAAATTAAACTTGATGAAGAAACTAGAATAAACACAAAATGTTATTTTAATAAATACATAAATTATAAATTAATAGGATTGAGCCGTGAACAAATTTCGAAAAAAGCCATTACAATTTTTATTGGTAAAACAGTAGGAATGATGATGAAGGCGACGGCATAAAATAGAATAATCACTTTTTACATATTTAATAGCTTGAAAATATAATATTGGTAAATTCAAAAGCAAAAAGTAGTACTTAAAGGCATTATCACACAATTATTCCCTAAATGCAACTATGTTAGAAGTAAAGTGAAAGTCTCTTTAAACAAATATAAAAAGACTATTACAAGAAATTCTCCACCCACTCATTACAAAAATTAAAACTTTTTAAGGAGAAAAATATACATTACAAATACATAAAACAAGCAAATAAAAATCGAATAAATTTTACGTAGTTATTTAATTAATAAAATAAGAAACATTCATAGTAATTTTAATGATTACTAGGGTGGCAGTAAAAAAATTCTTTTCGTATTCTTAGTATGATTTACGAAATTATATCTTTGACTCTATTGAGTAATATTTAAAATGTTATTTAATTTTTTCTATAATTTATTTTAGTATGTAGGAAGAAGGGTAAATTTAGCTTCTCTGTGTTAGGTTGCACAAAATGACAGTGATACCACAGCTCTGGTCACCTCAGTGTCACGTAAAATATTATGAGAGAGTATGGTCCTCCGTTACTGCAACTTGCGTGACGCAATAACCTTAACATAACGTAGGTTCAGTATTCTACAGTCAACCCAATCCAAGTGCCTGTGTTATTTTTGTGACATGTTTGCGTTAACCTTCATCGTTGAACCTAAGTTGTGTTGGTGGACGGATTTATCACAAAATTGAAATTACATAACATAAAACATAAATAGACTAACACATTTAATATCAGTCGCATATTGCCACAACAGAAAATCACGCGCTATGTTACATTTATGCATGTCGTTACAAGTGGATGACTAGAATTACGAAACCTCTGTTGCTTGTTCTGTCCCGCGTGTGGTGTTGTAGTTCCAATCAGCTGTTCTGAATGAGACAGAAATGCCTTGGAAGTAATAAATCATTGCGAAAATGGCAATTTATTATTTGTGGAGCTCGTAAGTGTGATGATGGTATTAATCTGTTTATTTAATATTTACACTTAAAATCTAATACTATATACAACACTGTTATCCACAGTGAAAAGAAGGACAGCACTCCAGTTAGCTTAGCGTATTTTTATATAGACATTGATTTCTATTCCTTTTTTATTAATTTTTTTGTACAATAAAACTTTACGGTGTCAGTATAATAATATAGTTCATCTAAGACTTCTTAGAAAATCAGACTACGTTGCAGTTCTAGTAGAGTCAAAGCAACCCTGGCTGTAATACTACAAGGGTTCCGACTGTTTTATGAATAATTTACCACTGCGGCCAACGTATCAACTTTTATAATGTGAATGGCTCCCTTGGCTAGCTGGTCTAGGGATAGAGTGACTGCAATGCTACACGAGTTACGACTTTTTGTGAGAAGCGTTTATGAATCATTCACCGCTGCGGTTACCTCGTCAACGTTTATATTTTAATGGCTCCCTTGACTACATAGGTTTGTTTTCATAAGAACCTATTCTCTACTTATGAAATTTTACAGTATAGATTACAGATTTTGTGTAATGGACAGAAACAATGAATATCGTCTTTTTTCATTTCATTGTCATTTTATCAATAGGATGAGATATTTATGATTGTACTGAAATTTTTTTTCCATTACGACAATTAAGCTGGTAATTTGAATTGATTGATCCAGTGGATAACAGATTATAAAGTTGATTCTGGGAAGTAATCTTAATCCTAAATGAGTCATATATTGCTAAAATATTAAAACGTACTCATTTATGGGAAATAACATTACTTTATAAAGTTAGAGTTAATATTTTTCCTATTACTATACATACCGATAGTAAGTATTGTTACATCTTGGTTGTATTACACTGGAAAATGCTTATATTTAAACTTGTTTTTGCTTTCTTAATAAATAAGCGTACTAAAATATTTTATTTTATTTTCTTTATTCAGTTAAAATAATTTAATAACGGTTACAAGTTCATGCGGTTTTATCGCTTCCTGTAAAATAGACTTCTCTCATAAAGAACAATTAAAGGTGGTTGGAACTACGATCAAGATAAGAGACATATAAGGTTTCAATGCCACCTTGTCTTCCAAAACTGCTCGCCTTGTCAGTGGTTAAGTTTATTGTGACTGAGGTCCCAATAAAGTCGATTAAAACAAATTCTCTCCATTGTGGGTTGCCGTGTGAAGGGCAGAGTTGATTAACAGCGGGACTACAAAGATTACACTGTCCTCTTGTGCCATGAAGTACGCAAGGTGTAATTAAATTAGATTTCCGATAAATTCTACAAGTAATGATGCTTGAATTAACGGATATACAATAGTGCGCACAAGTGACCATCTATTATTTTTGCAATTTTACGTGAAACTAAAATGTACGTACAGTTTAAATTGTATACACAACTTTGAAGTATCACATTGAATGAGATGTTTTAGTTTTGCTAAGGACATGAAGTATATTGTGGCTTTACCTAAGAGTGTAATGAATGTGTACGTTTCAATGTCTGAAAACTACATTTGGGTCGTTCAACACTGGAATTTATTTACAGAATTCTTAATAGAATAAAATTTTAAAGTATAAAAATATCTCAACAATTGATTTACTGTTATTTGAACAAATTTTTACAGTCACCTTCTGGAATTCGTAATATGAGCTGAACATAAGCTTTTCTGAAAAGTCGGCATTGTACATAAAAACATATACACACGTTTGATAAATAAAGATTTGAATTTTTTATATAGTAAAGATAAGTTTAAGTATTATTTCGCATTTTCTAGCTAATCAATACTTCATTGTAAAAAGTTGCGAGAGAATATATGATCATATTATGGACTCTAACGAAAATTCTGTTTTAATTGTAAAAGCAGTTTTAGATCAATAAGAAATGATTAATTTTTCTTATTTAGCCTGAAATGTAGGCCTTTCGACCACATTATTGCTGGTTCATAGTAAGTGAATTTTAGCGAAATTTCATGATGTAACTCGTGGCGCTGGAAAATTTCATTTCTACATGTCTGCCTGTTCACTAGATCTCGAACTGAACTATAAACTTGAAAGCTTCATTTTTATATTAGCAAAACTGATCTGACTTCAGCGTACTATAGCGTTTTAGTCCCCTCCATACCCAACCAAAACTATGACACCTGTTTTATTGAGGAAAGAATGTGCACGTATCATGTGGCAAGATATTCAATAAAGATCTTCAGACTTTAAATTGTGCAGGAAAACTTATTTCTAAATAGACAATAATAATTTGTATGCACGTTCAATCATGGAAGTTGTCATACTATGACACAAATGGTTGTTAAATCTGTTTTCTGCATAAGGATATAGAAATGTCTACTGTGTAAGATGATTACTGTTGACCGAAAGAAATTACGAGAATTAAATCAAGTAAATTAGAATTTTACGTGCAACTTTTGCGAAGCACGTGTGTATGTATCTCCTTGTCCATTTCAATTTAATCCATTACCTAAGAAATAAGCTTTAAAATTCAGTTGCTCTACTTAATCCAAGCATATAAAGTAAAGGTATATCCTGATTAATAGGATATAACATGAGTAGATATCAACCCATGATATATAAATGTATGATATAACTTTCTGGTAAATTTAATCGGCAATAAAAGAAAGAATACTGGTATTTTAACTTCTCTCTTTACCTAAATTCTTATTTGCATTGAATCAGTTAGGATAACTAAAGAAACTGGAAAAAGTCACAGAACTAATCCTGCTGAAAGCCGAGGTATACAGTTGGAGATAATTCTATATGCAAATGCTGTCTCCCATTGAGGAAAGCCAAGAAACAAATATTTCACCAGTTATTCAGATTGAACATAATAGAAAGAACAAAAACTCTAAATATGAAGTCTTAGTGATTGTGAATGTTGTCGCATTGAACGGGTTGTTTAAAAGTAGGAATATGCTCCTTCTTCTCATATCATGATGAGGAAACAAATTACAAAAAGAGCATTTATGACTCCATGATATGGTGGGAGGCATTGATTAAATGTAAATATTTATATTAGCTCCATTCAAACTTCCACTTAATGAAATCTAACGTTTCTGTATATTTTAATGAATCACCTTTTATAAAGCGTACAATTATAGAAATAAATAATAAAGTAATAAAACTCAATTTCAAAGAAGTGATACAAGCTGTTAGTGGCGTAGTACATTTTCTACAAACGAGAGATCGTTCTTTATCAACGCAAGTTTTCTATACAGCTTAGGTTTTGTTTGAATATTCATAAAAAAAACATATAATTAAGTTCCGTACAATAATAATCGATATATATATATATATATATATATAATTTCAATAAACATTGAATCACAAAAAGTACTTGCTCCGCCGGGATTCACAATATATATATATATATATATATATATATATATATATATATATATATATATATATATATTCATCATTATAATGAACGCTTGGTGGAGAGAAACTTCTTAGCTAAAATGTTTGACACTTCAAGTACAAATACACATGAACAAATAAAGTTTGATTCATCTACGAATAGCATGTATAATGCGTAGGAAATTCTTAAAAATGTAAACATATTTTTATAGAATTATAGAACATAGTTCTTATTTTAAAGAATTTATTATTTAAACTATCCGACCGTTCCTACCTCCTCATGATATTTTTGTCTCCTAGATAACTACTCATCTATGTCATATTCCATCAAATAGTTATACGTTATTTTATTTTTAAACCGTATACGCCACCTTGGTAAAGTTTTTGATTTTTAAGTACTTAGATTTTAGTTGTTTCATTTTTAACGTAAATTCTCCAGGTTCTATTTAATACTGACAATAAAACACGATTATGTAGTGAAACATTTCCTGTGGATAAATTATAAACGTGAAAGTTTGAGAAGATATTTTGTTTGGTTATTATCCTGTATACATATATCCTGTCCTTAGAAAACAATTAACTTGGGTATAGAATGAAGGCAGTGAACCACGTGGCCCGCGAAGTAGGCATACATACCCTTGGGATTAAACATATGGTAAATTTATTAATAAATCGGAACAATTTGAATGGTTTATATTTTTTCATAGATATAAACGACAGCGTAATTCTCGAAAACAGTTAAAAGTACAAAGAAGAGATTTACCACCAATATGCGTCTGCTGAATTGTAACGCAATGTGAAAAGTTAGGAGTTTGCAATCTACCCTTTATATCAGAAGTGAAGTAAAATCACAGGAATTGAACGCTTTATTACAGGGATAGCTTTTTTGTTAAAAATATGGATATATATATATATATATATATATATATATATATATATATATATATATACTTTTAAATGTTGTTTCTTTGGGTAAGAATAACTTTGATCATTAGTTTGATGTTAGCCACAATACGTATCGATTATACATCAAGTAAGCCTACTTTTATTAAAACATATTATAAGACTCTGTCGTATTACACCAATATTGCTTTAACTAATAAGCTTTGACTTTGGGGCTCCTTCATCTCAAATTTGTCAAGTGTAGTAGATAATGTGGTACCTGTTCAATCAAATAAATATAATGTTGCAGATAAATTGTAATCAAGCGAAGGACAGTTACTAGTATTATAATGTAACTGAATATGTTTAAATGTTTATTTTTGTTTAACATTACAAACTACTTTCTATTATGAAAACATAATTTAATTAATTTCCCTTCGGCACACAATCTGCTATGATTAAGATAATAATGGGATGGAATTACATTACCATACGATTAGTGTTTGCTATCAGAGGTATGTAGATACGTAGTTATGACTTCATTATCTGACTGAAATTGTTCATCGGTTATTAAACCTATAGATAGAGATAGATATAGGTTATCATGTTTTTGAATAAATACTCTTACAATTATGACGTTAAAAATGAACGTGATGTCAAACATCAATGTGTGTTTTTATAGTCATTGACTTCCTACCACAAATATTTATTTATTTTTTTAATGCTATAAACTGAAATCGTGATTTCTGACATTGCCCGTCGTTATATGTTACAAGGACATTACATTTAGTGTCGAGGGTATATTTTTGCGTCAGTCTATTACATTGTGTGGTGCTAATAGTATGTTATGTATAGTACGCTTGTATTATGTAGTCCATAGTTTATGATTCTCTAAACAGCTATGAGCCTCAGGTACTTGATTAACACCTTAAACCCCCCGTGGAGATATATGATTATGGCATTTAATCTTGCTGAAGAGTAACGTAGACGTCTGGAGCTAAAAGTGTAAAATAGCAATACTGTTTTCGGTAAAGTATAAAATGTTAACACTGTCAATCCCAAGTAAAGAATTAATTTTGGTATCTCAAATTTCTGCAGATTAACATAAACGCCTGTCGTTGACATTATATATTTTTGCCACTCAAGTTTTTCTGTTTTCGGTATTATTGTCTTCATCTAGTACTTCACTATGTGTTTATTTAAGCGTTCTAACTCTGAGTATAAGTCTTTGTATACTTGGAAAATAGGAAAGACTGCAGCCTTCGAAGCGTCGCGTCGTGTTCTTTGCTTAAAGCTTGACCATACCATTACTTATAGATACTTTCTAACGTTCATTGATTCTATTTAAATCAATAACCCATTTAACGTATATCGTAAATGTTCAACCTTCGATATTCAGTTTTTCCTTTAAATAAAACAAATTACATAATATTATATATTTTAATACACAGTATTAAATAAAGGAAATGTTCTGGGATCTATGTTAAAAAAATCAAAACAAAAAACATTAAGGTATCATAATTTGCTTCTGTTATAAATGATAGCATGAGATTCGATTTTACATTGAGAAGATAAACTATCCTTATTCTTGCCCACATGTATGAATTTAATTTAATAATTCCATTCAATCTTAGATAATCTGGAAATATAGAATATTTCTAAATCATAGAAAAAACATATTTCTGGCCAAAATATAATTCTATGTTTTATCGTGGTTAGTTGACCTAGTATCATTCACAAGGAAACTATGTCGGTTGGCTGCATCATTTTACTAAATCAGGCATGAAACCACAATTAATTGGATTTTTTTCTATAATTATATCAACATTTAAATTGAAAGCAAATATTTGTTTTTATTAAATTTTTCTCACTATTTCCTGAATCCAAGTCTGAGTTTTTTTTAGTAGTGATACACCCTAAAATATTTATATTTTTAATAAAAAAACGTCTTGGAGTGAGACCTTAAATTAAAAAAGAAAATGTTTTATTATTCTTCCTGACAGTACTGAGGTAAATAATAATTGAATATTAATTAATAAATACTACAGTGCCAAATATGATTTATTTGAATTACTGAATTGATGAACAGCTTAGTTTGATTTAATATTTTACTTCTATTTATCTGGAGTGGTTTTATGCGTTATTTACGTACGTGCATGCTAGAAAAACATGGATATAAGAAAATAACAATCAACTCAGTAACATTTGTTTGTCGTAATTAAGTGATAATTCTTTAGAAAACAACATCACTCGTGATGCATGGTTATTTTCTTCAGTAGAAAATCATATTAATTATAACAATCAACTCAGTAACATTTGTTTGTCGTAATTAAGTGATAATTCTTTAGAAAACAACATCACTCGTGATGCATAGTTATTTTCTTCAGTAGAAAATCATATTATTATAACAATCAACTCAGTAACTTTGTTTGTCGTAATTAAGTGATGATTCTTTAGAAAACAACATCACTTCGTGATGCATAGTTATTTTCTTCAGTAGAAAATCAAATTATATAACAATCAACTCAGTAACATTTGTTTGTCGTAATTAAGTGATAATTCTTAGAAAACAACATCACTCGTGATGCATAGTTATTTTCTTCAGTAGAAAATCATATTATTATAACAATCAACTCAGTAACATTTGTTTGTCGTAATTAAGTGATATTCTTTAGAAAACAACATCACTCGTGATGCATAGTTATTTTCTTCAGTAGAAAATCATATTATTATAACAATCAACTCAGTAACATTTGTTTGTCGTAATTAAGTATAATTCTTTAGAAAACAACATCACTCGTGATGCATAGTTATTTTCTTCAGTAGAAAATCATATTATATAACAATCAACTCCAGTAACATTTGTTTGTCGTAATTAAGTGATGATTCTTTAGAAAACAACATCACTCGTGATGCATAGTTATTTTCTTCAGTAGAAAATCATATTATATAACAATCAACTCAGAACATTTGTTTGTCGTAATTAAGTGATGATTCTTTAGAAAACAACATCACTCGTGATGCATAGTTATTTTTCTTCAGTAGAAAATCATATTATTATAACAATCAACTCAGTAACATTTGTTTGTCGTAATTAAGTGATGATTCTTTAGAAAACAACATCACTCGTGATGCATAGTTATTTTCTTCAGTAGAAAATCATATTATTATAACAATCAACTCAGTAACATTTGTTTGTCGTAATTAAGTGATGATTCTTTAGAAAACAACATCACTCGTGATGGATATTTATTTTCTTCAGTAGAAAATCATATTATTATAACAATCAACTCAGTAACATTTTGTTTGTCGTAATTAAGTGATAATTCTTTAGAAAACAACATCACTCGTGATGCATAGTTATTTTCTTCAGTAGAAAATCATATTATTATAACAATCAACTCAGTAACATTTGTTTGTCGTAATTAAGTGATAATTCTTTAGAAAACAACATCACCTCGTGATGCATAGTTATTTTCTTCAGTAGAAAATCATATTATTATAACAATCAACTCAGTAACATTTGTTTGTCGTAATTAATGTGATAATTCTTTAGAAAACAACATCACTCGTGATGCATAGTTATTTTCTTCAGTAGAAAATCATATTATTATAACAATCAACTCAGTAACATTTGTTTGTCGTAATTAAGTGATAATTCTTTAGAAAACAACATCACTCGTGATGCATAGTTATTTTCTTCAGTAGAAAATCATATTATTATAACAATCAACTCAGTAACATTTGTTTGTCGTAATTAAGTGATAATTCTTTAGAAAACAACATCACTCGTGATGCATAGTTATTTTCTTCAGTAGAAAATCATATTATTATAACAATCAACTCAGTAACATTTGTTTGTCGTAATTAAGTGATGATTCTTTAGAAAACAACATCACTCGTGATGCATAGTTATTTTCTTCAGTAGAAAATCATATTATTATAACAATCAACTCAGTAACATTTGTTTGTCGTAATTAAGTGATAATTCTTTAGAAAACAACATCACTCGTGATGCATAGTTATTTTCTTCAGTAGAAAATCATATTATTATAACAATCAACTCAGTAACATTTGTTTGTCGTAATTAAGTGATGATTCTTTAGAAAAACAACATCACTCGTGATGCATAGTTATTTTCTTCAGTAGAAAATCATATTATTATAACAAATCAACTCAGTAACATTTGTTTGTCGTAATTAAGTGATGATTCTTTAGAAAACAACATCACTCGTGATGCAATAGTTATTTTCTTCAGTAGAAAATCATATTATTATAACAATCAACTCAGTAACATTTGTTTGTCGTAATTAAGTGATAATTCTTTAGAAAACAACATCACTCGTGATGCATAGTTATTTTCTTCAGTAGAAAATCATATTATTATAACAATCAACTCAGTAACATTTGTTTGTTTGTCGTAATTAAGTGATAATTCTTTAGAAAACAACATCACTCGTGATGCATAGTTATTTTCTTCAGTAGAAAATCATATTATTATAAACAATCAACTCAGTAACATTTGTTTGTCGTAATTAAGTGATGAATTCTTTAGAAAACAACATCACTCGTGATGCATAGTTATTTTCTTCAGTAGAAAATCATATTATTATAACAATCAACTCAGTAACATTTGTTTGTCGTAATTAAGTGATAATTCTTTAGAAAACAACATCACTCGTGATGCATAGTTATTTTCTTCAGTAGAAAATCATATATTATAACAACAATCAACTCAGTAACATTTGTTTGTCGTAATTAAGTGATAATTCTTTAGAAAACAACATCACTCGTGATGCCCATAGTTATTTTCTTCAGTAGAAAATCGGAAAATCATATTATTATAACAATCAACTCAGTAACATTTGTTTGTCGTAATTAAGTGATGATTCTTTAGAAAACAACATCACTCGTGATGCATAGTTATTTTCTTCAGTAGAAAATCATATTATTATAACAATCAACTCAGTAACATTTGTTTGTCGTAATTAAGTGATAATTCTTTAGAAAACAACATCACTCGTGATGCATAGTTATTTTCTTCAGTAGAAAATCATATTATTATAACAATCAACTCAGTAACATTTGTTTGTCGTAATTAAGTGATAATTCTTTAGAAAACAACATCACTCGTGATGCATAGTTATTTTCTTCAGTAGAAAATCATATTATTATAACTTTTCACTATAAAATATATATATTTTTTATGCAACAACACAAAAAGTAAAGTCTTGAATCGAATAACAAAAACAAATACATTTAGATATGAGACATGTGCTACAAAACAGTTTAAGCAACATCAGTGCTTATTTTTCAGTGAAAGGTACAATAACATAAAAGTGGCTCTTTACTTCTTCCTGTCACCACCACAGAAAGAGAGGAAATCAAAACCAGAGAGAAAGTGAGGCTGTTAAGCCTGTAACAATGGAGGCGCTGCCTTTGTCTGACCGAGAAGTCTCCTGCAGACATTACCAGACAAAGATACGGCAAAGAGACAAAGCTTGATTGATCGTTACTGAATTAGGAAAACGCGAGAAATGCCTTTCCAATTGATACAAAGATTACTTCCCTCAAAATGAATTCTTTGTAGTTAAGAGAACCCTATATAATATTGTGGACGGATGTGACATGCGATAAAAAAGCTGGAGAGTCGACATTATCTGTGTTTAGTAATACAAGTGTTTTACGATAATTAATTAACAAAGTAGCCGCCAGGGTATCTAAAAGCGCTGACATCAGACTGATGTGAACATTAACCGCTTCACAGATTATAAATGCACAGGATGTCCTGTCGGTTCCATCGATAGACCATAGGGTTGTTGTTATATACAATTTCTGTTTTCCGAATTACAGTATTCTATTTTCTGGTAGCGCTCAATTATTATATCACCTTGAAACCTTGGTATCACCTTGGTAAATAATATTTAAATAATGTACACTTTTTGTCGTTTAAATAAATATATCAAAGGTCATACGAGTTACTAGAAACGACCTTTGGCTGTAGAAAGTATTTTGTACATTTTTAGCTTTAACTAAATTGTATTTAATACAATTTAACTCTCCTCTGGCTAAAAATTCAGGGACAAATAAATATTGCGTGTAATTACATTTATTTATTAAGTACACTTCCTGATTTATAGAATAAAAAAAAACAATTACTGGGAAGTACTGGGATTATAAAAATGTATTCCTCGAGATTTTAATACAATGTATTTTTAAACAGCAAAGGAAAGGATGAAACATTATAACAGTTACAAGTTTAGATGGTTTTGATGTGATGTTTGGTGAATATAAATATATATATATATATATATATATATATATATATATATATATATATATATATATATATATACTGAATATTTTATATATTCCGAGTTCAATTGCGCATTGAAGATTATCACGAAATACAAAAACTAAAAGTGTCAGAGAGGTGTTTTAGAAATTAGCAGATTCTGTGGCAATTGAAATTGTTTATTAAACGGTAAGAGTGTTTTAAACAAGGTATTTCAAAATTATTTATTATTATTATGGAATACACGATTTTCACGATGTAAATTAATAAAGACAAGATACTGAGCGATAACTCATTATTAACTGTTCCGCCTTGGTACTGAAATAAACGTCACGCTGACTGCACGTTATACTTTATAAATTTGCTTAAATACAGTAAAATATAAACTAAAAAAAATTTGCTCACAAAATAACTATCTAAATTAAAAGTGTACAGTTCTCAGTGCCTGTGGTTGTTTTCTGTAAAGGAAATTATTTTCTTACCAGATAATATAGTTTGGAAGATATCCGAGGGAACTTCGATTGTATTTAGCATGTGGTGAAGTGGACGAAACAATGTTCACCTGCTGTCTTGTATCGGTGTCTGGGGAATTGTTTTGTAATTTTTTGAAACCTCGGATTAGTTGACAAAATAATATTCTCAAACTCTCTGGATATCCCCATTCCTACATTTCAGTAACCAGTTTATTTTAAAGATTAATATTATAGTTCCTGGTTAACTTAAAACTACTGCTTAGTAACTAAAATATCCAGTAGAATGGATTAGGTTTATATATTTCATAAAATACTCTTTACTACTTTTGGCTGTGAAAATTATTTAGGGCATTCCTATGCCAAAACCAATACCGGTGAGCTTATCCAAGTGACCGTTTTATCCATCGTTCAATTTAACGGCGGTCTCTCATTGGTGGACACATCGCGTGGTCCTGTCTGTCTGTCCCTTAGACGCCCGGCTCCTAGAGTAAACCGTTATAAAGTCTCGCATTGTTCCCTCTAGGCAGAGTAGTTCCGTGGTTCTAGATGCCCCACGTTATAAAGTCTCGCATTGTTCCCTCTAGGCAGAGTAGTTCCGTGGTTCTAGATGCCCCACGTTATAAAGTCTCGCATTGTTCCCTCTAGGCAGAGTAGTTCCGTGGTTCTAGATGCCCCACGTTATAAAGTCTCGCATTGTTCCCTCTAGGCAGAGTAGTTCCGTGGTTCTAGATGCCCCATTTTCTCGTGCTCGTTATTGTGTGTATCGTAGCCCCCATCGGAGATGACATGGTTCCTGTCTGTCTGTCCCTTAGACGCCCGGCTCCTAGAGTAAACCGTTATAAAGTCTCGCATTGTTCCCTCTAGGCAGAGTAGTTCCGTGGTTCTAGATGCCCCATTTTCTCGTGCTCGTATTGTGTGTATCGTAGCCCCCATCGGAGATGACATGGTTCTGTTGCAATCACTTACCTCTTTGTTCTCGTGACGCTTCATCTCTAAACTTACTCCTACCCCGATGCCAGTAACAATTAGCAGTGAAAGTGAATCATTCTTCAGTCGATCGTATTCTAGCCCTGGAAGCCCTGAATGAGCTGTAAGTCACCCCTCCCGCGGATGAAGCAAAACAAGAACCAAGATAAACCTCGGTGAGTTGGCATCTGTCCTCAAAAACACCCTTTATACCTCATGTCTCACCAGTCCCCCCATCTCCAGATTTAATCGTATTCGTTTTTAATTTTATTTGTAACTCTTCCTCCAATTAACATTTCGAGCCGCCAAACGAGATTCTCTGTTTCCATTCTAACTATTTGTCTCTATTTCAGAATTTAACAACTACATGCTGCCCAAGTCACTAGACTAATGTAAACATCCTTGTATAATTCTATATCTATGCATATATTTTTAAATATAAATGCTACGTGTAAAATTTACGTAACTATAATGATGAAAATGTTTGATTGTAGTATTTTGGAGTCAGTCAAAAACCTTGATTTAACAACATTAAAGGATGTTCCGGTTTAATATATTTCCCGTTATAAATCTAATTATTAACTTTATTTTGATCATGCAACTGGTTTTTAATGAAATTTATGCATATGGTATATATACAAAATGATTATTTTAAAGAGATTTTTTTACGAAGACATTTTTTATTAAAACACAACTAAGTTTAAAACGTTCATAATGTTTTAATTATATGTAGTAAAGAAGTAAAGAACAAAATTTGTTGGGATATTGAAAATATTGCTTGTTATTAAGCGGTTTGAATTAACAGTTTTTTTTAATAGACCAAGTTATAATAATAAAGCGGTTTATAGAAAATATTCAATACTTCAACATAAAACTACAGGATTTGGTAGAACGAAAGACGAACAGTCGTGTCCCCTGAGAAAAAAGTCAATACTAGATCTATTATCCGTAAATCATACTTAGTTAATATTAATTGGTTGCAATAGATCTATCCCTTTTCAGATACAGAATGGCTGTACGTTTCAGTTTACTCATTTAGAAATAAGATAAAATACACACGAATAGCAATCCTTTAATCATAATACGAGAGGTTACTTGAACGGACAGGTGATAACAATAACTTAAAGCTCACTCCTCCACCAAACACGTTTACTTTAATCCGAGTGAAGAGACAAACTTTTCTCTTAAATACTGCTCAGTGCTTAAGTAATCACGGCAGATCTCACAGACTTCTCACGTCATATATAATTCTTGCCGCCGACCCAACTCTCCTGGGAACCTTTTACTTTAGAGATTCCCCGATTAACAATGCATTATGTAATTTGTATGTTGCTTGTTGTATAACTGTTTTAGTTTACGTATATATGTAGAATGTTAGGATACATGTAAAACTAAACACTTTCTAAATACTCTTTAACCATAAATAAGTTTATAAATATGCTTAGATAAATAAATTAATTACATATTACTTAGTTTGTTCTAAGGTTTTCACTTATAACTTAAATCTGTAACTAAACATATCAGTCATAATGCTGTAATATACTAAATTGTTAATTTGCGTAAAAGGACTCAGCTAGAGCACCAGCAACCAGATTGCGCCACCGGTGAGAAGCTCTTACATTTATTTAAAGCGCTATATATGGTATAAATTTAAATTTTATTCAAACATATTTTAGTTAAAAAGATTTGGTTTTAACATTAATCTTCCTATACAAAACAATCCTTAGTAATTAGTTCTAAAGGAACTTCTAATCCTCTTTCCTCGTAATCTCATAGAAGTTTATTTACCAATAACGACCTATTAAGAAAGAGAACTTAAAACATTGTTTAAATGCAGTTCTCAACCATACGCAGTAACAAATAGACACACGAATTAACTTTAATTCACCTGCATACAAGTTTTTAAACAACTTATTCGTACTTAATAGATATAAATATTACTCGCCCCCACGGTAGTGTTAATGAGTGTGGTTGCAATAAATCATCTTCTCTACGTCAATTGACCATTAAAAGTACACTATAATTTACGAAAGACCATTGTATTGGCGTTTATAAGTAGTAAAATTTAAATAAATAGTCAAATTAAAAAACTCGGCATTATAACTAAATTTTAATTTAGAGCTAAAATCAATAATAATTTAGAAACATATATTTTAACATGTCTTAAGTTTTTTTTTATTAGGAAGGTAAGGAATATTTTTTTGTTTACTTACTATATATATATATATATATAACTTTAGAGAATCAGGCTTTGAGTTGTCTGGTTTACCTCAGTTACGTACATTCGATTTGAAAGTACTTGTTTTACTGTTCAATGTGGATCAATGTGAATATAGTTATTTAAGTAGTTTTAATAATATATGAAGTGAATAGGACGTTTTCGGTATAGTAGTTTTTTCATACTGTACGGAAGTAATGGTATTAGTCCTGGAAACTCTTCTTAAGTAAGATAATCTTTGTGTGAAATAAACATAAAGTGATACCGGTTTTATGTAGAGTGTAAGGGAACATCATATTTAAAAAAGTGATTGATGTTAAGAATATAGAAGTTTGACAGTATGTGGTGCAAGAATCATTGGAAAGAGGAACGTAAAACAATAATTTTTAAAGTCATTTTTTAAACTCGGTTTCATAGTTTTATAGAAAGCACGAATTTTTATTAATTTGCATTTTAATACAAAATTTATATTATTATATTATATTGTAAATCATCATACATATATTACTGTCTGAATGCATGCTATTTCCAAGCCTATTTAAAATTCTTAAAAATGTATAACTTTAAATTAAATTACTACTTCTTTGAGTAATACGTATAAATTTATTAATTTTTTCGGTCTTCACAGAAGTTGTATTAAAATGCAATGTCTTTGAAACTTAACACAATTATCCCAACCAAACTGCGATTTCACAACCCTAATGGTGGAGTAATTACATTTTCTTGAGAGGGTGAAAAGTGAGCTGGATTTCCTGGTATTGTAACACTATCCACGTTCAGTGTGCAGTGTCTCACATTCTTACCTTTCCTGCCACAGTAACGTAATGTGACGAGGAGGAGGTTTACCTCTTTCACCTTGGTGACAGATATATTTGGCTTTACACAGAGAATGACTTTAAAGTTAAAAAAATCTCATCGAAATATTTCAGTATGTTTTCAGTAGTCTAAGTTTCTATACCTACAACTAGTTTAGTTTTTAGTTTTAACTTCAACTTCAACAATATGTTTTATGAAAATCTTTCGATGTTTTGCTTTCAGACGTAAATTATTCAACCAATTTTACTGAAACTTTACCTGGATATTTATAGGTTCCCTGGGATGAATGTGACAGCAAAACCATATCTTTTACAAATATAACAACTATTTTCAATAGTTTACATTTATAGTGTGTAATTTTTTTAAGGAACACTTCTAGTTTCTTTTGATATAAATAGGATTCTGATATTGTGATAGCTGTGTATGTAAACTTGCACATGATTATGAAATTCGCTAAAGGAAGATAATTTAAATCAGTAAATAACTCAATTATTGACAACGAGTAATTTGAGGGATGAACTCATATAAAAGTCCATATGGTTATTGGCCAAACAGTCAGCTGAGCATTTATCACTCAATGTCGGGTTACACAGTTGACTGATAACAGCTATGCACATACTGGTACACTGCCACCACCCCTTCCTATCATCGGTAACTGTCACCTCAATTACTAGCCGTCAACAAACGATATTGTGCTGTTTTGTGTGAGTTTACCAAACATCTGTTTTCACGATGGAATGATGTGTTGGCCAAAATTACAATTTTTCAACTAGAAATACAAATGTTTATCGTATTGGATAATTCAAATTGTTGGAGTATATACAGTTTGAACAAATTGATGTAAAAGCGTCGAAATTATAAAACAAATCTAGAAGAAATGTCAATAGGACTGCATTTAGCTGTAGAAAGAATATAAGAACTTAAACAATAAATTTCATGCTTATTTGGCAGTTTATAGTACCATAATCAAGCACAATGGTAACATAATAACTTTATGTAGTAACTTATTGTATAAAAAATATCTTGTTTAATGGTTTAATGGATATTTGTGCACCTTCGTTTCTATATTGGAAGAAATTAATATACAACACATTATTTTCTTCATCCGATATACAATCATTGTATATATATATATATATATATATATATATATATAATTATTATTATTTATTCACTGTTTATTTACTTTTGTTTGTACTTTTTCTTTTATATTTTTATATATTATACAATTTATGCACCTGAAGACGGTTTTCACCTAAATATAGTGCCAATTAAAAAAAACCTGTTTTTATACAGTAATTTACTAAAAATAATATATACCTGTATACATATTATTACATATATATTACATATACATATATGTATTACATATATACGTATATGTATATATATATATATATATATATATATATATATATATATATATACATATTGTATGGGAAATATAAATGCGCAAAGGATTCTTGCAACAATAAAAGAAAAAGACTTCGTACAATCTTTCAATATTTCGACATAATGTCGTTCATAATAATAGTATACAAACACAGAATAAAAGTGAAGTTACCTTAATTAATATTTAAATTATAAATTGCAACAATTGTGTTACAACAACTTAAAATTTAAAATATATATAAACAATATACTAAAATTATAAAGATATAATATAATTTAGTTTTTATTTAAATACCGGGAATCAATGAAAAAAAACTGCTTGATTTAATACCGAACATTCTCGTATAACAGTGGGAAAATATTTATTCTAAAAAACTGAGAGTAAGACATTACTTCTCTTTTATTGATTCTTTTCCCAGTGAAAAAAAATTCAAATTATCTATGTAGTTCTTGTATTAGATATTCCTGTCGTCAATTGACTCTTCGCTTCAAATATTGTTAGTTTACAATAATGTGCATGTTGAATTGTGCTGGCTTTAGATTATTTTTCCGAACTCATTGTTGACCATCCACCATTGGATGTGAAGAGTCAATAACTACTTTAAAATATTTCTAATTCCAGTATTCATTCACTGAGTTTAAATTTTACAGCTTGAGCCAAGCCATGAGTAAATGTTTCAAACTACACACCAGCGTACTCTTCAGTTCGAAGTTGCAGCATTGCCTCTAATAATGAGACGTTAATTTGATTTACTTCTTAACCTACGCTCTAATTTAAGATTTCCTTCTGTCTCCTTACGTGCCATCTCCCAGACGTAACAAAAAATGGTAGTTACAAAAAGTATATATAGGTGCAGTAATTATGTACCAGGTTTTATTGTTTTACCTGTAATCGTTCAGAAATTAAAAAGTCTGTGCGGGACTTTTTCTACGCTCTGTATAAGATCAGAGAATATTAAAGGGTTTTTAATCATCACTTATGGTCAACACCTTAAAATATACATCTGATACACAATTCTGATAAGACCTCTGGAAATGTTAAACTTTTTCTTAATAAATGTTTATTTATATGCAACAACACTTTGGAATGATTTCTTTTAATTTATACGTAAGTTTAGGAAATTAGGAAATACTCTGGCTAATTTTGGTTATTGAGACAAGTCACAGAGATTTTGGTTAGGATCCAGCTAAATATTGAGACAAGGACTCAGAAGCAGAATATAACAGCTGTCTGCGCAGGATATTGTGTCTCTACTGTGGTAAGACGTCAACTAAAAGCTTGGATTAATTTACAGTGTACTCTCTTTACACGTTGCATAAAAAAATAACAATGCTGTTTTGCTCAGACCAACTATTTTATCTCTAAAATAAACTCTGATTGAGTATTCCGATATTGTAAAAATATAAATTTATAAAACTAATAAAGTCTTAAAATAATTTTATTTGTTTCCGCCTCTTGAATGTCATTCTAAGAATGTGATATTGCTAACTGTTATTTGACACGATAGACGACAGAAACGTCCTAATATGGAAATGCTCTAAGAATGCAAAAACTGCTGTTCGTGGTTGCCAATTTCCTGACCCTGTGGCCCCTTGTAAGTAATGGTCTTGCATGACGAATTCAATGATTTGCTCACCATTTCATCTCAGCCGCCACTTACTAGATTCGTAGCCGTCGATATCCGCCATTAAAGTTTGGCTGTGACATCACATGTTTACCAGTTTTCTTACAGGGCAGTATTAGAATATTAATCAAATATTACACTGGTAAAGTTACTGGTAGCAAACATATTCTGCAAAATGCAATGGTTTACTGTTATATGCATTCATTAAGCAACATTTCATTTATAAATTTTTTATACTATTTCAAAACGTTGTAATAATACAAAATACATAGTTTACAGTAGCTGATATGTTTGCCTTTTTATATGATTTAAGGAATTTAAGATAATAAACCTATTAATCTCCTTCCAAATCGTGTCTAATAAAATATCTTGAAATGTTAATTATACTTTGTAATGCACTATGTTATAAATTCGTTCCGTGTTTCCTTAGACTATTTTCAAGCAGTCTATAAACGTTATCAATTACTGCATATTTTAAAAAGGCGATTTAAAAAAATTATGTAATGCTAGCCATGAATGCGTTTAAACTACGTACATTTCTTTGAAGAGAAGTTTAGTAAATTGTTGTAACAACATAAATTTTGGCCTAAAAGGTGCAGAACCTCACTCTTTTGTAGGTACATTATTTTTTTTGTTGGGTAAGACGTCCAAAAATTGCAACGTAGTTTTGAAGGTTACACATTTCCCTGTAAACGGCTAATATACCAAATAAATTTAGAAATAAGCAAATATTACCTTTTATAACTTTTGTATCCTAGCACATGTTTCGGCAATCATTCCATAATAACAGTAACATTTATAGACTGAAGACAAACTATAAACAAATACAAATATAACACAATATGGTAATGATGATATGTTATGAACCATAGCTGTTTATTATTAAAGGCTAAGAATTTGATTAATTTCTTAATTTTGATTATTACAGTGATAATATTATAACACAGTTACATAACTCAAATAGGCTCGAGGAGTACTAACCGATCGGGGAATTACGTTTCCCACAACATCACCCTCACTCCATTTCCGTGACGTAATTTTCATATAACACTGCTATTTTTTAACCAGTCGCTTTAACCAACATTTAATTTAAAACTAGTTACATTTTTCCCAAGACTCGTACATGATGGAAGCTTGTTTCTGCATGCGCCGCTTTAAGCGCTCTCTTTTCTTGGGCCTTTAATTTAAACTTCATACCTTAGCTTTTTTAGGTTTCTACAGGGTTGTCACTGTGTGTAAAACCCCCTAAGATGTAAGGTTAAAATTTACCTTACGCTATTTTTAGTTTTTATACTCCTAAAACAATATATAGGACAATTTATAGTAAATCCTCGAAAAGCAGTGTTTCTTCTTTTTTTAAACAGAGGCCTATATTTTGTGTAGGTTTATTCTATCCGTCATCATGAGCATATTGTGTGTGAGGATTTTCTCAGAATTAGGGGAAAGTGGACAATTAAGACTTCGGAGTTACTGATAAAAAGTTCTAAGGTAGCAGACACGACTCGAACCCGCGTTATCTCAAACTCAGATCCAAAGTCTGACATCCGCTATTGCAGGTTATAATAATCACAATTGTCAGAAACCTATTCTATTTCAAATTATACATCGTCAACAAAAAATTGTAAACAAAGAGAACTTAGTTACCATCGTAATTGTTTTGGAGTACTGTTAGTGCATAATCAAACATGTTATATACGTAGCAAATAATTCTGAAGCCATATTAACTGAACAACTCATAAATTATAAAATACGGAATAAAAATATGTACCTTTTCTTGTATCCTTTGCTACCGCAATACTCCTCTTCAACTGAAGATTAAGGGGAGTCCGACTCCCATAAGACCGCAATGTTAACTATATGTTGCATAACTTGAAAAATATTTAAGATAGCTTACTGCTTTTGGTTTTATTTTGAAGATAATGTATTTTTCTAGTGCCCTAGGAGAGGTTTTTAGTTTTTTCTTTTAATAAATAAATTATGAATTTTTAAAATTTTTGTGTTTAAAAATTTAAAATTTAAATATATAAATATTCTTAAATCAAATGAGGATAATTATATCCCAAAACCCTCTCCTAGGGCACTAGTATTTTAGCCAAGGAATGTGTGTTAAAAATGTCATTAAGATATCTCAATCGGAGTAGGTTTTATGCAACATACAGTTTAAAAAAAATTAAGTTTCGGTAAACAGCAAAAAACAAAAAATATATGTAATAAATACATTTTCTTACTTTTAATAATGTCCAGCACAGTAACTAGGATTGTCTGGATCATCTTCTGCCTCATAAAAGTCCTCTAACTTCCTTTTGGCAAAATTTTTTGACTGTCTAATTTTTTTTCATATCGGAAACAGCTTTTTCAGCTTTGGAAACACGGTCGAAATCGAGTCGTCTTGCAGTTTGAAGTAAATTCCTTCCAATTTGTAGGCCTAAGTGTTCCATTAATTTTACTTTAGCTAAGTGTCCACTGTTGAAAACAGCTTCAAATACACCAAATTTCAGGGTTTCAAGATTTACAAATGTTCTTTTAGGTATTTTACTCCAGATAAAATTGTTCAAAGATTTATTGGGGTTTTGGGATTTACCTCTGAGACATTTTTGCAACAGTTCTGGCTTGGCAAGATCCTTGAATATAGGTTTGATCTCTTGAAGTATCACCTCAGGCAAATGGAAGTGCTTGGTGTGGTCATAGGTATCATTTTCACGGGTTGCTTTTACAAACTTGCACCAAGTGTCATCTGTTTTAGGGTAGAGTTCGTGTCTAGGAGTTTCATTGATGGACAAAAGATGAAAATAAGTTGCCCATACATCTTGCTTCATGGCAACCAGGTTGTTACTGTTCCTGCGAATAGCCAAACCATAAAATATTTGTATTTTTTGTATAGCAGCATCTGTCAGTCTGTTTTTGCCAGAAAGTGGTTTTCCATCGGACAATAGCGTTTTCTTCGACCTTTCTTTTAGTTTGCGCAACCTTGTTCCCATTCTTTTTTGGACATGACCCACACACTCTAATTTACTAATATTAGTAAGTGGGCCATAAGGTTGGCTTTCAGAAACAGCTTTGAATGCATTTGTGTCCCCGTCGCCAAGATATTCTGTGTACTTTACATCATACAAAGACACAGAACGCGCAAAAATATCAATCGCTCCTTTCACCTCCATCCCTCCGCTAGTGCCTAAATAGTTCGCAGTACACAAATCAATATGTATATTTTGGGTCCTGTCTGGGCATTGGCAATACTTAGACATTACTTCAATGTTTAACACTTTTCCTGTATCAACTGCAGTTACGGAAACTTCCATTTAGGGAAGTATGGCCCCGTTTCTGCCAGGATCCGTCTACTGCCACACTTAAATCTCTGTCATTAGGCTCCTCACACTCAGCAACTGCCTCATCTACAGCCAATGTCATAGACTCTTTACACAATAATTCAATGTGATGGCTAATAAACATTTCATGTTTTCTATACTTAGTTGGTGGAGAAGGGATATTCAAAATGCCGCATAAACTCTGAGCGGAAGTATATCCTTTTCCGATTACCCTCATGCCATAGGCTAACCTAATATTTAGATCAAAAAAGTTTTGGGTAGTTTTCAGGCCTAACTTGGTGTTTGTTTCCTGTCTACAAATATCTTTACAATTGGTAAAAGTGTTATTGTTATCACAATTACTACATGCAATGTTGATTTCAATTGCTAGGCCTACAATGGATTTTCTTGTAATGTTTAGAACTCCTTTGCATATAGTACAGGCTGCTATATCCTTCAATGTATTGTTAAGAACACTCAGATCAATGACATCATACTGCATATTTTCAGTTTTACTATCATAGTAGTCAAAGTAGGATTGTAACTTTACCTTAGAGCTAGAAGTTGTTATAGGTTTATCTACAGCTTCTGGAGTGTGGGTAGGAGTAGACCTCGCCCGCATCGAGCCCCAACATGGGCTCTTATGGGAGGGAGAAATTCCCTCATTTGCTGGAGAAATCCCCTCATGTGCGGGAGAAATTCCCTGCTCACACTCTTATCCTATGAAAATGTTCCAAATTCTGTCGAAATTATCGTGTTTTTTCGGTAAAATCGGTGATTTGTTGGGTCCTCACACTCCCCGTGAGGGAGAAACGAGGGACGGAGGGAATTCCAATATGGCGGCGGGGGCGGGAAAAAATTGGCGGGAACAGGGGAACCTAACCTCACTTTCTTGGTTTCCCGCGTATTCAAGATGGCTGCGCGCAGTTGGCGGGAACAGGGGAACATAACCTCACTTTCTTAGATGGCTGCGCCCAGTTGGCGGGAACTGGGGAACATAACCTCAATTGTGAAAAGGGCGGGGAAAGTTAACTAAACAAGAGAAATAAAGACGAATCGCAAATATCTGCCCTGCGTGCCCAGACAGTTTCTCCATCCTGTAAAGAGGAGCATGGAGGAATAGTTTGCCCACAATTGATTTTGACACCCTAAATCACCGATTTTACCGAAAAAAATACCGATTTTGACACCCCAAATCACCCCAAAACACTAGGATAAGAGTGTGAGCAGGGAATTTCTCCCGCAAATGAAGGGATTTCTCCAGCAAATGAGGGAATTTCTCCCTCCCATAAGAGCCCATGTTGGGGCTAGATCCGCGCGAGGTCTACTGGTAGGCCTAGGTTTATTTGTTTTCATTTGAGCAGTAGTCTTCTTCCTATAAAAACTGTATCTTCCTTGTTTCTTTTTGTTTCCCATAATGTAGGCTAAACCAAATCTGTACTAACACTACTCAGTAACACTAAAAATATTTACACTATTATGTTGCACGTAACTATTGAAACAAAACTTTACAAACAAAGCAATCACAAATAACACAGCAGATTGAAGCAGAAGCTACAGACACTGACAGTGAATACAACTGTCAAGCAGAATAGCCAACTACATAAAACTAAATCAGCTGATAAATGTATCAGTGTACTGTATAAAGTGAGTCTGACTATAGTAGCGGGGCTGGATCGACTTTTTGGTGTGCAAGGTTATTTTGAATAATTTTTTCACTTATTTAGAAGTTTCTGTACTGTATGTGTTATATATCGTTAGAAAGAGGAGATTCCAAAGAAAAATAAAGTGTTATAAACTAAAAATCACACAAAACAAAATTTCTTTGGTCAGACTGCCGTTACGCTATTTTCAATACAAATGTTTTTAAAGTTATTCAAAGAAACCTTCAATGTACTGCATGTATTTATTATTTTTTTAAAGGAATTGAAGTAATTTACCATTATACTTTTATTTTAATGTATACATTTATGAAAATATGTAAAGTTTTGTTTTATAAATTATTTATTTATTATCTTAGTAGGCTATATCAATGAATAAATCCAGTTATAGCATTTTACTTAATAATTATCTTGTAAATTTCGGAATGGTTATTAAAAAAATATTACATTTATGCTTATTGAAACAATTTTAATATTTAAGTAGGAACAAATTAAATGTAATTAAGGGGAATACTGATCCTCCAACTTCATGTTTTGAAAATAGAGCTGATAAATTTGTTCACTATAAACAAAACATGGTAATTATAGATGTTTATGTTTTGGCAATGAATAAGGAAAAAACTTCTTCCAAATACATTATTCTTCGTTATGCTTATCGTAAGTCCTTCAAAGCTTTTTTAATAGAAATCTCTCAAAAGTATTATACATTCACATCACTACGTGCGATGATAAATGAGGTTTAGTGGTGTATTATGTACTACTATGTAAAATTTGGATGTCAAGATTAATTAAAGTACATAATACACCACTAAACCTCATTTATCATCGCACGTAGTGATGTGAATGTATAATACTTTTGAGAGCTTTTCTATTAAAAAAGCTTTGAAGGACTTACGATAAGCATAACGAAGAATAATGTATATATATGTATATATACATTTATACATACATATATATATATATATATACGTTTTTATAGTAAAATTGCTCAAATTAAAGTTAGGTGTCAGAAGGTTTTACATTTAGATAAAAGTTTAATTTATTAACGTCTATAACTGAATCTACATTAGAATAAAGATCAAATAAATAAATAGAGATGACATTTAGAAAATGTAACACCAAAACCTGCCCAAGATTTCAAGGACAGTTTGAGAACAACGGTATTTTACAGCATTCCAACAACAAGTGTAATATCTATACGGTTTATATTACACACAAGTCACACAGAATTTTAGAATACACAGAGTTAGGTCATTTTAGAACGCTGCTATGAAACAAAACATAAAAAATTGATCTTAATAAATAAAAGTGCAGTCGAGTATCATCTACTACTTTTAAAGAATTAGTACCACTACCCATCGTTGTTAGTAAAACCCTATATATAAAAAAGGGGAAATAACGTCCAGAAATAAGATGGCTTTAAATGATTACAAATCTATTGATGATGCCTCCCTGAATCAAAACCTAAATTATACAAAAATTTAATAGTATTAGAATAGTTTTATCCATTAAGTTTATCTTTGAATGCTATGTTTATTATTTCCAGTAGAATACAGTTTGTTCTATATTTGATGCTAATTGAACAGATCACTTAGAAACTACAAGAGATATAGTAAAGACTAAATAGACAAAGTTGTGCGTAATAATAAGAACAAGAAATTATTGTGGTCAAGTTGATTATTTGTTGTGTCGTTTACTCGCTGCGCTCAATAAACTGTTTTGGTCAGAATTTTAAATTTGTAACAGTATCTATATTCTTACTTTTTTCACATGAAACCTGCTCGAAATTTTATCTATTTGCCAAATATACTAAAAAAACTTTTTATAACAGCAAGCAGAACGTGTAGGGCTAGAGAAAATTGTTTTAATGCATCGAGCCTTTTTTACTTAGTATATATAAAGTAGAATTTTTATTAATTTCAAAAATTCTATACATGCTATACTTTTCTGGTGGTTTTCGGCAAATAGTGTAATCGATAAAAGCACAACATAGTGGTGTGAAGATATTTTGATTGTACTATTCCGATAGTTAGTAAAGATGGCTGATATTGCAATGCGCAGTGCACACAGCGTTAGAGTCAGTTGTTTAGTACACATAGAAATTGTCTGACAAGATCATTATAAAAACTACTGATCTGAAATTCTTTTAATCGATTAGCAATAGCACGTTAGTTTTATTAATAAAATGTGTCATTTTATAAAACTTAAAAATAAGAACCATTAATGAAAATGATTAACAACCTAATTACAATTTAACGCATAAGTTATTTTAACTATAAAGGATTATAATGCTTAAATACATTTTTATGTAGGACGAATATAAACGTAGACTTAGTTTGAAGTAACTTTTTAAAATTTGTTTTCTATAACGCGTTTTCATCACGCACATTCTACAGCAATTTCTAAAACATTCAATTGGCCGCTATTTTGTACTGGTTTAAAATAGAGACCTGTGGTTGCGATCTAGTTTTCATAACAACCTTTAGAGTCAGGTGTTACTCTATTTGGCTTATCATTTAACATTTTTAAATTGCACTTACAATTTGCCTTTATAGGTTTGTGAAAAAAGCAGTAATTAAGCTCAAAAGCTATTCATAACATGACATAAAAGTGTGCAGAGTTTAATTTCATATGTTTTAAAAAACCTATATATATATATATATATATATATATATATATATATATATATTTATATATATATATTAGTTATGTAAATTCGTGTATTACTAGTAAATATATACTCTAAAAATAATCCACGTATAAACAAAGTGTAAACCCAGTTTTGGTAAAAATAAGTCTCAATTACCAAGTTGTAATAAATAATAGCATTTTCAGTACTAAAAAACAAATTTATTGTAGCTTTAAGCACCAAAGGAGGCATTTGCAAACCAAGCTCGATAGGAATATAAGGTTTTATGTTAACTCAGGTTTGCTTTAAGCACCAAAGGAGGCATTTGCAAACCAAGCTCGATAGGAATATAAGGTTTTATGTTAACTCAGGTTTGCTTTCCATATTTTATGCATGAATTCAAAACCACATTCTATAAACATAAACCTGTTAGCACAGATATCCTTACTGAAATGAAAATAAGAACCTTGAATGTAGAATGTAGGTTAAACAAACAACCAGCTCAGTTTAACAGTAGCGGTTGCGTTTATTATTTTCTAAAACCTAGTACAACATTTAAATATATTATAAAAACTGTTTGGATTTTTTAAATTCACTACTTGCTGAAAATACATAATAAGATATGAACTATTACTAGTTAAAAATATGCAGCTGATAAATTGAAACATAGATCTGTTAAAATGGCACATCTATTTATAATGTACTTCCGTTGTTATCGTAATACATAAATACACTATTTAAACCTACAGAAAAATGCATGCTATGATAGATAAAGCAATATTACTTAGTTATATGCAGCTCATATTTTATCTTATATTATGAATAAAGGTAATCACGGTACGGCTGCATAAATTCGGCTAATTTGTTTTAATATTCTTTGAAGTCCGACAAAGAATATTTCAGAGTTCAGAGAAATAATTAAAATATTCACGAAACGTAAACCAAAGTGAAGTTAACAGCTGTTGACACTTTTCAGCTGTAGTTCATCAAAGAGGCAGACAAATTTGCTTACATTTATATTTTAGAAATACACTGCATAATCATTAGGGTATTGCAAGGACAGATACTTTATAATTTTAACTTTCGATTGAATTAGGGACGAATGAACCAGCTAATGCATTGCAAATACTATTAGCAGAACTCAAGGAGATAATTTAGAGGGTTGTTTATCAGAGTAGTTTTTTTATTCTAATTTGGTTCACTAATCTCAAATGTGTATTTATTTTCTTAATCAGTGCAGCAACATAAACTCAAATGTGTACCCGCAAATAAATTAGATCGGGTGTGAATATAAACGGGCGAAACTGACACATTTTACCGTAGTAACTTTTCAGTCGTACGATATATTTCCCTTATTGGAACCAACAGACAAACACGTATGGCACTTGAAATATCTTGGATTAGAGGAAGATAATGAGAGCTAGTAGTAACCTTTTTTAACCTATCTATATCTTAAAACCAACATACATTTTCTTGATCCAGGCAACATTACCTGTGATACCATAAATAAATTAGAGTGGAAGGTAAATAAAACGGCCGGAACTAACTATTTTGATCATACTATTCTCTCAAAAGCAACATATAACTTTTAGATTTAAAATCGAATGCTTATTGGATGTTTAATGAAGTGTTTCAGTACAAAATATTTATTTAATGTAAAATCATGGTACTGATTTTCACGGAATGTCTTAGGTCCCTGTCATAACGATCAGTTGTAATGGCATAACGACATATACAAATATTATTAGTTGATTTTATCCATACACAATAAAATGGAAAAAGGTACCTTAATAGTTTTCTTTCCAAACAGGTGACATAATATTTGTTTATAGTTGGTTAAAACATTAATGACAATAAAAAATTAACAGCAATAATTCTGCAAAGAGCTGGATTTGCTATAAGATTATTTCCTTAAAAGGGAGGTCGTCCTGAAATTAGAATTTTCCTAAAATTTTCTATTTGAGATAAGAAGAAAGTCGTCCCTTACTGACCTGAGCAGTGAAGCGATAACCAGACAAAAATAAACAATCCAGAACCAGTAAAACAAATACAACTTCACGTGACACTTCTAGTTCTGGATTGTTCCTCGAGCTTATTTTAAAAGTGATATTTTTTTTGGAAAATATGGCTATTTCAGATGAGCACATAAATTAAAAATGTAATATTGATGTAATCAATATGTTCGTTCAAAATTGTAACGCATTAATTGTTCCTACATGCGTCATCTAATGTGGAAATTCTTACCCACTAAGGAAAAATATGAAGAAATATCTGATTACCTTTATTTATACAAGGTACTTTGCACTAATTATGGGGTGACAGAATATTCAGAATGGGTAAGGTGGTGGTAGGGGCCGGCTCCTTCCAACATAACCCAATTCAGAACAATTCTTCAATGGTCAACCAACCACCAAGAATTTTTTTTACTAAAAACTAAAAAGATATAAAATGATCCTTTTAATTTAATCAAAATCCACGGTTTTTAATATTTTTCATTAAGAAATTGTATATTTCCCCGATATAACTTTATTTATACGGTAATGATAAAATTAAAAGAGATTAATATGGCAAATATTCAATGATGCCTATTATTTATATTTTGAAATTTCACAGATTTTACCGCACCCAGCTCCTTACTGTTATTTAAACGTCACATTTAACGCCTGATAAACAAATAATACTTTTGAAGAAATGTAAAAGCCATTTATTATATACAGGATTATCTTGTTTGTGACAACAAAATTATTTTAATGCCAAATTTCAATGACAAAATGCAAAACAATTATCAGCATTTCTGAAAATTCACAATCACCATACACTAATAACATGTAAAGTGTATTTTATTTACAATAATTTAAACCTCTTACTAGAGAGATAAAATGATATAAAAGTAGAAATGTAATTAGAAACTATCAATTGTGACGTACAATAAAACAGTTGTATTTCACTTAATTCTGCATATTCTACTTATTAAATTACGATGAATGTCCTTTATGTAACACTAGAAGTGCTATACAGTGCTTGAACAGTTAAATTATGACTTACTGGAAAGATAATGGTAAATAGAAAGGTATTCTTCATTGTCTGACGGAATTCATTACCCTTTATTGTTCACTCAGGATAGAAGAGCGAGGTGTTTAGTCGACATAGCTTGCTCTTGAGAGCTACACTACAAACATTACGTTGTCTTTATAACTTCATTCTTATGGGAGTAAAAATAAACTTTTAAATATTCATTTCACATTCATATATTATCACTGTATTTTTAATAAGACCATCTTAGTTTATTTAAAACAAATTATTGCAAAAGTTTTCCTATTTATTTAATTTATTGGGATCTTACTTAGTAGCAAATAACCATATGGATTAAAAAAAAATAGTAGTTGTATGCACAAGTGTGGTTATTTATCTAATTTGTCAAAAACCGACATAGCAAAAAAATATGAGAAGATTTTTTATCAGAAATATTTTAGCATTACCTGGAGAGACCGCATCGACATTGTTTTTTCAAAAGTTGCCTCAGGCATTTATGTCTTCGCAGCCTAACAAAATTTTCCCCATTGAATGTATTGGAATAACTACTTTGGCCTAATAGATCCACATCCGGCCTGCGCTTTGGAACTATGCAACAGCTGTTCTAAATACAAACATAATAGAGTATTTAGAACACAATATTTATCAACGGAATTATTTATAAACAGAGAGTTGTGTAAAATTTCTTTCGGGGATCTTGGATTGTTGATCTGACCCAGGCTGTATGTTCTTTATATCACCCAGTTGCCGATTCAAATGTGAACTGGTTCAGATTAGGGACATCCACCAATACGAAACCAGATGCAGGGATAACTTCAGGATAAAGCTACTACACTCGAACACTTGCAATCCCAAGTAGGAAGCTCCATAGTAATCTCAAACGAAACAATGAACCTAACCGATTCGTCTCAATTAACACACTTTCGTTTTCAAAAACATTTAATCTCTTAATAAGTTTACGATGGGCCACTAGGATGAATATTTGCTTTTTATTAATATTTAATTTATCCTTTTCTAAAATCTGAAACGTGCAAATTGCTAATATAGCATTAAAAAAATAATAATATGTGGAATTGACTGTTTCAATAATAATTAATTATCATAATTGTTTTACTGCAATAGAACTATTATTATCGGTCTAAATTAAGAGGTGGTGACATTATTAAATCAAAGGTGATATCAACAGCAAAATTTAAAAGAAAGGGGCAAAATAGAAAGAAGAACACATTTCATACGTATGTAAAATAGTTTAAATTTACAAAAGGCATTAATAAATAATTTCTTTCTCTGTTGCACTTTGTAGGTCTATTGTATACTAATTCATCTGGAATATATCCTTATTATTTCTAAATCAAAGCATACTACCACAATATATTCTAAGTACTAATAACAGTCATTTTTTTTAAAATGAAATATTCTCTGAAAAAGTAAATTATCTATGCAGGTAATCAATTATGTACAAAACAAGTTTTAAAATATGTTTGATCCCTCCACATTAACACAGAACTTTTTTGATCCCTCCCTAAAAACAAAAACTGATTTAACTAAAATATTGTAGAAGCAATAAATTCCTAAATGTTGACCTATAAGGTGTTTAAGAATCATATAATGACGAAGCTTCATAAGTCTACAAACTTAAAGTGTTTGGGAACTCCTAGATATCACACTGGAAGCACAAGGATGCCGGAAACTGAGGAACTCTCAAACTCTGCAAACTCAAACCTTTAAGAATATAAGTTTTTTGAGATTAAGAACTAACTAAGATTCGTATAGGCGACAGGACATATATATAAAGTGATAGTTCCTTTGAGTTTATAACTCTGTGTGTGTGTGTGTGTGTGTGTTTTACATTATCAATACCTTTTTTGACAGATACATTGCATAGTTCATCAGAGCAAATGGAAAACAAGTTTTTTGTAAGAACGGATACTAGATCATACTTTGTTTCTTTGGCTAAATTTTAATCATAATCACATATAATTTAGAAAACATCGTAATTTAACACATCAAAAATTTGACATTGCAACAGATATGTGTCACTGTTTTGATAAAGTTATAACTGAATCAATATAGTTGAATACAGAGTAAGCTGACGGGTTTGACGCAGTTGTCAAATCCATCACCCAGCAACATATTTCTGGTTAAGTGGATTTATCTTGCCTCCGTGATTTCATATAACGTAACTGAATTTGACTAAGCTCAGATATACTGTATCAATCTAAAAGTTATAAAACAATTAACTCCACAGAACTTACTGAGTTTAACTTTAATATGCATTACTTTACATTGAGTATACAGGGAGGGATCGTGGGGGGAATAAAACAATGATCATTATATTTACATATATTTAACCTTTTTAATGCCATAAATGTGTATTTACGAATATTTCCATTATACTGTATACTAACAGTTGTCATTAAAATTAAAATTCAGATTTTTTCAAACTTTTATAGTATCTGAGTCAATAACGCCAGAGTTTTAAGTTATTTGTTATGTTTTGTGTGATACTTTCCAGACGCAAGGCGCTAAGAGGGAGGGAGTGGAGTGGTAAAAGAATTTCCATGACAAGCCGCGCTTTTCCTATCTGATTAACGACATATTTTATGAGGTGTTTTGATATTTGTAGGGTCTTAGCTACTTTTAAACAATATTTTAAATATTTATATAAATGAAAGAAGCTTTAATAAAATTACGTTACTAGTATAATTGTTAATAATAATTACATTTTGATATGGAATGGTCAGCTTTTATTTCTGTTTAATAGAACTGTCAGTCAGTGGTGGTTAGCGCCGGAATAAAATCAACGCGGGTAGGTTTGAGCGCGATATTATTATCTGTGTTGTCGCGTTTTATTGCACCGTTTTAGTGTCATTGTGTTGTATACAAAGTGAGTCTAATAATGTTTGTTATTAATATATTTCTGAATGTAGGAATTAGCGTAGTAAACTTTTGTTTTATTTTACTAAAGAACGAAATATAAAAAGAATACGGAACAATATGCTATATAATTCCCAAATAATGGTACGGTTTAAATCAGGCTGAGAAACTTAGAAAGACTGTTCTCGTGATGAAGGGGGTTAATAGGTCTGTAGACAATTGGTTTGAAAACAAGTGACTGAAGGTAATGAGGATGTGTTGTACATCCCATCTCTTCGTGGTCGGAAACTTTTAGAGGGCCAATCATGAGACCCGATAATGAGGCAATGAGAATGTTTTTGGAAGAGATGGCATAACACACAAGAACGAGAGTTGAAGCCTCCTTACAGTGTGCACAAATTATTATTGACTGAGTCTCTTGTGTCCATTGCATTGAGATTCTGAAACAGTCTATAACGTTTAATAGACTAAACATACAGAATTATACTTTCGTTGTAACCACCTGGTCACAGAGCTACTGCGCTAATCGCCGATCTAATTAATCTTTTTAATGGGTAATTTTGAATAAATGAATATATTTTCAGGGTACTGAATAGGTAGGTGCCTAAATATTAAAGGCAATAGACAAATTATTACATTCTATTGTAAATTTCTCGTATATTTATATACTAGAAATGTATGTATACATACATACATAGTTATTTAATACTGTATATTTTGGAAATATTTGTACGTAAATGTAATTTATATACGTTTTTATGATTTGAAAATATACACAATCAAGAACACAGTACAGAGTAATTAAACCGATGAGTAACAACAAGGACGCGCCTTATTCAAAAAGGTTTGCTGGAACTAATACAATAATTATTACACCAAAAGCCAAATTTATTATTCGGGGTCTGTAACTAATGAATTTAAACGCCTGTTCATCTAACTACGTTGATCCCCAATTGAATACAAGTAACTAATACAATCATTGTTACACCAAACGCCAACTGTTCCATCTTCATTACACGCTCTACGAGTATGTAACTAATGAATTTAAACGCCTGTTCATCTAACTACGTTGATCTCCAATTGAATACAAGTAACTAATACAATCATTGTTACACCAAACGCCAACTGTTCCATCTTCATTACACGCTCTACGAGTATGTAACTAATGAATTTAAACGCCTGTTCATCTAACTACGTTGATCTCCAATTGAATACAAGTAACTAATACAATCATTGTTACACCAAAAGCCAACTGTTCCATCTTCATTACACGCTCTACGAGTATGTAACTAATGAATTTAAACGCCTGTTCATCTAACTACGTTGATCTCCAATTGAATACAAGTAACTAATACAATCATTGTTACACCAAAAGCCAACTGTTCCATCTTCATTACACGCTCTACGAGTATGTAACTAACGGATTGAAACGCCTGTACTTCTACATTGCTCTTCCATTACTAACAAGAAATTAATTCAATTATCCTCACACCAATCGGTAGCTGTTCCGGAACAGCAAGTAGTAAGGTCTCGCCATTTTCATTACACCGGATTTGTAAATAATGATTTAAAACTTCTGTACATATACGTTGCTCTCTTATTTCATTAAAAGTAAATAATTCAGAAATAAACGATCGATTTATAAGGAATAGGTTTAACAGATAATTTTGTTCTTAACATAATCTTTAATGAGGCCATAACTACAAAAATGTGAGTAAGGTCTTTCTAGAAAAGATAAAGTCCTTTGTAAGGTAAGATTATGTTGATTAGCATCAATGTTCGTCATTGCAATATATCTGAAAAATATTTTTGAGTTACCAAGTTCATATACTTGGTATTTATGTAGGTAGATTATATTTTGAATTTAAATTTTAGCGATAAACGCAATAGCTGTGATATGAAATGTTATTAACTATCTTACGGTAGTTTGTGACCACTGATAGCTATAATAATAAATACTAAGACTGTTAGTAGTATATAAGAATAACCAAATACGAGTCAGGATATGCTCCAAGTTTAAAGAACAAGCGAAGAATAACAAAAATCAGTTAGATAGAAGACATTCAGGAGGGTTCGCTTCAGGTTAGTTTAAACCTACCTTCAAAATCCACATCCTTTGCAGTAAAATGAACGTGTCACTTACATCAGGCTGCCTATTGTATTATTGAACCTGTCTGAGGTGGAAGTATTCATAAACTAACATTCCGTGCATGCAGTCAGTAGTTGTCCCTACGTCCTACGAATATACGTCTGAGTCCCTACTAATTACACACTATTAGACATGAAGTACAGAGTTGTCTGTGAAAGTGTTTTTAGCCCAAATATCTTGACATTTGCGTTTGTCACTCCTGGAATGCTGAGTTGTATTACGCATATTCAAGTGACTTATCAGTCCCTACTAATTACACACTATTAGACATGAAGTACAGAGTTGTCTGTGAAAGTGTTTTTAGCCCAAATATCTTGACATTTGCGTTTGTCACTCCTGGAATGCTGAGTTGTATTACGCATATTCAAGTGACTTATCAGTCCCTACTAATTACACACTATTAGACATGAAGTACAGAATTGTCTGTGAAAGTGTTTTTAGCCCAAATATCTTGACATTTGCGTTTGTCACTCCTGGAATGCTGAGTTGTATTACGCATATTCAAGTGACTTATCAGTCCCTACTAATTACACACTATTAGACATGAAGTACAGAGTTGTCTGTGAAAGTGTTTTTAGCCCAAATATCTTGACATTTGCGTTTGTCACTCCTGGAATGCTGAGTTGTATTACGCATATTCAAGTGACTTATCAGTCCCTACTAATTACACACTATTAGACATGAAGTACAGAGTTGTCTGTGAAAGTGTTTTTAGCCCAAATATCTTGACATTTGCGTTTGTCACTCCTGGAATGCTGAGTTGTATTACGCATATTCAAGTGACTTATCAGGTTTTGCTTTACCCTTTGCAAGTTTTAATGGCCACTATAATCTAAACAGTATTAAATCTTCATGCATAACTAATTCTGGTCATGTCATGAAATAGTGTAGCTTTACTTTGCATTGCTAAATTGGGTGAAGAGTTTTAAACTAATATTGATATATTCCTCTACTTGGTTTGAAAAAGAAAATATCTATTAAATGATTTAATTTTCTTTTAACCTAAAGTAATTATTATATCGAAATTTATCAGTTTAAAACGATAATCTGAACTTTTCAATGGTTCGGTCCACCTTTTCCTTGCTTTCCAATCCGTTAAACCAACCACTGAAGTGGAAGTTGTTTAAGGACTTTAGGTTTATTCATCTGTTCGTTTTACCAACTTTGAATATTAGAAGACCTAATTTATTTTGTGAAGAAAACTTCAGTCTATGAACAATGATGTATCTAGAAAGATTATATTATATCAATATACGATTAAAACCTATATATATATATATATATATATATATATATATATATATAGAGAGAGAGAGAGAGAGAGAGAGAGAGAGAGAGAGAGAGAGAGGAAACAATTTATTGTGTTTAAAGAGAAAAGATCTTGTATAAATTATATTATTGATGATTATTTAAAGTCCGTCATTTTTATGGCTGTTTTATAAACAATACCGATCGTGAGGCCAATTCCCACTTTTTTGAGTTGAAAAATAACCCTTTATACTCTTTTTAAAAATTTATTTTACGAAATAGTAGACATGGTGTGGACTTGGTTGTACACACGTATTGTTTTCTTTTAGATTTTTAATACTGTAATAAACTACTAAAAAGCACTAAAAATGTAAAGCAACGCACTTCACAGATTTTTAAAGAACATTGATCTTAATGTTAAATTATTTATTATTCATTTATCCCTATCCATTAATGAATGTGTTTAAAAAATATTACAAGCCATACCAGCTTTAGCTACCATTATTAATTGTTAATTGATTGGTGTATACATTTGGATTATAAATTTTTTGACCTCATACAACATCCTTGAATGTCAAAATATAATGCTTGTTTAATCATTTATAACCCTTTAAACTTTATTTAAGCTAATGTTTCACCGTTAGTATAACAAACTACAAATATTTTGATTTTATAAGACACTATAAATAACCGCTGAGTTGCTGTGGAAAGGTTCATAGCCTACATTAGGTTCAAAAACTCATATAGGAATCATTTGTTTTACGACATGTAACAACAATACCGAATAAGATGCCGAGACAAATGTTTTTCAAATGATCATGTTACCTCAAATATGTTAGGAAACATATAATTTCTCATGTTAATGATCTGAGTGACGTCAGTATTGAAAGTAGTATAAACAAATTCCATCGTTTAGTTACAGAACAAGGTTGGGTGCGGACAGTCCGTGCATGACGCTCAGCCCTGCCGTACTGTCAAGGTTTTATACATATTTCTACCATTTTAATTTTACGATCCACCTAGGTGAACTTTTAATTAATTTATTTTATGTCAGGTGTCAGTGCGTGTAGGCCTAGCTGTGTTTTTTTTTATTATTTGTTTATTTGTGTGTTTCACAACGCTGTGATCTGTGATCAAGGGAAACGCGCTACGTTTAAGGATAAATTAGATTGCTCAAGATGTGAGAAGATAATATAAGATTTATTCAAACAATTTTAAAACCAGATTGAAATATAAAGGTAAAAAGGAGAGGAGGGAGAGATCATCGCCAAGTGTTTATAAATCCCGCATGCACCCCCCCCCCCAAATCATGTTTGTTGCCTTATGAATAATAATAAGTTTCAAAGTTTAAATAGTTTGATGTATCATCAAAGGAACATGTTAAAATGTTATTGACTTATAGTATATGGTCAATATGATCACTTTATTATTTAATGCATATTAATTCGACTGTGCTCAATCATTTGTGTATATTAATAATTTGAGGCACATAGTGAAAGTAACATTTATACATGATTTAATCCAATATCATATACCCTGTTAATCTAGGTTTCATTTAATTTTAAAGCTTTATGTGAAATTATATAGTTCACTCTTTCTACGACAATATGCACGATGTTTTCTCAATTTAAAAAATGTTACATGTAATAAGTTGCCTACCTAAAAAGTAGGTCCAGACGTGTTACCTAAAATTAATATATCAATCAAGAGTAATTTCCAATGAGAATATTTAACCAAACAGAATATGAAACCTTAACTTTGTATAAGGTCTGATAGAAATGTTGGACATTGTCACAAAACTCATTTTTAAGGTATGATAAACCTTCTCATTCCTTAAAAATAAAATAAAAATATTTATTTGTATCTATTGTCAAGAAAGATAGATAGCTCAATTCTAACTAATTCTGAATAAAGTCCTACAGTAAATTGAGTTTTTAAACCATAGCATTAACCCAAATCAACGCACACTTTAATCCTAACTAAATCAACCCTAAATAAAAAAAATGGTAAAGTAAGAAATACGACATTCATATTATACATGGTAATATTATACGACATTCATTATTTTTAGTTTGAGTGCTGTTGCTATGAAAAATAGCTTTTCGGCGACATTAGTTTACTTCCATTGAAGCAAGAGATGGAAGAAACTCCAAGCACTCTATGGAATCTAATTTGGATCAGTCTTCTAGTAGTAGCGATGCAAAGTTATCAGCGCCTATTTTGTGAGTTAGATTTTTATAACAAAGAATAAAAATGAAAGTTTATATTATAAAATATCTAAAATTATTAAACGATTGATCAGGAATGATACGGCTCATCAACATAATGAATGTTTAAGGCCAATACCTACATTCACGAATGTTTTTTGATGTTTATGAATGTAGGTGTGATATATATATATATATATATATATATATATATATATATATATATATATATATATATATATATATATATATATATATATGACTCTTAGTAAACTGGTAATTCCGTTTAGATAATCATGAAATCGAACGGTCAAGACAGATCCTCTTTAACTTATTGAGTCTCTGAGACTCACATCTGTATACACAAAATGTTAATAAAGTCCTTTAACTACAGAATGTGTGTGACTCACCGTACCAGAGTCTATGGCTGCTTAGAGGAACTCGAAAGTGATCGGTTATGATTAATATGGCTCTTCAACATAATGAGTCTGAGCCTTATAGCTGCATACACCGAACACTCTTCATGCCAATTTATGTAAATTTGTATAAAATTTGACTTGAAACCAAGCAGTCATGTTATAGTTGGTTTCGTTTGTATAGCTCGTCAACATAATTATTCTCTGAGATTCATAGCTGTGTACGCTAAAGACTCTTATAAACTCATGAAACTATAAAAGGTGTGTCTCATCATACCCTAGGAAGGTGTTTGCCAATATTCTGTATACAAATAAAAATGGCTTTAACTGTACTGAGCAAATCGTCATGTTTGCTACTTTTTGCTCCAGAACCAGTTTAAAGGCAATAAAACTCTAGTGGAGTCTGAGTTGAGGATCCAGCTTAAATAAAATATAACTTATAACAGGTTCTGTGCTTGCCTGCATTGTGTCCCCATTTCCCAAGCAGGTTAAGCAAGACAAATAAGATCCCCAAGATTTTCAGGTAGAGAGGAGGGAATGAAGAAGATTGAGGTTATTTATCATCGAGGACGTAGTTACCGTCTTGCTAAACCTCTTTTTAAGACCTTTGTAAGGTTATCCTGAGTTAAAAGATTAATAAAACAGTTTCTTCCATTTTCATATTGTTTGTATCCTTTTATTACTTACATGTCTCAATTTTTGTATCTGTCTATTGAATCTTTAAAAGGAAATTTCAGACCAAATGGAAGGTCTTTATAAAGAAATGTTTCGTTGTTCGTACATAGAATTCATAAGATGGGTGTTAAATACGACCTAGACTTTTTGAATCCGGAGTAAGTAGTAACCTTGCGTCTATGTCTTGTGCCCTCAAAACTTTAAATGCGTCTACTTAATTATATTTTTGACAAAAAATATCCCAAAGTTATGGAAATTTTTATAATGTTGTGATCGTATCATTATTCGTATCATTCGTTTCCTTTCCTGCACTTTGGAAGAGACCTAAACAGAAAATAACGAAAAGCTGAGCCGTCACCTGTTTTATTAAGTTGAAGGAATACTAATATCCATAAACAAAAACTAAACTATCATCTATCGGTTACACATTGTCAAATTTGTTGCAATCTTTATTGTGTATTATATTGTATTATAGAATTTAAGATATGTATGTTAATTTTGTTTAAAATATTTTTATTGTAAATAAATGTGTGAAAAACTATTTTTATTTGAACACAACTTACAAGGCATCTTTTACTAAACAGTACGAGATAATTAAATAATATTTATCGGCAAATTTAATGATTTCATTAATCAAAAAGACCGTCTGATGTGTATCAGATTTCCAAAATGTATCACTTGTCGGCCGTTTTTCTCCAGAAATTGTAGGAATAATAACTGCTAGAGAAGAGTACAAATACTAAGGAAGTTGTGAGTTGGAACACAGAGATCAATCAGTGAAATGGAAGAGTAGCAGAACAGCTGCGTTAACCGATGAGTATTTGCTGTTATCATCAATAACATATGGTTTATATTAGATATCATATTTCATGTAATTAAATATAATTGATAATTAAGTATAATTTACATCAGGATTAAAATTTAACGGTTGGTATATTTTAGTTTTTAGTCCCAAACTAATCCTGAAATATATAGGTATATGTGTGTGTGTGTATTTATGTGTTCTTATAATTTAAGTGGTCTAGTAATCGTTGTTAAATCATTCTAATGAATATTTTATTGCATTGTAAATATTCAAATATATCGTACAATTTCAAAAGAAGCAAGTTGCCAATCGTATTTCTGAAGTATATGTTTTTTAATATTAATTTTGGCACTTAATATTAAAAATTGGGTTCTCGCATAGTCTTGCTACGTCGGATTGAACCATCTTATCAAATAGTTAAAAAATGTTACCCATTCCCTCATTGAAGATTCCATTTGGCTTAATGAGGTTCATTATTGTGGAAATACTGATTCTGAAGTCGTAAAGCCCATACGATAAAGTCATAGGCGGTTCTTACACTTAGGAATAAAATAATTCGGTAGTAATAATTAAAAACTGTATGCTGAAGAAAAGATTAAGAACCGTTGGGACATTTTTATTTTTTAGAAAAAGGCTTTTTGTTAATAACAACTTACAACCCTATACAATTAAACTTTGGTATTAATTAAACTTTCCTCAAATTTAGTTTTTTAGTACTATTGCATATCCGAATTCTGTTTGTTACAGTCAAGGATATTGATGGTTTTCCATCACTTACCATGAAGCTGCTTATTTTGAAGATTGAAATTTGGTCCTTAAAAGTAAACATCGACGAGAGTGGTAATAGAAACTAGGTTAATGTTACCTGAAGAAGACTACACTGGTCTGTAACAAAGTGGAGCGTCCACAGTCCTGAAGTGGCAGTTTGTTATTATAAAGTTAGAACTTTAGCCATTAAAAGTAATCACCACTGGGAATGGAGTAGAAACTAGGATTATGTTCCCTGAGGAACACAACACTGTTCTGTAACAATTCTGTAACAAAGTGCCGAGTCCACAGTCCTGAAGTTGCAGTTGGTTATTATAAAGTTAGAACTTTGGCCATTAAAAGTAATCACTACTGGGAATGGAGTAGAAACTAGGATTATGTTCCCTGAGGAACACAACACTGCTCTGTAACAATTCTGTAACAAAGTGCGGAGTCCACAGTCCTGAAGTGGCAGTTGGTTATTATAAAGTTAGAACTTTGGCCATTAAAAGTAATCACCACTGGGAATGGAGTAGAAACTAGGATTATGTTCCCTGAGGAACACAACACTGTTCTGTAACAATTCTGTAACAAAGTGCGAAGTCCAGAGTCCTGAAGTGGCAGTTGGTTATTATAAAGTTAGAACTTTGGCCATTAAAAGTAATCACCACAGGGAATGGAGTAGAAACTAGGATTATGTTCCCTGAGGAACACAACACTGTTCTGTAACACAGTGCAGAGTCCACAGTCCTGAAGTGGCAGTTGGTTAGTATGAAGTTGAATCTTTGGCCGTTAAAAGTAATCACCGTTGAGAGTGAGAAATAAAAAGGTTAGAGTTTCCTGGGGAGGACAATACTATTCTTAACCAATTCTGTAACAAAGGGTAGAGTTCTGAGTCCTGAAGAGGCAGTTGGTTAATATTAATAAGGAACTTTAGCCGTTAAAAGTAATCACCAATGGGAGTGAGAAATAAACTGGGTTAGAGTATCCTGGGGAGGACAATACTATTCTTAACCATTCTGTAACAAAGGGGAGAGTCCTGAGTCCTGAAGTGGCAGTTGGTTAAAATTAATATGGAACTTTAACCATTAAAAGTAATCACCAATGGGAGTGAGAAATAAACTGGGTTAGAGTGTCCTGGGGAGGAAAATACTATTCTTAACCATTCTGTAACAAAGGGGAGAGTCCTGAGTCCTGAAGTGGCAGTTGGTTAAAATTAATATGGAACTTTAGCCGTTAAAAGTAATCACCAATGGGAGTGGAAATAGAAACTAGGTTTATACTCCCTTGAGGTGGTCAGGAGGACCAAATAAACTTGTTATTGTATTTAACCTGCAATCAATGATTGAGAGCATATTATTGTTGTTATGACGTAGAATGATCTGGATGAATATTTTTAATTAAAGTGTTTGCCAAAAACTCTTTAGTCTTTTTATTGTATCTGTAAAATATTTCTTTAACCAGAAACCAAACCAGGAAGGTATACTTATAGCCAATGTTTACTGGAAAACACACGCTCTGTGTTTCAATAACAAGCTAGTCCTTGTCTTGGAGCTGTGTGCTCACTTAAAAATGATCAGCTGTGTTTTTCCAAGTCTCATTGCACTTAAGTTTACAGTTTAAGGTAGTTGTGAGCTCCGGACGTGATAATTCGGGAATTTGAAGTTTGTTAGAATGGTATAATAAGGGTACCTCTTTTATAACGGTATCACTTAATAGAATTGTTGTGTGTGCATCACTCATTTATTCGATCTTAACAAATAGTTAGATTTTAGAGACAAACAAATAACATTTTTTTTCTGATGGAAAACCGCAATGGCAGGCACGGTTTTTTGAGTAATAATATGTAGTAGACTTGTGATCCTTGTAATAGTGAGAGAAGCCCTGCTAAACTGGATTTAATACTTATTAACGAAAGAATAAAGGATTTTAGCCATTACCTCACTGATGATAACATTTGGCTGAATGAAACTTCAACGATGGCACCTATGTAAGTCCATAGTAGTAGTCAAAAACTAGAAATAAATCCTCTGGAAATGTCAGAAAAGCTAAAGATGGAAACTTTCCCCTCATATGAGCTACAGTTTTGTGTCTTAACAACGTTGTGCATTATTATAGTGTTCTACGACCAAGTATTTAAATGTTTTCGTATTGACGGTATTCCTTGACTAATGTTACTAGGTTTTATATTATAGTCATAGCGAGACTCTATCACTAAAGTGATATTTCAAAACAGTGTAACTCTAAAGCGGTACCTCTGGTGGCTTTTAATAGGAAAGTGGTATCTTGATAACGCTATACTAAAATATTTCTTTAAGTAAGGTGTCTTAAAAAATTATATCGCTAAGTACTCGTATTTTAGAGGAATCCTATAACACTGATCGTAGTAAAACTTCATATAGAGTATTAAGAGTATGTCTATTATACTGGTATACACAAGACTGTATATAGTAGGCCTACTCACAGCTGAAGCGTGTTTTTACAACAGTGTCATTGTAACCAACTCTCTTAGGTCCATAGCTTCGAGTATGATAGTGGTCTATTAGAAATGGTCATTTTTTAACTAAATTCTATTGTCAAGTATATTGAGAAGAGCCAATTAAAAATAAAATAAAAATAACAAATTGACCACTGTATTATTTAATAAGTTTGAAGTTTTACATTTATTTCTAGATTTACAACTGACTGATCTTTGATCTCAATATTACGATCCGTTTTTACAGCATTTAAATGTTACATAAAACACGTTTCATGAAAGAAAAAAATACTTATACTTTACTGAGATGTACTCAAATTAGGAATAGCAATTAGCTTCTTTGGTATTTACATACATTAAGACAGTTTAATAGAGCTAATCACATAGTAATAATGTTTAAATGTTATCATTCCGTTGTAGCAACTTTATATTCTAATATTTAATATTTCCGCTAGTAACTGGTTTCCTAGGAGACATTTCTATAATGTACAAAAACGAAATCATAAGTAACCTTCAAATTAAAAATCTTTCCACAAAAAATTTGTTTTGCTTGATCTTCGTCCTTAGCATGTTCATATTTTTAATGTTAAATCCTTTAAACACGTGGTAAAGGATACATCCTATATTACATAAATGATACTGAAATTTCGCATATCTCTTTTAGTACTAGTAATAGAGCATTGCCAATCAACATCTTTCAATCTGCTTGTCTAACAAACCTAAAACAATTTTTTGACATATTTTCGCCTTCAGGACTGCTTCAAAATTTCACTGTGTTCATGTAAGGGCCAGTGTTTTGAGGCCTCCAGGTCAGACAAAAACGTTTCAAAGTGGCAATATCATTAAATTGGTTGAGTAGATTATCATAAGTGTTTATTATATAAACCTGTAATATTCCAATTATTATTATTGATCTAGTCAATAGGTTGAAAATTATAAGTTTATTCTATGTAATATTTTGTGTCAAGTATTTTACTTATTTTATCAAAAACATATTGATTATTTCTTACTATAACACGTACGTTACAAAAAATGCCAATTACAAACTATCTTCGGAAAAGAGATGACACCGTTTATACCAAAATTGCTGTTAACAGAGTAATTGTAAAATATTTCCATTTGGCATGAGTTCAAAAATTGTATTTTTTGATATTTATAAACAACAACCTCTTTAAGTTTATCCAAAAAGAATAAATGGAATTGATAGAATATCAGAACTGCCAAAAACAGCTGCAATCGCGATATACATCTCGCATTTCATGTGTCAGTTATGGAGCTGGCTCAAACAGATAACAGAATTTCCGATACCAATCCATCTTTGATACAAAATATATTGCGTTTATTTTCACCCTATCACTGCATTCATAGTATATGTTAAGATATAGCGATGATTATTACATTAAATAAAATAATAATCTAAAAAACAATATCAACGTAAAAATAAATAGGTTTGAGAAAGTGTGTTTGGGAAGTTCGAAGGAAGGGTTGATCTGCATTATGTCTATGACGTTACGTCATCGTTTCATCGGATTTAAGTAACGCATTTAAAATTCAGCAGAAAATATTACTCTGCAAATAAAGTGAACAGGAGATGGATTAGTAAATTCTCCTAAGTTCCTTTGGCTGCTGTTTGTGGCATTTGGGAGAGTGTATACATAACTGATTATGAAAATTTAAAACACATCTATTAACATAAATAAATATTCAAATTGTAGTATGTAATTTACTAACCAGATAACTTGTAAACATTATTATATTTTTATTATTTATACTAGCGAAATATTTTTGAAATAATTCATTTATAAAGAAACATTTGATTGTAGTGTTAATTCTTGTATTACTAATTTTGTGCCATTCGTGTGTTTTTACATAATAAAAACTGTTACTTATGATTTGAATTTGGTTCAGAAATATGAAAAATATGAAAGAAAACTAAAAGATCTCCCAACATATTTTAGTGAAATAAAAGTTACTAGATGATAAATTTAAAATAATATAAATAACTTCATAATCACGGTTTTTACTATTCACTTATAAAATGACACGTGTACTAAACCCTATGAAACATTAATGCGCAAGTAGTAAGTCAAGGATAAATGAAAAGGCGTTAAAATAATTGTATGGTTTTTAGTCACTTCACCGGAATGGATGGTGTTCTATATTTATCTCTCAACCAGTGATATATGTGATTACCTATGTGAGGAATGGATGGTGTTCTATATTTATCTCTCAACCAGTGATATATGTGATTACCTATGTGAGGAATGGATTGTGTTCTATATTTATCACTCAAACAGTGATATATGTGATTACCTGTGTGAGGAATGGATGGTGTTCTATATTTATCTCTCAACCAGTGATATATGTGATTACCTATGAGAGGAATGGATGGTGTTCTATATTTATCACTCAACCAGTGATATATGTGATTACCTATGTGAGGAATGGATGGTGTTCTAATTTATCACTCAAACAGTGATACAGGATCATCGAAAAATAATGCCTAGATTTTAAATAACTGTCACAAAAAAAAAACTATTAAAGGTAATTTAAAGGTTGTAGTCTTAAAATGTGCGGAAATAAATAAATTTTTTTTCATACCTTAGTATGTTTCAATGTGAGCACCGTTCGTTGCCCTGCAGATATCAAGTCTGTAGTCAACTTCCTGCCACGTGTGTCCAATCATATCTGGGGTAACAGTTAAGATTGCGGAAGAAATTCGCTCCCGAAGATGGTCCAAATCCCGAATCTTTTCTGCGTAAACTATATTTTTTATGTACCCCCAGAAAAAGAAATCCAAAGGGGTAAGATCAGGACTTCTAGGAGGCCATGAAATGGGGGCTGCTCTACCAATCCAACCGTTTGGGAAGCGTGCGTTTAGTGCAGCGCGTACCTCGCGATGGTAGTGAGGTGGAGCCCCATCTTGCATAAAAATGATTCGCTGTCCAGTCTGTTGTTCGATATCGTCTAATTGGGGGAACACAAACAGTTCAAGCATGTCCAGGTAAACTAGGCCTGTAATGGTTTTTTCTACAAAAAAGAAAGGTCCAATAACTTTGTCATGAAATAACGCGCACCACACATTGAGTTTGGGAGAATCACGCACATACTCGTGGATTTCGTTTGGCTGTTGCGATCCCCATACACGGCAATTGTGACGATTTACACATCCATTTATGTGAAACGTAGCTTCATCACTAAACAACACTCTCTGTAGAAAATTTGGATTATCATCAATTTCATTTAACATAAAACTTGCAAATTCAGTTCGTTTAGGGCGGTCGGTAGATTTTATTTGCTGTTTTATCTGAATTTTATACGCATGAAGTCTTAGCCGTTTGTCCAGTACATTTTGTATTGTTGTTTTTGGAATGTTTAGTTGAAGACTTCGTCGAGCAATGGATTTTTTTGGGCTCCTAACACAAGATTGCCGGATACGCTCAAAATTCTCTTCTGATGTTCTTGGTCGGCCTGGTCTAGATTTTTTGCCGACGGTCCCTGTTTCCCTAAACTGGTTAAACCATCCAACGATAGCTTTGTTATCAGGTGCTGTTTGACCTGGATATGTTCTCCGAAAGAGCCGCTGTACACTGACAATTGACTTTGACTCCGAGTACCAATTCACGCACTGTGCTTTTTGTTGCACGGTCAACATTGTACTGAGCGGCGGCGCGTCTGTGGCCGGCTGACCTTGACGATTGCGCAGCTTGTCTGCGCATCACAAAAACAGGGAAACACAATCAGACGAACTAAAACCAAAACTTGCGTTCACCTGTTATCGTCCAGTGAGAGAATTACTCATTTAACATGAAAGGTTTTGATGTTATAATTTTATTAAATCTAGGCATTATTTTTCGATGACACTGTATATGTGATTACCTATGTGAGGAATGGATGGTGTTCTATATTTATCTCTCAACCAGTGATATATGTGATTACCTATGTGAGGAATGGATGGTGTTCTATATTTATCACTCAAACAGTGATATATGTGATTACCTATGTGAGGAATGGATGGTGTTCTATATTTATCTCTCAACCAGTGATATATGTGATTACCTATGTGAGGAATGGATGGTGTTCTATATTCATCTCTCAACCAGTGATATATGTGATTACCTATGTGAGGAATGGATGGTGTTCTATATTTTTCTCTCAACCAGTGATATATGTGATTACCTATGTGAGGAATGGATGGTGTTCTATATTTATCACTCAACCAGTGATATATGTGATTACCTATGTGAGGAATGGATGGTGTTCTATACTTATCTCTCAACCAGTGATATATGTGATTACCTATGTGAGGAATGGATGGTGTTCTATATTTATCTCTCAACCAGTGATATATGTGATTACCTATGTGAGGAATGAATATAAAAACAATTTATTGTGTGCTATAAGTGATATATAGAGATCTAAAAACTTTTACCTCGTGGTGTTGATTAAGGCTCTTCATCCATCTTTAAACCTGTTATATATGTAGAAACGTTTTATGACGAATGATTAAGAATACAGTATGTTGAATACACAGAGTGATTTATATATCTCTAACCACATACATAAGAGTTTTAAATTGAGATTCTCCATTTATCCCTCAACCAGATAAATTTAAGACATTGTGTGATTCTTGAACAATGAAACTATATTGTTTACATACTTTTATTATTTTTTGATATCAAGGAGAGGCTAATAAATTCCTTTACATAAATTGAACATGTAATAATTCTATGTAATACACTATCGAAAGTATTTTATTTGGTTTGGCGTGAGTGCATTTTACTATATTTCATAAGTCTCCTCTCACAGATAATTACCGATAGAATGATTGTAATATTTAATATATCAAGCAACCCACGCTTTTTACTCTGAATTAATTTATTCTGTTAATAACTTAAATGTTATTGTCATTTTATTTTGAGGTGATTGACTATGAATGATTGCCTTCTACGACCATAATATAAACTCTTTGTAACTAAAAACTATTTTCTATTTTTTAGTTTGGTTAGCTATAAAAGCGTGTTTTTTTTAGTTTTTTAAACTATTATTTATTTTTCATTTTTTAGTTCGATGTATCAATTAGTTTCTTGTGGAAATGTGGTATTTCTTAAGAATCATTCCGCAATCTCATAATTATCATTTAAAGCTTCACTATTGCATGGGGTATTTCCTGTTAACTTAGAGCAATCAAGTTCTTCAATCCGAATACCGTCTAAAGATCTTACGTGACTAAGTGCTACATAGGCTTGTCCAGCAGCAAACAATCGCGAGCCTAGATCAAGGATGTCGGGTCGGACAGGATTTTGCCCGCTTGGTGCGTTTCTGTCATCGGTGCCCCATTAAAGGTTCTGTCCTATGAATAGCTACCAACGGGGAATTAGCAACCTGCATCGCCTCAATATGACTCATCGAGCTTGCACTTAAGATGTCGGCTCTGATCCCTGGAGACTCGGAGCTTCGCAGTTCTCTTTAGATTAATTATTGTCGTAAAAATCGAAGACTGGCGACTAAGCTACCAAGGAACTGTGGCTGTTTGAAACACCTTAGCCAGGCTTGAGGATTAGGTATGTGAAGTATTTAATAAACGTGATGTTGTCTAGTATATATCATTTATCATTCTTACTGAGCTGTATTAAAGCTATTACTTATTTGATATATATATATATAATATATATATATATATATATATATATATATATATATATATATATATATATTTATATATTTATATATATCAAACATACTCATACACAATAAAACTAATGGTTATTGTAGTTCAAACTTGAATATACCCATATTTTGGTACATTTATTATTTAATTTATTAGCTATACATCTTAGGTAATGTGTAAAATAACTAAACTGTATTTTTTCAACTTTATTTTATAGTCAATAAAATTTAAAATGCAAGACAAATTTGGAATATTGTTGAAATGGAGTTAGTTAAAAACACTAAAGGCTTTATCTGATAAAAATACTATGTACGTTTCTGTAAAGCAACAACTCAAATTAGTATTATGTAATGTATACTAAACAAAGAACATGCACGGATCGTATACTTAGAGATCTGGCTGTCAAGGAAACCACTGGAAATAGCAGTGACTGGATGACTACTATAATATTGCTATATTAAGAGAGTCAAGCACATCCGAGAATACCGAGACGAATGAGAGACTTGAACGCTGGGTTAGCGCAGATTGAATGGAGACTTGAACGCTGGGTTAGCAGCCTAGTGCAGATCGCGTGCTAGTTCTTTTTTACTACAACACAGAGGATCTATAAAAATATTTATTAATCCTGGCGGTCCTTATAAGGATAATGGTAAACTATGATCAAATTATTGCATTGTCATCGGTCCTTGATAGGTATGAAAAGTTTCAAATTAATCAGACTTCTGGAAATTGGTGAAAATTATGCTTAAAGATTCCGTTACATACATAGATACAACCGAAGCTTATAGGCACAGATGTTTTCTTCCTGTTATTATTGGACGCTGTATAGAGATAATTTGGTAATAAGATTGTACCGTATGAAGATAACACATGGGGGTGGTGATTTCTGAGGTCGTAGTATTAAATACTCGAATTGCAAAAGTTTACTTATAAGTTCAGTTTAATTATGAATACTTACAAGCACCACTTTTAGATGGCAAAGGAAAAGTATGTAATGCCACGTTGCTGCCAATTAGAATATAAGAACTAAAAATGTATATCTGCTAGGTGGGCCTAAAATATCCAATGTTCTGTGGAATTATGCCTACGATGTTTTACTTTATAAAACAATAAGATTCCACTTCCCTTCGTAATATGTAGACTCACAACCCGGGCGTCGGCGTCTTGGCACGAGACTTTGAAGCTGTAGTCTAAGAATGGTTATTCCTAGAAGAGGAGTAGAAGTTGGGAAAGTGGTAGCCATCTACTCAAACAACACGTGAGATACATCAGCTGCGTGAGCTACGTGAACTCGCGGACAAAGCGCGCGAGGTCTGATCGGTCACGTAGTTGGGCTGCTACAAAGGGTTAGAAGAAGATATTCATACGCGTGGCCAATTAGGTAGTTACTCCGCCCAAATAATTTAGTTCCGGAACATTGGATAAAAATAATATTAAATTATACTGGCTGACTAGGTTGCGAAATTTTACATTATATGAAAATTTAATTACTAATTTACGGTACAGAATATCCCCCCTGTTTTGAGTTCGCAACCTAGTTAGTCACTTTACTTTAAACATATCCTAAATAACAAACTTAATTCAACCTTTTATTCATTACATAAATTCAAATTCTCTATCATAACAATACGATAGCGCGGGGTTTCGAGAGTTTCCTATGAAATCCGCTAAGATCGCATAAGCGATGCAGTTCTATCGCCATCTGAATTCTTTATCTGCTCGCTTAGGGACCAAAAAATAGAAAATCGATTTAGGCAAACTTTTTCCATGCAGTGCACGTTGCAGCGTTTTATAATTTGCAGGTCGTTTGCGAGAATAAGGGCATTTAAGGCGATTACATAGTGAACAAGTGTAGTGTAGTGTTTTGTTATATAGGCGCCACATTCATTACTTCTTTTTTGCATTCATACCAGTGTTTTGTGTATAGTGTTTTGCCATTAAATACCCTGAGACTTGCGGGACAAGTTACCAATATGGATCGAATACTTTGGAATGAAAACGTTTCCCTCACGAAAAGCTAAGTCTCACATTTCTTATTAATACTGCATTACTCTTAATATATATTTACATACAAACATCCTATACATCTTCCATCTACATGAATTTTAAACACTTCAAATATATCTACAAAATTCAAAATTCAACATTTCGACATACAAAACATTGTACATACAAAAGACAGACAATTTGTTATATTTGCTTCCCTCATTAAAAAGAGTCAGGATCAACTTTGTCTCATTTCTTTATACTAAGTCTACCTAAAAATTTGTTTTCTATATTTTATTTCCACTCGAACATTCGATTAGGATTCACCAAACAATTAACTTCCTGGGTTTTATGTTATATTTTTAAATTTGGCAGCAAGTGGTTTCTTAAGCTAGGGATGCTACAATTTTTTTTTTTATATAGAGCATGGCATTATTTTAACTTTAAATCCAATACATTATGAACCTTTTTTACATTCAAAATACTTTCAGTAAATTGTACAATAATAGTTATTTCCTCATTACAATTGAATTTAAAATAACATGAATCTCCATTAAGATCTAAAATTAATTTGCTATTAGTTATAAATGGGTTTCCTAATACAATGTCCCACTTTAAAAATTATCCAATACAATAAGTTTTATTTTCCAACAAAATTTAGAAATTTTTATCTTAGCATAACAGCAACCAAAACATTTTATTTCAGTGATATTTGCAGCAAACATTCTATTATCTGATTTCATTAATTTAGAAACATTTTTGTTCAACAATAGGCTATCATAAAATTCTTTACTAATTATATCTCTTGTAGCACCAGTGTCTAATAAGCAGTTTGTGTTTTTACATTTTTACCCACTATAGCTTCAATTAAAGGCATATTGTTACACTGTCTAACATTTAGTCTTAAATTAGGTTTTCTATAGTTTAATTTCTTCCAATTTTTAATTACCTTACCATTACACTCTCATAAAATAGTGTTTTTCTTTTCTAACTGCATTACTATTTATAAAATTATTATTCTTAAACTTCTGAAACCTGGGAGGGATATTTTTAGGTGTTGTGTGTAATACCACTCCCCTACCAACTAGTTTTTTTTGGATTCCTAAAACAATTTTTTGCTAAGTGACTAGGCCTATTACAAATGAAACATAACTTTGGGTTTTTGACAGTAGGCCTACTATTTCTAGGTTCAACATGTGGTGGATACATGTTGTTAACATATGTCTTACTTAAATTGTCCCTTAAGTTATCATTAAAAGTTATTTTGTTACTAGCTATACACAATTTTTCCCAAATCTGTAAAACAAATGGGATTGTTTTCAAAACGAATTTATTTCTATATGTAGGCTTAATACCTCTTTTTATACAAGTTTACCAAGTCCTGTTCACTTATGTTACACAATAAAAAACTTGACTGAGCTCTTTGATGTCATAGATTGTATTCATACAGTTGCTCATCAAAACCTTTGTGGCATATAAACTAAATCTAGTCTAAGTCTTTCAATTAGGCCTACAGGGATAAAAGCACTAATTAATTCCCTGTGTAGATAGTTGACATTAGGAATGACAGACTTACACTGTATTATTTTGGCTAAAAGTGGACCTTTTGCATAACATGGTAACAATGCTAAAATTTCATTATCTGATAGGCTAGTTTCACATTTTAGTTTTAACAAATTTTTTTAAAATTTTATAAGCTCAAGTACTATTAAACCATTTGCTACTGTAAAATTTTGTAAATAACATTCTACAGGGTTGTTTAATTTATTAAACATATTTAAACCAGACATAGGTTGACTAATACAATCATTGTTTGCATTATGAATAGGCGTTACTGGCAAAGTGGGGGTACTGGCAGTAGGCTGTGATATTGTTGGCGATTGTACAGAAGTAGGGCCTATTTGTTCTTTCACTGCCTGTTCCATAGTCTCGTCTTGTTCCAATGATTCATTTAAACTGGCTTCTAACACTTTAAGCTGTTCTAGGTTCACTTTAGGTAGCAAGTTTTTGGCTAACTGTTGTTCAATATTTACTAGCCTACACATTTGCAAAGTTTACTTATAAGTTCAGTTTAAATTATGAATACTTACAAGCACCACTTTTAGATGGTAAAGGAAAAGTATGTAATGCCACGTTGCTGCCAATTAGAATATAAGAACTAAAAATGTATATCTGCTAGGTGGGCCTAAAATATCCAATGTTCTGTGGAATTATGCCCTACGATGTTTTACTTTATAAAACAATAAGATTCCACTTCCCTTCGCAATATGTAGACTCACAACCCGGGCGTCGGCGTCTTGGCACGAGACTTTGAAGCTGTAGTCTAAGAATGGTTATTCCTAGAAGAAGAGTAGAAGTTGGGAAAGTGGTAGCCATCTACTCAAACAACACGTAAGATACATCAGCTACGTGGAGCTACGTGAACTCGCGGACAAAGCGCGCGAGGTCTGATCGGTCACGTAGTTGGGCTGCTACAAAGAGTTAGAAGAAGATATTCATACGCGTGCCAATTAGGTAGTTACTCCGCCCAATAATTTAGTTCCGGAACATTGGATAAAAAAATAATATTAAATTATACTGGCTGGGCTAGGTTGCGAAATTGTCATTATATGAAATTTGATTACTAATTTACGGTACAAGATGTTTATAAAATTCATGTTAAACGTTCTGCTGGTATTTTAAAATTAATATTTAGTTTCAGCTATACTTGTTTTGTTTTACTCTTGATCTACTCTGTTTGAATGATATTTAATTAGCTGTATTTTAGTAACTTATATAACTTACTTTAATAATATTTATATATTTTTATGTTACCCAATCTGCAACACTCGGCCTTTTAATTTTAGTCTTTTCATAGATGTCTTTATCTGATCACTAAATTATATTAACTCCTTAAAATTTTAGAATTTTAAGAACAATTCAATATTATAAATAAAAAAATTCAAATGTTCTTGGATTAGAACTGATTATATTTGATCTCATTATTTTAATCCACATTTCTAGAACTTTTTAAAAAATACTCCCACAAAAATCTCAGTTATAAATTACAAGATGAATATCACAGCTCGGATCACCGAGGGAATCACATCGTCATGCAAGAGTAAATGAAAATTATAAAAACATTTCAAATCACGGAATTATCTTAAGCTGGATTACGTAAGATATTAAATATTGCAATAACTTAAGGAAAGTTATTCGGGCTTACAACAGAATAAAAAATTGCAGATTAATTTTAAATACGAGGAACAAGCCACGGATGTTATGGGGGATGGTTGATAAGGACACTGGTAGTTCCAGCTCAATGAGAATGAGGATTTTGAATTCGAAATGAATACTTCTCTCATAGTCAGTAATCTGCAACTAGCTAATAATAAACAAAAGTTTTGTCTTAGATAAATTATTGATGGATATGACAAATTATAGATTACTTTTTTAAGATAAAAAATTTGTCAGGCTGTTTGTAAGTTTCTGTCCCTGAGGATGTGTTTTACATAAATAAAAATGTAAAATAGATCAAAATTGTGTGGATGGGGTAAAGTTCCAACGCACATATTATAAGTATCAACTTAATTTATATCAAAGAGTTTAGCTTGTTATTTCAAAACATTCATATCAAACTAACGTCATATAGTACTCCTTGTAGCAATTTCCATAGTTTTTTAATAAGAAGTCGCAGTCAGAGCTCGTAAACATTTTCTAAACACTATTTCGTGTAAAAACCAATTTACTTTCTACCCAATAATCAACAGCTTCGTCAATGATTGAATTATTGGACAAAATTTGATCTTCAGTTGACAAAAACCTCATGCTACATCCGTTTTCTGCGACAAATCAAATTTCATTTGACTGTGTAGCGTTAAATAGATGATCAATTCCAAGTTTTGTTTTCATAATATTGAACATATATGAAAAAAAATGCTATTACAATAGGTCTTCACTTATGTTTTCATCTCATTGACAACTTAATGACCATGCGTTCCACAGGGCTAAGTGCTGAGTCACCTACTACTTTCAATAACTGTGAACGATCTTCACATATCCTAACTATATGATCTGTAGTCCCGTTTTCTGATAACTCACCGTAAAACAGAAACACACAGAAACGACTTTCACGAGAGAATAACATACATGAAACAACTGAACGATGAAATTGGTTTTCTGCTAACGAATAATTATAATTGAAAATAAAAGCCAAATATAAATACTTTCAACACACCATTCGGCAAGTAACATGGTCCTGTAAGGTTTTTGGTTTAACTTTACATACTATTTCAGTACCATGGAAAGTACACACAGCTTTTATAGGAAATAAATTACATTCTGCCTGTTTCTCATGTTGTGGCCAGCTTAGATATTGCGAAAGCAGTTTACTGAGGTTATGTTTACCTACATTTGAGGTATGGTAGTAATTTAGGCAAAATCAGTGTTATAAAAATTACTCACATAAACTCAGAAGCATATAATTAGAGTCACGGTCAAACTTAAAATGAAACAATCCTGCAAACTACTATCTGAAATCAACAGATTCATACTTTATTATCTCTATATATTCCTGAAATATTATTAATACTTAAAAATAATAAAATATATTAAAAAATTCTAACATCGTCCACCAAAGCACTTCTCCTACAAATATGTTTACCTTTTACTATATCGTTAGTCACTTCTTATTGCAAGGTTAACGTAATTCTGTCAAACAGGTCACATTCTGGACTGTATGAAACTGAAGTCTTCCTATACGCCCTCTTTATAAAACGATTATTAAATTAATTTCTACCAACCTGGCAAAGATGGCACATCGTCATAAGACTAATTGTGATTTACAGTATTTGTAATATATTGTTTTATAGCTTTGGGTTCATTGGGTAATAGAAACTGTTGCACAATTTAAAATTTTTTAACACGTTATTAACTCCAATGCCTATTAACTGACAAATAAATAATGAGAAAAATAATAATGTTTTTACAAATGAAGTCTAGATTAAATACAAAAATCATCACTAAACCTAACGAATACTGTCCTAATGATTATTTACTGTTCACCAGTCGTTCTCGTATCCATTCATCATCATCCTTGATCACCAAATCTTTGTCACGGAAAACACCCAAATTGTATTACTGTATTGGTACAGTACAAACTTATGACTTAATATCCATACTCCGAATTTTATAACAAGTTTAAAAATATATTTAATTTACCATGTTAGTTTTATTACTAAACATTAATTTAACATGAGTTTACCATTGATTCAATGCGGGATTTAATTCACAATTGGACGTGGACGAAATTCCCTAGATTTAAATCTTACGAGCTGTGTTTAGACACGGTGTACATAATAAAAAGTCATTGTTAAATTTAATTGTAATACTTTTCATAATGTGATATTCCATTTTCGTACGTATTATCGAACACAATACAAAACCACGCTAACGCGGCGACTCATAACCAAATATCATTTCACCAGGTTAAAATAAAATAAACAATTGTTTTATGGAACAAATAGAAAACCGTATTAAAGTACATCGATGTTTGAATTAAGGCTGTCATAACCATGAATCCATACATTCAGCAGTGTCAGTGCAGTGAGTGCATTCTTTGCAGCGTGTTGGGCTGTCAAAGGCTAACACACTGTTCTATTTGAAGCCGTTTACTTTATCACATGACATGGCGGTAAACACTTTAAAAGAATATTCCATCACAGTACGCCAGGTTTGGTGGTTTGTAATGTAGAAATCAAAATATGTCGATTCGTAATTCAAAGCCTTTACTTTTTACGATTAAATTATTCTGTATTTGGCCATACCTGTCATATATGCGTTTAAATAACCAAAATAACATATGATCAGAAGACCAAATACCTGTAAAACGAATTTTATTTACATTAATTAAATTTGTATAATTGGCAATAGCCAAATTTTATTTTAATAAAAATTGAAGCACAAAAAGTACTTTTTGAGATTCAATGTTTATTTTAATTTGTATATATATATATATATATATATATATATATATACAAATTAAAATAAATACATTATTATATACAATTTAATAAGTACAGTATCTTCCGCACTAACCAGCTACCTGTGGAACAGAGAGAAATTACTGTCCCTTTGTTTTGTGTCCAAAAATAGATAAGAATACTATTTTTATTTATTAGTATTTTACGGACGCAAATGTCACTGTGTCGTTAGTTATCTTCAATATCGGATATTAATATCCAAATTCAGATATCGTAAAAAAATCACTCTGAGATAACTTTGTTAATTATTTATCATCACATTAAATAATTAACATTCCTTCACGAACTCAACTTGGTAGGTTTTACCTCATGGACTAATTAATTTTAAACAATGAATTGGTATTATGCTTGATTTTCTTTGTTCATTAAACAATATAATTTTAAATTAATCATATTTTTAGGTAAATATATCAAACGATATCACGAACTTACAACTAGTTTAATTAGAGACTTACACGCCTATTAGTCACATATTAATAATTTGATTACTTCTTAGCATACCATCGATTTATAAATGGTGCAGTTTGTTGTATTTAGTGCGTTTTCCTATATCTGAAAAAATGTATTATCATACAATTGCTTGAGATTTAATGAAATATGTTAAGCATTGACTCATAAACGAAATTTTATTGCTTTTGTAAAGATGTATTTCCTAAAAGGGCGTTTTATTAAATTAATGGTGTATATGTTTAAAATTTTGGTAAAGTAATGAATTAAATTATATTTTGTAAGCATCTCATTTTGCGGATAAAAATTCTTTAATATTTAAATAAAATGTATTTTATTCGGTGATGACTATTTATTGTTATTGAAAATAATGTCCTATTGTGTTATTTAATAACGTGCTGTGTACTAATATATTAATAGTATGAAAGTTTTGTCCGAATTTTATTCTTGAAGGATCTTATTATTCTAAATGGCTTTGTAGACAAGAAGCTATGGAGGATGCAATTGCAATGCCCACAGTTCAGCCATTACAAAATATTTCTTGAACTGCAATAATGAGGAATGCAGGATTAAACGTATTTCTCGCTTTAAAGCTTACCAGCAGAAAATCTCATGGCACATAAGATCGGATAACACACATAACATCCATCCTTAGTCCTAATGATTGAATTGATTATATTAAGAAAAACATCAAATAGATCCCTTAACTCTCATTTGGAAATAGACAATAAAATTAAAGCTCTGTATCTGTGTATTATTTGACACTTTGAGTGTTAAAATCAAGGAATAAACGGGGGATAATAATTTCCGCAGTATGAATCATTATTGACCAGAGAAACAATGCCGAGCACGGGATAGTTCCAATAACCAGTGCACCTGCCTAACATGGAATTGTAACAGTTATGTTGTTTTTTAATACGTAAATTTACCTATTTGAGTAAATATAAAGTTATAAAATAACTTTAACTAATAGAATTCACAGTTCACTGAAACGGTGAAAAATACAGACTACAGATTATATAAACTTTTGATTTAAGGGTCTTTTTTGTACATTCTTCTATCTATCTATGCTACTCAATCCAGTAAAGTATTTAAATAAGTGTAGATTTGGATCTTATTCCCTTTAGAATAGTACACAAGACTGGGAATTTTCGGTACGCAATGAGCGCCGATTGTTTTTAAACAACAATTTGACACAATTTAATAGAAAAGGTTTTTAGTACTACTTTACTGCATATATAGTGCGACTAAACGTTCTTTTTATTTAAAGTCTGATATATTTAGTATAGTTTTATTTAATTTCTTATATATAAGAGTAAAAAATGTTTTATTTTTGTTTTTCTAAAATGCTATAATTTAAACTTATACTTCTTGACCTCATCTTTTATATTATATCCTAAAATTAAATAAATTCCATTCTGAAGTAGATATAAGTTATAAAATACTATGATTTAGGAATAATGGAAAAAAATTGAAACACTTAAGAAGAAAATATTTTAATAGTAGAGAAGGGTTATAATCAAAATATTACCAATTCTTGACTTTCATTTTTATTTTAAATTAAATTTAAACTAAGACATTAAAATACTCATCATATTTATATTTAACTGCCTTAATATTTATTTTTACTGAAACATCGTACTTAGTAAAACTTGACATGCATAAAAATGCAGGGATTATTTATTATGTTCTTTACTTTTTAAATACAAGTGTTTTAGTTGAACAAGAACAATCTTTATATTATTAAAGGATGTTTTTAATCTTTAATGGAACCTTTAAAGCACTTATTTAATATTTCAATTAAATTAAATGTTTTTCCTGACCGCTGGATACTAACTAAAATAGTTTCAATGTTTAGGAAAGGCTTAAAAATTATATAAAATTCTATAGACCAATTGCCTTGATGTTAAATCGCTAAGCTATTCGAGTCAATTTTATACAATAGAATTTTCAATTACGTGCAAAATTTTATCAAGCCTTTTCAGGATGGCTTTTTTCCCCGAACGTTCTATTAATACAAACCTGTTATACTTCACAGATTTTTGCTCTTCAATTTTAAATCAAGGGGTCCAGGTTGAAGTAGGTTTTATTGATTTTTCGGAAGCATTTGACAAGATCAATAATTTATAATTACTAAAAAAACTATCATTATTGGATTTTCCGAAAGTTCTACTATATTTTCATCGTACATTGTAAAAAGTAAACAGATAGTGACATATAGTGGATTTTTTCTAGTGTTTTATGTACAATCTGGTGTACTTCAGGGCTCTAATCTTGTTCCGCTATTATGTATTATATTTATAAATGATATTGTGGAATGTGTAAAAAATAGTAACGACTTGTACGCGGATGATATGAAGACTTTTCTGGAAATCAATTGTATAAATGACTGAGAATTGATGCAAGATTACTTAGATCGTTTATTCATGTGGAGCCAAACAGGGCTGCGATTTAATGCGGACAAGTGTGTTGGTATGAGGTACACTAGGAAAACAAGGATCGCCTTACAATTTGATTACAAATTAAACAAAAATATTGTATCACTTTGTTCAAATTTCAAAGATTTGAGTGTTATTTTTTATACTAATTTTTCCTTTTCCAGCCATACAGTTGATATTTGTAAAAGATCATACGAAACATTTGTATTTTTATGCAGGTCTAGTGAATGTTTAAAAAAAGTGTCAACATTAAAATATTATAGTACCTTTTTTTAGTTCGTTCAAATCTTGAGTTTGGATTTGTAATTTGGAACCAATTTCAATATTATTTAATTGACATGATCGAACAAATTAAATTTTAAGATTTTTGTATTTTAAAACACTTGGAGTTTATACTTATTTGATAATGTATTCCGAAATATTGACTGAGTTTGAGCTCGAGAGCCTTCCTCGGCGGCGCTGCGTGGGTTTGCTAGTTTTTTTAAAGCTAATAACTGGTCGGGTAGACTGCTTACTTTTTTGCACTTCAATGTTCACTGCCCCTCATCTAGGGGTTAGAGCGTTGTTCAGTCCTCATTTTGCTTACTCAAATCTAGGTACAAATTCATCTATCGACACAATGATGCGGCTGCACAACGCTCTGGCCAATCATGTTGATATATTGTCATCGACCTTGACCTCATTCACCGCAACAATCAGAAACTGCTTTGAAATCTAGCAGTTTAAATGTTATATAACGATTGGGTTCAATTGTAAGGATTTAAAAATATAAAATAAAATATGTTAGGTATTGTTAGTGTTTATATTGTTTTGGTGAATAGCATTGTGCAATTTATTATTATCGATAATTTATTTACACTATATTAGGGTATATTTATTGTTATTTTTTGTTAAATATAGGAAGGCAATAAGAGCATGGACTAGGATTTAAAAAGTATATTTCTAAAGTGATTTTTCTTTGTAATTTGCTAGTAATAAGTTATCAATGAACTATATATTAATATGGGACAATGGAATTGCATTCTGAAATCTGTATTGCAAAATTTTAATAAATAAATAAAATAGTTGTTGTATCATACTAACAATACATTAAAGATAAAATCTCATGTTTACAAAACTATTCAGAATGGTGAAAATGCCCAGGTAAAACAAAAACCACACATACCTGTATCGAGGCCGTTGTGTAATTGCATTAAATTTTGTCGGTTCAGCCTCGCTGGTCGTTTATCATTGTAATACGTAGTCTGTAATCAAAACTCACACCTTTTTCACTACTGAAAAACTATTAGTTTTAGTTAAACAAATAACTCGATAGTACACGATAATTTTTTTTAGTAATTTAATATTCAAAGGTTAATTTCTTATTATACATTTAAACAGATATAATGGTAAACATAATATTATTTGAACGTATTTCGAACGCTTATACCAGTCTTGACTACTGTACACTACTTATTATTTTATTAAGCTGCTTAGTTATATAATGGACTTTTTATATTATAAAAAACAGATATTATAGTAAATTGAATTAACAAAACATATTTGACGCTACTATTTATTAAGCACTAAAATTCAGTTTTTAATTATTTTTCATAGTAAAAAACCAAAAGTAACACAAGTTATAAGATATTCTAAAGCTGCCGGTACTTCATTATTTTATTGTTCGCTACTCGGTGAGAACCTCAACTTGGATCATGCTTTGTCACAGTAATCAGCTCTAAATCAGTTATTTTATATTCCTTTTAAATAATTTTGGTGTCATTAGATTTAAGATACTATTTTAGAAAATGTGTTTTTCACGTATTCATAAGCGAAATTGCAGGCTTTTAAGATATTCAAAACTTTAAAAGATTTTATGGCCACCAATTAAAAAATATCATAAATAATACCTATTTTTAAACTTACCTTGTTATCATAAACATTTAAACCAAATTTGGTACAATGTAATTCATTAGTTTTTTTAACATAGTAAGTTTTGGTAAAGTAACGCATTCAGGAAGATGGAAAACGGAAAATAGGCTGCCCATGTTAAAATTATGAGATATATTTTTCTTGGCCAGAGCAATAATGTGGTATGGTACCTCATTATGGTATACCTCATTGTCAAGAGAGTTATGTGCGCGCTTTTTATAAAATCCTATATTATTTATAAAATGGTGATTTTGAATATCTGTCTATTTATGTCGGAGTTAACTGTACATTTTAAACCACTTCAGGCTTGGATTATTAACTATTTCAAAATTTGGAAAAGCATCATCGTTTATGAGTTGACAAGTTAGTGTGGATATGAAATAAATATTATTTTTATAGGTTATACATTTAAAATTGTTTAGTTGTTTAATTAAGTGTGACTTACAGGAAAAACAAAGAAATTTCATTTAAAACATTGCATTCCTTTCAAACATGTATACACATAATACATATATGCATATTCACATACACGCACAGATGTCTCGGCAGCGATGTAACTTGTTACTTGTGAGCTGTAAAGTATAAGGATTAGTGAGTGGCGCTTCCACTCCAACTGAACGACCAATGGTTTAAGTATTTGCTGTTGTAAGATTTTTATCTAAATTATGTAATTCTACATAGCTTTATTTAAAAATGATATGTTTATAAAAATGTAATACGTCCATAATTTTTACATTAATGGTACAATTATTAATATTTGCCTTACAGTATAATTCTATTAAATTGAAATAGAATTCAAAATTTTATAAGTTAGAATAAATTATTTTGTATTTAATTTTCAGCTACAGATTTGCGGTTTAAAAATAATGACCAAATTTGAAGTGCCATTTTCCTTCAATGTTCACTGGAGCATCGGTGGTAGGTTTAAGATAACCAAACTTTACCCCTAGATTCTGCATTCTCTCAGGAACTCTCTTAACTTGTACGTTTACGCTAACCAATGTGAAAATTATTTCTAATGGCCTTCGGGTACAATCAATGTAAAAAAACAGATCCTCTTCTAGTTTTGAGATTAAAGCTATCCCTTGATATAAGAGATAACTTATTGCAGAAGTACAAAAAATTAGAATTTAATAATTTAAAGAACATTTTTTGTAATGTTTTGAGTGAAATATTATATTAAATCAATAACGGAGCAAGTATGAATATAAACGTGAAACACCACACAAGAGCCTACTTTTATTTCGCATTTGAAACTTTTCTCTAACTAATGGATATAATAAAATAACGATAAGTTGAAAATTTTGAGTAATTTTACAAGGTGCAGTATTTAACAAAAGCTACGACTGAAAAATGTTTAGTTCTATATAAGCAAAATGTCTTAAACTTTTGTATAAACAGCTTTAGTTTTTTGATATTGTAAGGCTTCGTGGTAATAGTTAATCTACGATTAAATTACAATATATTCTTAGATATAAATGTGATTTACTAGAGTTCATTTATATGTCCTTACATACCGACATTATTAGTACGTTACGATTGTAATTAAATACCTTTCCATAAGTAAATTAGATAAATCAAGATAATAAATAATACTTAGTTATATTCTGTTACACTATGTTAGTTATACATACGTTATGGAAGGTTCTCTTAATAAAGTAAACTCTTTTAAACAGGACACCGCGATTTAAAAACCCAGTTTATGTGAGGCGAGTGGATTCATCACTGATTGTAATTTTGGTCGTTGTCAGACTTTCTTTTCCCCGGAGGCAAGATTTCAAACAAAATAAAAATTTTCGTTCTCACTTCAAAGGATATTTCATATGCAAATTATTCCGCCAAAATTAGAATAGTCGCTTCTCATTTCGTAAGCATGTATTACTTAAAGCGTTTTTATTCTAAAACTAATAGAGATATAAGTCAAAGAGTGTGAGTTTACAGTAGTTTTTAATAATAAAATATAAAATATATAAGAGTAAATTATTCTATATTTATTTTATTATATATTATAATTAATTTTCACGTGAATCCTTAGCTAAACAGAGATCATGCAACGGTATTTATTGGTTACAATAAGCAATTTATATTTATTATACGATTGAGCATATAAAAGTAACAGCGCTTTCTGGCCTACAGGAAGGTGTCGGTAGGAATACATCGGAAAATGTAGTTCTGACAGAAGTTGGGGGGGGGGATCCTTAAATCTAGCAGTCACATGGACTTTACGATGATAGACGTTTCCACAATAATAGTTACGACCATAAAATAATACTTTCTCTGAGATGATTGGAGTGTATACATATTAGCAAAAAAAGTTTATCCAAACCAAACAATTAACTGAATACCTTAAAAATAAATTAGAGCAAACAGTTATAAAGTACACAGTTATTCTATGTTTCTAAGGTTATAGAATAAATTTTAATAAATTTATTGATTTATAAAATTTATAATGAAACTGTAGAATAATAAAACCACATTATTATAATAATATTTAATCTATATAAATATCGTACATATTTTAATACGGAGTAGGCCTAGTGTTTAGTATTGATGTATAAGGTTTTACGAAAGTTAAAAAAATAAGCATATTTAATGTTATTTCTTAACGCTCATTCTATATATTATATATATATATATATATATATATATATATATATATATATATATATATATAGAATGAGTTATACTACAAGTATAACTTACTGTAAGAGTTGAATTATAACACTAAATTCATAATGCTTTGCTTAGGCTATGTGAGAGTGAAGATTTAAATAGTAGCCAAGAGGGGTTTATATTCTCACTCCACCTCGTTGCATCGAAACGCAATGCCTTAATTTCACCTACAGCACTTTATCCTAAATTTGTAGGTAGATAAATCAATATCATTGATTGAATTTATTTAAGATCTTGAGGTGAGTCTGAAACTATATTCAGAGCAAAAAGGGTGTTGGATGTACGGTTCATAAGGGGGTGTATTAGATTGTAATAGATTTTAATGTTACTCTTGGCGTTCATACAATATTGCGTGCGAAATTTATGACGACATGATTTTGATTGTCCTGTGAACTTTATAGTTACAGATTTTCCGTGGTTTGTTTTGGTTATTGAAGTTTTTTGTTTCTAGAATGAACTGATGGCATTAATTTTAATGATGATAGATGAATAAAACTCTATTATCATTAGAATTTGCTGTATTACCTGTATTTTTAATGTATTTATGTTTAAACAGTTTTAAATTTAAATTTTAAACGATACATCTGTTGGGTAAAACGAATGAGCTTATGTTTAACACGTTTAATAGAAACACTCGTTAAACCTAAAATGGCCTTAACAGTGATGACCTTGATGCGACAGGAAGTAATGAGGCTAGTAATAACCGAGTCAGCTAGCTCTCGCCCCCAGAATAAACAAACTACTTTGCCTTGTTTGAATTTCTTGTGAGCGGCGTCGGTAAATTCAGTAGTTCAGACGAAAAACCATTTACTTTGGGATACAATTACTTTCTTTTTGCCTTTATAAAATTATTGTTTAGTTGGCTGAAGAATATTTTGAAACCAAATTTCTTTTTAGGAAAGTTTGTTGTAACATATAATTACTATTTTTAATAGTATAAAGTGAAATTCATAATAGAATCTATTATATATTAACATTTTTGAAACATATTATGTATATATAATAATTTACAAAAGTAGTAAAACATTAATGTATCTACTAAAGCTAATAATAGTGTATAATGAAAAAAATTTGAACAATTAGCTACACAGGCTAAGTAAACAGTACTATATACTGGCTCAACAAGATTGAGCTGGCTGTGAGTTTGGAGATTCTATGTATAATTCGAAGGTATAAATGATGAATATTTGTTTATAATTTACACTTCGTTTGGCAGCTATAAGCAAATTTTGTTTTTTTTAATTCATAATATTTTATCTTTATTGTTATTTTTACTAACCGGGTTCATGTCAGAAGGTATTATATAAGAAAATCTGTGTTTATTATTTTTAATATTTTATAAATGGCGGCCATTTAGTTTATTTGATAAAATATGTAATAAAGAACTGTTTTTATCAAATTGTATGGTTAAAAAAATAGTTTTACGGTAACATTTAATTTTCAACGATACTTCATTTGTGAAAATCAGTTAATAAATAACTATTTTATGGACGGTTTCATATTACATATTCAAAATAAATGACCCATAATTTTACAGTACTGTATCTATAATTTAAATCAGCCGTAACTGCAATTAAAATGCAAGACTGAAACCAACTACTGAACCGTTCATATCTAATAAATGGCTATGTACAATACTATAACACTACCAACTGTTAACTGATCTTACAAAAGCGGAGTCAGTCTAATTGAGTGGTCTTCCAGTTGAAATCAAAATAAAAAAACCTAAAGTTTGTAGTCTCACAGTCGAATGCTTCGGACAGATGCAGGAACACTTTCATTGTGTAATTCAGACATTCAGTCACCTCTACCATCATATCGACAAGACTAGCAAAGGCTTCAGTTATTATTTTTACTTTTTTAACCCAAACTGTTCATTTGAGAACATTGTACATAATATAAAAAATACATTCTTATAAGAAAACACTTTTTAAAAGTTTTACAGAGTACCGCCAAAATTGAGACAGGTCGATTAATCGAAGTTACGGTCGTCTTTCGAAAATAGGGGCAATATTTCAATTTTAAGGTGATAGGGAAACGAACAACATTCCTGTTCGGAGCGAATAAAATACTAATTAAGTCTCATTAAATGCTTGGAGCATTTTTCAAAGAGCCATAGGGACACCATATTGATGTTGATTTTTTTTGAATATTAGTTGGTGAATTATTCGGTGAAGTTCATCCTCAACCACAGGCGCCAACACTATTGAGACTGCTGGGCTCTGCCTTCGCGAAGGGCGAAGGGCTCGTTATACCGACTGGCAAACCCATCCCTCACATGTCTATTCCAATTATAATTTTGAATTTTATGCTTTTTTATTGTTTATCATGCCCCAAATTGATTTCAAAACGTTTTTTGAAGAGAAAATAGATCTAGAGATCGTGTGCTTTTTCAAGTTGAATCATTTTCTTTCATATTTTATATATTCCTTAAATGAATTTTGGAATGTTTATATCAAGTTTTTTTACGTCAGAAAAATTACAACTTTGTTGCAAATTGAAAATTGTAATGAAGCAGTCTTTAGTTTGTCTTTGAATATTTGTTTATTTCTAATGGAAGAAACGTACATTGCTCACGTAGCCGTCATATTTAAATGTCAAACCGAATAGACTACATGCTTAATTTGCACAACACTGCTTGGAAAATAGCTATTTATGTTAACATTGTAATATAATCTAATATGACATGTTAAAACACTCAGAAGTTCCATAATCTTGAAACCACGTGAAAATAATTTTTTATAAACTTATACAGTCCACTTTGTTAACCGTGGCCTGAATGTAAGTTACAATTCTACAAACAACTTTTATGTATACATATTTACTCAAACGGTTCAATTGTATACTTTCTTAACAATGGACTGCCTTAAGAATAATCATATCAAAACTAATTAAGAACAAATATTGCTTAACATTGCTTGAACATTTATGAACATAAATTTAAATCGTATAAGCCTATACATAAATACACATCTTTATACATATATTTTGTGTATTTTGATATTTTTGGCAATTTATAATAGGCAAGATTTACATGAAATATGCATAAAATGCACCCAAAGGAAAATAGTTACATTAATTTACAAAAGTCTGTGAGTGGTGAAAACTAACCTCCTGTGAAAGAATAAAGAACCAAAGTTAAACATGGCAAATAAATATAATAACTTACAATGCGATATCTACAGAAAGTCAGACAATAGTATATCCTGCCCCATCGTGCAGTATAGTACTTGCCTGCAATACACATTTGCTAAAGTACAATAGTACTTTTTGCTGCACGTAAGGTAATTCTATCTAGCAGATTGGTTAGAAAATGTATTTCTGTTCGTGTTAGTTTTTTCGTGTCAATATAATAACGCTGAATTGGATTTAGCTACGAAATTGCAGTAGACTTCCTACACACAGCTTATATATATCGACTTTTGTCTTTGTAGTTTAAAAAAAATGAAATCGTCCGTCGATAAAACGTTTATCAATGTGAATACAATAACGAGTTTCTCAATTGTTCGTATAGTTTTCAATGTTAAAAAACACAAGTTTTATATGTTTTATTAATAACGTTTTATTTAGTTTATAAGCTAAATCCTATTCGATCTGATATTTTTATAGATTAAATAAACATTATATTTCATCCTTCACTAGTGTATTAGTATTTACGACTAATTAGACAAACAATGACGTAATCGATTGTAATCTGTTACCACTCTTGTGTTTCTGTCCAGAAGCGAAATGCATATAGACTTAATTTAAATTATAATTGAGTTAATCCTTTAATGCAAAGCCTAACGCCTTAAGATTATTTCTGAGCGGTCTTAGGTTCATTATATTTGCTATCAATATACTACTTAGCTTTGCAGCATACGATGTAGCAAACATATTCATCAGCTGAGAATTGATAGATCAATGGGCCAAATGTTTCCTTATGCATTAAACATCCACTGGACAGAAGGTCCCCGGGAGAATATACAATTATTCATGGAGAGGGACTACTCCAATGTTACAGATTTAACTGAGCGGCAGATTGTGTCTGAACGCCAATTCATAAAATGGACTAATTTTAAATTAATTTATTTTAGAAAAATTTAAAGTATGTATTTGAAATTTTGCACACAAATGGCTCTTTATAATAATTTTTATTGTTTATGTGAAATATTATGTTCCAATCTAACATCTGAACTTGATAGTAAATTATTGTCAATATGTGAATGTAAAAAAATACTTTATTAAGTGAACTCATACAACTAGTGTGACTGTAACGGGTGACAGTAATAGTTTGTGAGGGAAAGTATACAATACACTTACTGTTTTTTAGGATTTTTTCATACTTTATTTGTATGGTTATTTATTTGCGAATTGATTCATGTCATATTTTAATTCTTATGAGAGTTTTTTTTACAGTTGAGTCTTAACTTTTATGTTTATTTATTATATATAATGAAAATTCTTTTTTTAGTATTAAAAAACATAAACAGTGCCAATATATTTTACTAAAATTTAAAATTTAAATCCTTATTCGTATTGTACGTAAATATTTTTATACTATAAAAGTCAAAAGTAAGCAATAACCTTATTTAACGTTTATTGCATTCATAGGTAAGCCCATAAATGAATAGTTTGTTTGTAAAGATTTGAGTAAATATACAAACAAACTTTAAACTTTAACGTTATCCTATTTATGACCCAAGCTTCCTAATATAGGAACACGAAAGAGTGGATTAAAATGATTTAATAAGCTGATTTATTTATATTGTTTCCTGGTAAACAAACTATAATGTATGAGCACTCACTATAATCGTAATATTGACGCCCGTATTTAGGCTCAGTGTGAGATGAGTAGTTATTGAAACCAATTTTTATTTTCCTTTTTATGGTGATTTCGAACGAGATGTAATACAAAACCCTCGCTCAAGACATTATTAGAAGTCGGTATGAAAATTTCATGAGGGCTGACGGTTTACACGGCAACAAAGTGATGATTCATCCCCGTGTCTGCAACAGAGTCGTGTGCTGTGTTGAGCAATCCCAAGAATCCATCTCGTAAACTAAACACTCAACAGTATACTGTATACTGTATGTATTATGTATACATCATTCTCAAATCTTACAATTTCCTCTTTAAAAACAACAAATAAAAATGCTTCAAATTACTGGATTGTCCAAAATGAATTTGCTTTAGGTGTTTTAGGCAACACCATGATGCTACTTACTAATTCAATTGTTAATAATTCCCATGGTACAACCATTTTGCAATTTTATAATAACTTGGCTATACAAAAATAAATATAGAATGAGTCATAAAAAGTAAACCTGCAAGAAATTACAATAATCATTTAACAGATAACATTAGCCGATTAACTTAATAAATAAAAATGGCATAAAAAGGCGTAACTACTAAAAAAATAGATAACAAAGAAAACTGTAAACATATTAATTTTATATATAGCAATTGTAACAATAACAAATCCAAGATAAACAGCAATGAGAACAATGAGACAATGGAATTAACTATAAACATACCGTAACAGGACCCAACAAGCTCAATTAAACTCCAACGTCTCCAACTCTTAGTTATCACTTCACGTTTCAGAGCTCCCAGAAGATTGCAGAAGTCAACTCTACCACAACATCTCATGCCCAGCCAAAGAATTCTGGGACAGAGCTGAACTATATACTCATATAGTTGTGGCTTAAGTGACCTAGTTCGAATAGGCGGTGCGGTCTGGTAGCATAATTCATAATTCATAATCTCTTTATTACGTGTTTGACAATATGTAACATTGTATTGCAATAGTCAAATGCATCATAAAATATATCCTAACTACACATTCACTCACAGTCATACTTACATCTCAGCATTCTCACGACACAATCACACAGACTTCGGATCCATGATTCTCAATCATCCCAATGGCTCGTCATGAATTCATCAATCGAGTAAAACGCTTTAGACACCAACAGGCGTCTGAGACGAGTTTTGAATTGATTGAGGTTGTTGGAGTTTTTTATATCCTCAGGGAGCTTGTTGATTAGTCTGACACCCACCTGCTGAGGGAGGTGTTGCGATAATGTCAGTCTGCGTTGATGAGTTCGCAAGTTGTCCCTGCCTCTAGTTTCATATTGGTGAACGTCCCTGCCACTTATCAAGGCACATCTCGATCTGCAGTACACGATCACCTCAAAAACGTAAAGGCAGGGCAATGTCATCAATCCCAGCTCCCCGAAAGATGCCCTGTACGACTCTCTATAATTCAGTTTTAAAATTATCCTGACTGCTTTTTTTGGAGCCTGAAAACCCGCTCCATTTTGTTTTTGGCACATCCTCTCCAGAGTCTTAATCCATACACAAGATGTGGATGGATTAGGCCGTAATAGGCCGTTTTTAGAACCTCTAGGGTACAGAACTTTGCTAGGTGCCGTAGGGCAAATATGCCTGTGGTAACTCTAGCACAGATGCTATCAACATGATCATTCCAGGTCAGTCCTCTGTCAAGGAACATCCCCAGAAACTTTGTGGAATCTGTATCCTCTAAAAGGGCATCATCCGCAAAAACAGAAGGTCGCATCGCATGATCATGCTGACGAAGACAAAAATTGATGACACTTGATTTTGACTGGTTTGTTGTCAAATTCAATTCTGTGAAATATTGAATGCATGCGTTCAATCCCTCAAAAGATTTTATTTCCAGGTCTTGTTTTGAATTGCTTTTGAAACAGAGAGTCGTGTCATCAGCATATTGAACCAGTGCCCCAAGTTGGATTACTGAGTTCAATCTACAGACATAAATCAGGAAAAGGAGAGGTCCAAGGATAGATCCCTGAGGGACACCATGAGCCATTTTTATTTTGCTGGAAACGACGCTCGAGATCATCACACGCTGATCTCGATCTTTTAGATAAGACGTGAGCCATAAATGTGGGAGACCCCGGACGCCACATTTTTCTAACTGTTGCAGCAGTGTCCCGTGATGCACACAGTCAAAGGCTTTGGAAAGATCGAGGAATATGCTTAGCACATGTTCACGACCTTCCAGTCCATCGACAACATGGTCCAGAAGGCTAATTGTGGATTTGTTTTTTCGGAATCCAAATTGTTCTGGATTCAGAATTTTGTTTTTTTTTCTAGAAAGCTTTCCAGTCTTTCATAGAATAATTTTTCAAAAATTTTGCTGAACACAGGAAGAATTGAGATTGGACGATTGTTGCTTGCGAGGCAAGGATCGTCTTTTTTGAAAATCGGAATGACTTTGGCAGTCTTTAAAGAAGATGGAAAATTTCCAGCAAAAGGAAGATGAATCGTAATTTGCTCCAAGAGAGGGGGCAGACTTTAGAACCTCGTAGAGAAATACTTTCATCTACAAAATCTGCAGAGAACATCTAAAAAGAATATTTTCCCTTAGAAGGTTACATTTATCAAGTGAGAAAACAAAATGTCAGGATACATAAGGTCCACATTATTATAATGAGCACACCAGGGATAGTTAAAAATGTAATGTAAGTGTGAAATTTCTCATGATAGAGTATTCATCATTTAATAATTTAATAATACATTTATTATTGTAAGTAACCACCACGAATAGAAACGTTTACATTAATGTACTGGATGATATTGGTATTCAGCAGCTAGAAAAACTGAAGATAATTGTAACTTGTTGATTGGAAAATATCCTAGGTCCTATGTCTCCAGAAATAACCTCTTCTGTTTTTGTTCTTTATGGTTTTAGTTAAAAATTAGATGTATTCAAGGTAACCATTAGAGAGGAACTGAGAGAATAGAAGAGATTTTGTTGAAATCGATGGTCAAAGGTTACTCCGAGGCTGAAATAAGAACAATATTAGATTTTTTGTTGGCAAATAATAGAAAACATACTGTAATTAGGTCAACTTCTTTATTGAAAAACTTGAAGAAACTAACTATATTTTGGTTATAGTTTTACAAATTTAAGTGAATAATACATGTGTTATGTTCGTTGAAGTTGTAAATATGTAAACACCACGTATATTACAAAACGGAGTTAGGCAGAAAACACCTGAGGAAGTGCCAAGGTTTAAAACATTGTATTTATTAAGTTATCATAAGTATTATTATACTATATAAAGAACACCGTTCTTCACTTATTATTTCCCCGCACTCAGTATTAAAAATATATTTTATAAGCAATGACCGTTTTAAAAATACTAGATAAGGAAATTTAATTTCTAGTAATCTAATTGAATTTAATCTAGGAATAATTAAATAATTTCTAGGTTTGAGCTAACTTAAAAACCCATGACTGAATAATTAATGAATAATTCATTAATTCATTTGAGAATTAATTGAGAATAATTCCTTTAGATTTTAATGTTTATAAAAATATTTTTATTACTTTCTTTTGCGAATGGGGCATGTTAGTAAAGTGTTGTAGATATAGATCGTTCACATTAAGATAAATGCTGTGTAGAGTTCAATAACATTGTCAGATTTAGTTGACAACTAACGGAGGACAACTGTTCTGTAGAACGTATTCCATAGCACAAGCATGGTAACTTATGTTTGCCCGTACGGGTTGATCCGTCATGTACTCTTGTTTTAGACAAGCTACATCGCACAACTGAAGACGTTCACCTACACAGTGACATGATTTTCATATGTGTGGAAAATATACATCCCTCAGTTATTCAGTTGTGTCCTTGCGTTTATATATACTGCACCGTTATACACTGGCGTTTTTCTAACACACTCAATTTTGAGGGTTCTTCGGATATCTAACAAGTTATTGAATCGTCCCTTGTCCCGGTACATTTGTTTCTGTCTATCTCTATTCAATGGTACTATTCAATCTACACTCCGTAGAATAATGTTAAGTAATACCTTACTTCAGATTTTTACAGTTGCTATTCAAATGAAACTATTATATCATATATGATACAAATCATTCATACATTCATTCATCATCATGATATGAATTGTATATCATTCATATACAAATCAGTATATGAATGAGAGGACAAATAGCATTTAGACATTTTACCTTAAAATAAAGAAACACGATTGTATATAAAATGAATATTTTAATAATAATGTTAATTGAGCGAATCTTTTATATATTTTGTAATCACTGTATTAGTTGATATTGAAAGCTATATTTTCATTTAGGTGAATGGTATATTATTATGGGTAATTTTTCATTCCTTGTAAAGTTATTTAATGTAATATTTCTGTATATTGGTTAATTATATTTCAAGAAGAAGTAATATTCTAATCAAAATCACATTAAATTTTTATGATTAAAACTGTATAAGATTGATCGTTAATAATAGACCTTAAAAGATTGGCTGCATTAAAAAGTTATATAGAGTACAAAGGAACGGTTATAAATCTTTGGTAAATACCAAAGATTTATAATATAAAATAAAATAAAAATCCCCTGTATCAGGTGTTGGCACGTTCAGTGGTTTCCAGTCGAGCCAAGCTGCAGACAAGAGTGAATTATTACATCAAGCACTCAGTCTACTGCTACTGGTGTTAACTTTATAGTGTTCTAGAGATGAGGTGATTTATTACATCAAGTATCCAAACTACAGATAACTTTGGAAAGCTTATATAGGTTTTCAGAAATAAGTGGATTTATTATGTGCAGTATCCAACCTGTTGCTAATAGTAAGGTTTATATAGTGTTCTAGAGATGAGGTGATTTATTACATCAAGTATCCAAACTACAGGTAATTTTGGAGAGCTTATATAGTTTTTCAGAAATAAGTGGATTTATTATGTGCAGTATCCAACCTGTTGCTAATAGTAAGGTTTATATAGTGTTCTAGAGACGAGGTGATTTATTACATCAAGTATCCAAACTACAGGTAATTTTGGAAAGTTTATATAGTTTTCTAGAAATAAGTGGACTTATTATGTGCAGTATCCAACCTGTTCCTAATAGTAAGATTTATATAGTGTTCTAGAGACGAGGTGATTTATTACGTCAAGTATCCAAACTACAGATAACTTTGGAAAGCTTATATAGTTTTTCAGAAATAAGTGGATTTATTATGTGCAGTATCCAACCGGTTGCTAATAGTAAGATTTATATAGTGTTCTAGAGACGAGGTGATTTATTACGTCAAGTATCCAAACTACAGATAACTTTGGAAAGCTTATATAGTTTTTCAGAAATAAGTGGATTTATTATGTGCAGTATCCAACCTGTTCCTAATAGTAAGGCTTTATATAGTGTTCTAGAGACGAGGTGATTTATTACGTCAAGTATCCAAACTACAGATAACTTTGGAAAGCTTATATAGTTTTCTAGAAATAAGTGGATTTATTATGTGCAGTATCCAACCTGTTCCTAATAGTAAGGTTTATATAGTGTTCTAGAGACGAGGGGATTTATTACATCAAGTATCCAAACTACAGGTAATTTTGGAAAGTTTATATAGTTTTCTAGAAATAAGTTGATTTATTATGTGCAGTATCCAACCTGTTGCTAATAGTAAGGTTTATATAGTGTTCTAGAGACGAGGTGATTTTATTACATCAAGTATCCAAACTACAGGTAATTTTGGAAAGTTTATATAGTTTTTTCAGAAATAAGTGGATTTATTATGTGCAGTATCCAACCTGTTGCTAATAGTAAGGTTTATATAGTGTTCTAGAGACGAGGTGATTTATTACATCAAGTATCCAAACTACAGATAACTTTGGAAAGCTTATATAGTTTTTCAGAAATAAGTGGATTTATTATGTGCAGTATCCAACCTGTTGCTAATAGTAAGATTTATATAGTGTTCTAGAGACGAGGTGATTTATTACGTCAAGTATCCAAACTACAGATAACTTTGGAAAGCTTATATAGTTTTTCAGAAATAAGTGGATTTATTATGTGCAGTATCCAACCTGTTGCTAATAGTAAGATTTATATAGTGTTCTAGAGACGAGGTGATTTATTACGTCAAGTATCCAAACTACAGATAACTTTGGAAAGCTTATATAGTTTTTCAGAAATAAGTGGATTTATTATGTGCAGTATCCAACCTGTTGCTAATAGTAAGATTTATATAGTGTTCTAGAGACGAGGTGATTTATTACGTCAAGTATCCAAACTACAGATAACTTTGGAAAGCTTATATAGTTTTTCAGAAATAAGTGGATTTATTATGTGCAGTATCCAACCTGTTGCTAATAGTAAGATTTATATAGTGTTCTAGAGACGAGGTGATTTATTACGTCAAGTATCCAAACTACAGATAACTTTGGAAAGCTTATATAGTTTTTTCAGAAATAAGTGGATTTATTATGTGCAGTATCCAACCTGTTGCTAATAGTAAGATTTATATAGTGTTCTAGAGACGAGGTGATTTATTACATCAAGTATCCAAACTACAGATAACTTTGGAAAGCTTATATAGTTTTTCAGAAATAAGTGGATTTATTATGTGCAGTATCCAACCTGTTGCTAATAGTAAGATTTATATAGTGTTCTAGAGACGAGGTGATTTATTACATCAAGTATCCAAACTACAGATAACTTTGGAAAGCTTATATAGTTTTTCAGAAATAAGTGGATTTATTATGTGCAGTATCCAACCTGTTGCTAATAGTAAGATTTATATAGTGTTCTAGAGACGAGGTGATTTATTACATCAAGTATCCAAACTACAGATAACTTTGGAAAGCTTATATAGTTTTTCAGAAATAAGTGGATTTATTATGTGCAGTATCCAACCTGTTGCTAATAGTAAGATTTATATAGTGTTCTAGAGACGAGGTGATTTATTACATCAAGTATCCAAACTACAGATAACTTTGGAAAGCTTATATAGTTTTTCAGAAATAAGTGGATTTATTATGTGCAGTATCCAACCTGTTGCTAATAGTAAGGTTTATATAGTGTTCTAGAGACGAGGTGATTTATTACATCAAGTATCCAAACTACAGATAACTTTGGAAAGCTTATATAGTTTTTCAGAAATAAGTGGATTTATTATGTGCAGTATCCAACCTGTTGCTAATAGTAAGATTTATATAGTGTTCTAGAGACGAGGTGATTTATTACATCAAGTATCCAAACTACAGATAACTTTGGAAAGCTTATATAGTTTTTTCAGAAATAAGTGGATTTATTATGTGCAGTATCCAACCTGTTGCTAATAGTAAGATTTATATAGTGTTCTAGAGACGAGGTGATTTATTACATCAAGTATCCAAACTACAGATAACTTTGGAAAGCTTATATAGTTTTTCAGAAATAAGTGGATTTATTATGTGCAGTATCCAACCTGTTGCTAATAGTAAGATTTATATAGTGTTCTAGAGACGAGGTGATTTATTACATCAAGTATCCAAACTACAGATAACTTTGGAAAGCTTATATAGTTTTTCAGAAATAAGTGGATTTATTATGTGCAGTATCCAACCTGTTGCTAATAGTAAGATTTATATAGTGTTCTAGAGACGAGGTGATTTATTACATCAAGTATCCAAACTACAGATAACTTTGGAAAGCTTATATAGTTTTTCAGAAATAAGTGGATTTATTATGTGCAGTATCCAACCTGTTCCTAATAGTAAGATTTATATAGTGTTCTAGAGACGAGGTGATTTATTACATCAAGTATCAAAACTACAGGTAACTTTGGAAAGTTTATATAGTTTTTCAGAAATAAGTGGATTTATTATGTGCAGTATCCAACCTGTTGCTAATAGTAAGGTTTATATAGTGTTGTAGAGACGAGGTGATTTATTACATCAAGTATCCAAACTAAAGATAACTTTGGAAAGTTTATATAGTTTTTCAGAAATAAGTGGATTTATTATGTGCAGTATCCAACCTGTTGCTAATAGTAAGGTTTATATAGTGTTGTAGAGACGAGGTGATTTATTACATCAAGTATCCAAACTAAAGATAACTTTGGAAAGCTTATATAGTTTTTTCAGAAATAAGTGGATTTATTATGTGCAGTATCCAACCTGTTGCTAATAGTAAGGTTTATCTAGTGTTCTAGAGACGAGGTGATTTATTACATCAAGTATCCAAACTACAGATAACTTTGGAAAGCTTATATAGTTTTTCAGAAATAAGTGGATTTATTATGTGCAGTATCCAACCTGTTGCTAATAGTAAGATTTATATAGTGTTCTAGAGACGAGGTGATTTATTACATCAAGTATCCAAACTACAGATAACTTTGGAAAGCTTATATATTTTTTCAGAAATAAGTGGATTTATTATGTGCAGTATCCAACCTGTTCCTAATAGTAAGATTTATATAGTGTTCTAGAGACGAGGTGATTTATTACATCAAGTATCCAAACTACAGATAACTTTGGAAAGTTTATATAGTTTTTCAGAAATAAGTGGATTTATTATGTGCAGTATCCAACCTGTTGCTAATAGTAAGGTTTATATAGTGTTCTAGATACGAGGCGTTTTTTTACAACAAGGGGTGATCCTCCTGCTAGCTTTGTAAAGTTTATGTATTGATTTATAGAGACTTGGTGATTTACCAGATTGAGAAGTTAGTCAGAATAGTATTCTAGAGACAATCTGAAATATTACAGCTGGTCTGTATTTTAGATAAAAATAATTTAATGTAATTAAAACTTCTATGTTATTGATATGAGCTTGGAAATAATATTACTTGTAATGTACCGTTGAATAAATTTTCGATTGAGACACTTTTTTGCGGTTTATCTAATAGTCTGCGTTTATCTAATTATCTAGTGTCTTGTGTTTGTTTCACGGTCTTTCTACGAAAAGATTATTTTGCCTTTTTGTTTCATTTTGCTATTTTATAGTTCTTCTATTTTCTACATTTTGGAGTATTTCGAGAATATATTTAAAATTATTTCTTAATCTTGGTTATAAAAGCCTCACATCTCAAGTTAGTGGTCGAATGCTTACGTAGCCGCATACACCACCGGGACATTTTTTAAATTTTGACTACGAAAGTCCACGCAGACAATATAAAATTTAAGAATATCCGAGAAACGTGTTAAAAAACTGTCACGCTGATTGCCCTTGGCGCTCCAGCGAGATTGAGCTGCTGCAGACCTAAAGTGAACTGGTTTGTCGTTACGTCCAGGCAGCGGTGGGTGGCGCCTCACTCTCAATAATCGATTAATATTTATGTCTCTAAGTCCTAGTCCTCCGGACCTCTGTTTTGGTAGAGTAATCCTTATAGATAACGTGACTACATCTTTTTCTCCAACCAAAATGTATAATTCTCCATTGAATGCCTGGAGATAAAATGAAATGCCGTACTGTCAACAACACTTACCGTTAACCATTGATGTAAAGAGTAAATTATGAAAAACATTTGATAAATGTCCTTGTTTTCAAACAGCTCGTGCTGCTTCTGAACCAAATGAAAGATATCTCAGGATAGTTCAAGTATGGAGGTTATGTTTCATGTGGCTCTAATTTCTTCTTTATCATAAATGCTTGGTGTTTTTATATTTATCGGCTCTTCTTTGTTATTTTTTCGTCTGTAAAATGTAAATTTTTAGTGATATTATAAATTAGTCATCCCTCAAATTGTCTCTAAAATATCTTTATAGTGTTAGAAAACTCTAAAATTGTTAGAATAGAATAGCTTGGATACTCTTAAGGCGATGCAACTTAAAAGGAAAGGGAGAAAATGTCCATATCTTCTAGCCATAGCCAAGCGTCTGGAAACATACCAACGTGGAAGCTCATGAACCTGAAATATTGTAGGTAAGGTATTCTTATGTCATATTTGGGAGACATATTCACGTCCTTTTTCATTAAACTGCTATACATTCCAGGTATTCTGCATATAAAATAGGGCTGTCATCAGGAAAATATATTATCAGAACCCAAAGATTTCTCCGGATTTTCCTATGTGTAGTTGATATGGACTTTTAAATTTACGGTTGTTTATCAGTGCTACAATAAAAGTGTTTACTATGTTTGAATCGAAGTTAAAATTGTAGTTTGACAGTTAATAATTATGTTTTAATTATCTAAAATATTTGGCAATGGTTAATAATACATTTTGATATTAACTTTTTATAAAGATATGCTTGTATGTAACCAAATTATATGTAGCTATATCGAGAGAAAAATAAATTTACAATACTACTTATTACTTTTTACGGATGTAAAGCTTCAAAGGGAACAGTGAGAGTGTCATGAGGGTATCAATAAACTGTACGGAGTCAACGCTATCACATGTGCCGCCAGTGATGTTGATGTAATGGTAGCCCTTGATCCTCTCAGCCATTATACTGATGACAATTACAGGCGTTTCCAATCCTAACAGACGGAACGTTGCTTTCTGTATTCACCGGTTTATCTGATAGCACCGATAAAAATGTCAACGACTGATTAACTTTTTATAAAGATATGCTTGTATGTAACCAAATTATATGTAGCTATATCGAGAGAAAAATAAATTTACATTACTACTTATTACTTTTTACGGATGTAAAGCTTCAAAGGGAACAGTGAGAGTGTCATGAGGGTATCAATAAACTGTACGGAGTCAACGCTATCACATGTGCCGCCAGTGATGTTGATGTAATGGTAGCCCTTGATCCTCTCAGCCATTATACTGATGACAATTACAGGTGTTTCCAATCCTAACAGACGGAAAGTTGCTTTCTGTATTCACCGGTTTATCTGATAGCACCGATAAAAATGTCAACGACTGATTTCAATACCTTGAAATAACGAACAATCTATAATACTACCAAATTGAAGAACGTTGATTCCAAGATATGTATGAAAACTGTTAACCATTACAACTAAAAGCCATATTTTCCAAAACTTTTCGGTTTTTATGACAGTTTAGTTAAACTTAAGAAAGTTAAGTATAACTGTCATAATTTTGTTATATATAAGATGGCAAATCAGAATTTCGTGTTATCCATTCACTATCAATAATAAAAGTGACCTTAAAAATTGTTTTATGCTTCTCTTTTCCAATAAAATGATACTTTCAAAGCTGTGTACCGTTTTTTAAATATTAGTTATTAGTTTTTGTCTCGATGAAGTACGAATTAACACACAATTCTCTTTCAAATGACACGACATATTCAATTCCGAGAAAAAGAATCCAACAGCTTAATTCATTAACTGCTCGAGCAACACAGTGAGCAGTTGATAAGTGATAAGTTTAGTTTTACTGCAATCGCTATTTTGATGAAATATAAGTTGTGGAGAATAACTAACCCTTCTCGTCCAACAGTGATATCCGTACATGTGAATTTAGCTTCAGTTTTGATCACTTTGAGGAAGGAGAACTGGAGATAAATTCAATATTCACATAGAATCAACTCTTCCAACATAGCTACGATATTTTTAACGAAACTCGTATTGAAAATGTTAATGATTGAGAAAAATTAATTATATTTGCTATCGCGAAAAAGTTTCTAATAGTAAATTTTGAATGATAGTAGTATCTTTCTGTTACTTTAATAAATTTTTCTTTAGTAATTATAATTCCTTTGAACAAGTAAACTACTTGGATTAAAACTGCAATGATTTACGGTATAAAAATGAGCTCCTGATTATTATATCATGTCCATCTACAAGTACATTATAATAAAAAATATTTACTCTTAAAATCTGTGTGTTGTGAAGACATTTTCGTTTGTATAAGTTTTAATTAATTTGAGCTTCCTCCTAAAGTGGTGCTAAAATACTCTAATTAGGATCACCTAAGAAATAAGTGATTTAACGGAATTATTACACAACGAGGAGCCATAAAACAATTTTCAGGGTTTTTACGTCCTAAAAATTTTTGAAATATTCACCATTAGTGAAGCATAAGTAAACTGTACAAACCAAAAGCTAAGAACTGTTGACTTCAAGACACAACAACTGAATATATGAGAAAACAAGCAATACATTGTTTATCAATGCAGTAAAATATTTATTAGCAACCTAAGAATGATTGTACTAAATTATATAAATGTATAATTTTTATTTCATAATTTAATAAGAGGTTCATCTAAATAGTTAATGATGTAATGACTGATTAGTGACAAAATTAATTAAAACATTAAAAGAACAAGTATAAGTCATATATTTGACCTATTTTACACTATTAACAACATTTAGACTAAGAACCCGTTATTTATTTGATCAAACCGGGAAGAAGGTACATGTAAATTTTAATCCTCCAAACGTAGCATTATACTTCTTGTAACATATAATAATTGCACATGTCCGAATCCCATTATCCTGTCAAGCCATCCATCGTCAATAGAAAGTATTAAAAATTGTTATGAATTTTTTATATATCTATTTCTCCAAATTCCAACATGTGGCCATAAACGTGAAGAAGCATATACAATTTTCTGTGCAAAACGTTATTTTGGGTAAACCTTTAAATGAATGTTTTTAATAAGAGGTTGTGGAGTGTTCTTTCTACAATACTTAATGTTGTAGCTAAATTAACTTCCATTAAGTATCATCAAACTCAAAACGTGTGCTATTTTTTGATTCTGAAACACTGCATACATCATATACATAAAATAAAATACTGGAGAGGATTCCTACAGGAGCACCATTATTGGGATCAGATAAATCCAGGCTATTATTAGCTTTAAACATCCTTTCATTCCATAGGTTATACAATTAATGTATTATACGCATATATTTTGAAGTTGGAGGTAAAACTAAATATAATTCTAAACCAAACTACATATAATAAGCATTCATATAAAGTGTTCCTATTTTTATTGTTAAGATAAAAGAATTCATTATTGTGCAAAAAGGTATGCTACTTCGGGTTTAGAAAATTTGTTTCAAATATTTTATAGGAAAATAAAAAACTAGGTGTTAATATGCATATATAAACTACTTCCCCCCTTTTTTAATAATCCGATGTTGAATGATGTGTAGCCAAGGCTACACTTGCTATAGATAAATAAGTAACTAGGTTAAGCTTTTCAGTAGTATTATATTTTTTAAAGGTATCATCTACTGAGAAAACCCATTGTTTCTTTACTTTCAAAATACAGAAATATTATTATTTTTCCTTTCGTTGGAAAGAGAAAGTGGTACACACGCATCGAATGTTAGAATGTTCACACGAATTGTCACTATATCATACAAAGAACTTTTTTGTCAACAAGACAGAAATCTGTCTATAAACATGTATACAAGCCCAGATATATGGAGAAGATATCGTTGTGAGGAAGGCCTGAAGCAGATTTAATATTCACAACGGACTTGTATGTGGGTTTCGCTCGGTGCTTGAGTAACGTTGGGTAAGTATACAGTTCTGTATATTTGTTTCTCATAAAAACCAAGTGTAATCACAATATGTAAGCAAAAGTTCACTTGGATATCAATATTTTAATTTTTTTATTGTTTTAAAATATGAAGTTAAAATAAATATTATGTGATGTCACTCTGAGCATAATATGGAAATTCTATATGTTATATAAAATGTTTGCTTAATAATGTTATTTCCTGGTTAAAGATACGTTCCTCGTCATTTAATTGTATCACGTTTCATTTGAAATTTGTCTTGGTTTCCGCGTAACCTATTACTCGAGAGAGTAGTAAAACATCTTAAATAGAAGTCTGTCTATCTGTATATAGGCATGTGCCTATTTGAATTTGTGGCTGCACTTTATATTTTTAGAAAATGAACTTTGAACGAAACTTCATTTTTATATAGCCAACATCGCGTTCGGTGATGAGGATACATGTCATTCCATAGGATTTGTTGGCTGAGCGTTAGTGAACAAATTTACATTGATCTTGTGTAATTTTGCAATTATAATTATGATATTTAACGTGTGGCAAACCAGATATGAATGTAACATTAGCTATGCAACCAAAACTGATAAATTAGGGTAATATTATCTGAAAAAAACTTAAATTATAGTTATATTTTCATCAATTAATTCTTTATTATTCTTCCAACTCAAACTCCTCCAACCAAGTTTCACTATATTTAGAAGAAAACCCAGGTTGCGTGCTAATACAATTAAAATTAACTTTCGGCTCCTAATCTATTTTGTCCATCTAATCTAATTTGGTAATTTATACAACAGCTGATTTAATTACTTATATGACAATTAAATTTGTACTTATATAAAGAGAACTATACCATAGCACAAATATCTAAGATCGTAAATAACCTTAATATAATCAAAGTAGTATGACGAATCTATAACGAGTGCTAACATTCGCCATGAGTTGTCGTATGACACATTTATGTCAGTCATGATGTAGTACATGTGTTTCACTGAGATGCGTATGCAATCTTCATATATGAATCATATCTGGAGCGCTTATTCAAAAACCGCGTATATTTGTCTGCTTACTTAACTCCTTAAGTACCAGCTGCTTAGTAACGAGAAGCGCGAAATTAAATAAAGTAATTTTAAGTTTGAGTAATGTGTGAATAGGACAGAAAATACATAGTATAAGAAATATAAACTTGTAACGATATTACTTGCATATTGGTAACAATATTCATAAAATATAATCAAATATATAGTATTAGCTGTTTCCCCTTGGAGTAAAATAGAGTAGTAAAGTAACTTTTAACAACAAACACATTTTTACCACGATATGTATGCATATATACAGCAATATATCAGGTATATATGCATACATTTGTTAGGCTTTTTGACACCTTTTAATATATACTATGTAAATTATTTTACTCATAAACTGCAGCATCAACAGACTCAATGTTATCTGTAGAAATTAAGATCATGGAAATATTGAGGCTATAGGTCAATTTGCTTTTATTAATATCGAATAGTCAGACAGAGAGAAATATTCTTTTAGGTCTTTCTTTAATGCTTATTACAATGTAATAATAAATATTATAATCGTTTATATCAGAGTTAAAATGCTTACCCGTTGAATAATGCAGCTTGTATTTTATTGATTGCTTGTTAATGAACATAATCAAGTACATTATGCAAGCTGTATGCATTATGCAATGTAACCGGGAGGAACCTAAGTCAACAGAACTTTGCATTAATGCAATGTATACTATTGTTGCAAGCTAACTATTTTCCTTTACTAACCTTCTGCTGTGTTTAACGTCAACAAGTCTTAGTGCATAACGAGATCGTTATGCCTTTGTGAAACATCATAACAGTAAAAGAGTAAATTGTGATATTTTAGTTGTTATTTTAAATTTACTTTCACAATTGCTTGACAAATTTATTTATTTATTTGTAATTTTACCTAAAAACTGTTGGTACTTTCACTATAGAAATAAAATATCTTTTCACTTGTAAATTTCTCGAGCAAAATAACAATTTTAAAATGGTTTAAGGAATGAATAAACAAATTAGCATTGAAAAATTTATAAAATTCGATTAAAAAATAAGTTTTTAAAGAGATACATGTATTTTAATGATATTCACAAAGAGAATACTGGTTTTCTTCGATGTTTATAGTATTTAACAAAACTCGAACTGTTTGAAACAACCGAAGAGATAAGGCGTGATTGATTACAAGGATAATTTGATCTGAGCTCTTGAGCTTGGGCCTTAATTGAGATAGGCTTCCGTTATGTTGCTTTCCTAATTACGAATACCTTTAATATTGGCTTTCCAAATTTTACTTTGAAAAACAAAAACACTTTGTTGTCCAAATATAGCAACACTATTGCAGCACATTTATGGGACTATTTTAAATAACTTTTGAAAACAAAAGCAACAGCAGTATGTTACCTATAGTGTAAACTGTTTTGTAAGATACCTAATACTCTTTAATTCATTTATAAAACTGGAAAAAAAGTCTTCATTATTTTTAGTGCCTTCATAAGTTAAAACATGAGGTTTCTGCGTACATACAAGGTGAGCATCTCTAGACCTATGACAGCACAGTAATTAAAGCTATAACAAAATATAAAATACAAATTTTTTCATACATATGATTTGATAATTCATTTAATAAATTTTCATGAATTAAAGGAACAAATTGTAACGAAACTAGAGGGTCCAGATTGATCTTGCAAAATTCTAATAAAGATAACAGTTTTTGTTCCCAACCACTTCAGGCTATGTAATAAAAACTTTAAGAACTTTATAGAAATTAGCACATGAAAAACCAAATATTTCCCATTATAGTCAGTTAGCAATTTTGCCTGTTTGGTAAAAAATATTTGAAAAGTATTTATAACAAGACCTAACTTTTTTTAAAGAAAACATGATTTAAGGTTAATGGAAGTTTGGATTAAAATTTTTCAACAACGCAAGTAGTTCATTATTAATTGAATCAGTGTTACAGTCACTTGACACAGGAAATCACCTTTATCCTTGGTAGGCGATCTTTTTAAGGCATTCGACTATGATTCAATCTTATGGAATTAGGGGTAGAGCTAAAGAATGGCCATTTTTTTTTTTTTTTTTTTTTTTTTTTTAACAGAGGGCCCAGGTTTCCTAGGCCTGGTAGTTGCCTCTCAGCCATCCGGCTTATTGTGCACCCTCTCCCAGGTTTAAGCTGTATCAAATCCCAGCCTTTACAAAACCATGAGATCTTCTGAACAATGCCTTCCTGTTCCAACCCCTCTTCCGTATGCATAAGAACACCTAGGGATCTTGAGCGTTTGCTCTGTAATGCCGGACATTCAAATATGACGTGCTTGGCTGTTTCGTCAGCCTCGCCACATTTCCTGCACAGTGTTTCCTGAACTGGAATACCTATTCTGTTCAGGTGACTTCGGAATATCCAATGACCTGTAATAAAACCAGTCACCTTTCTGATCTCCGTTCTACTCATTCTAAGGGCATCTGCTGCAATGTTCCTTGATGGTCCCTTGAGCATCCGCTTTGCCTGTACATTCCCCTCAGTGTTTTCTCCAATGTTGTAGGTGTTTGTTAGCCATCCACTTGGTAAACTGATCTACGTGCTAAGTTATATGAGACCCCACACGTTGGTTCAGGGACCGGTAAGAAGACGGTTGGCTCCCAAGTTAGCGCAACCGTCTGCCCCTTCATTTCCTGTGATTCCTCTATGTCCAGGCACCCACAAGTTAGAATAACTTTATTGGTTTTCGCCAGCAATTTCAAGACCTTATGGCATTCCCAGACTGCCTTCGAATTACAGTCATGGTTGGCCAAGGCCTGCAGAGCAGCCCTGCTGTCCGAGTTAATGTAGATGTTTTTGCCTTTGTAGCCCCTTTCCACATTAACTCTTGCACATTCTGCAAGGGCTGTAACTTCAGCCTGAAAGACAGTTGCCAGTTTTACCTAGGCTAAAAGCTTAAGTTAACCCTCGGTCTGGCTCCCCAGACCCCTGCCCCAGTACCCTTCAGAGTCTTTGACCCGTCCGTGTACCAGGTTAGAGCCTTCTTCATGTAGTCAGGCTCACCTTTTGACCATTCCTTCCTCTCAACAATGTTGACTTGAAATGGTTTTTCCCAGTCCGTAACCTTTGCCATTCTGTCAGACATCATTTCTAGAATATCCAGTTTGAGAATGTCAACGATCTTGGAGTGCTTACTAGCATGGTGATAATGCCAGTTCCCATTGCACTTCAGTCTGTAGGCAGCCATCCTAGCCTCTCCTATGACGAATATGTCTAGGGGTGGGAGGTTTAGCACTACTTCCATAGCAGCGGTTGGTGTTCCTCTCATGGCACCCGTTGTCCCCAAGCATGCCAACCGCTGTACCTTTGACAGGTTTTTTGCGGCAGTCACCTGTTGGACTTTTGGCCACCATACCACTGAGCCATACACCATCATTGGCCTAATGACTCTGGTGTACAGCCAGTGTGTGACATGTCGGGTCTAAGCCCCCATGTGCATCCTACTGCACGTCTCACCATCATCAATGTAGTCTGAGATCGTCTGATTATGTATTCCATATGACAATTCCAGGTGAGTTTATCATCCAGTTTGACACCTAGATATTTGAACTCCCTGCTTAACTGTATCTGGCCCCCACATAGGACTGGCTGTGTGATTTCCAGTTTCCTTCTTCTTGTAAATGGTATCATGACGGTCTTCGAAGGATTTACTACAAGTCCTTCTTCGTCACACCATCGCTCCACAATGGCCAGTGCTCTCTGCATCATTTCCAGACACGTTACCATATGCTTACCTCTTATGAGTATAACAACATCATCTGCATAGCCTTGAGCATACATACCCTGTTCATTCAGAGTCCAGAGTAAGTCATCCACAACTATGTTCCACAGGCTTGGTGATAATACACCTCCTTGTGGACATCCTCGCTGCGTTTTGACCTCTCTTGTGATTCCGCACAGAGATGCCTGTGCTCTTCTGCTCTTAAGCATGTTACTTATCCACCTAACAACAGTTTCCTCCGTACCCCTGGATGTAAGCTTAGACACTATAGAGTGAGTACTCGTATTATCAAAAGCTCCTTCTATGTCCCAGGAACACTGCTAAAGCTATTTCCTTTTGTTCAATAGCTTGCTCAATCTTGCCAACCAGACAGTGTAGGGCTGTTTCACAAGATTTACCTTTCTGATAGGCATGTTGATTTGGATGTAAGGGACGATTGATGAGGACTGTGTCCCTTAAATGCCTATCCAGAACCTTCTCCATGGTCTTGACAAAGAAGGATGTTAGGCTTATTGGTCTATAAGCCTTTGCAACCTCATAGGAGGGTTTGCCTGGCTTCGGGATAAATATAACCCTAGAGGTCCTCCAAGATGAGGGTATGACTCCTGTCGCTAGACTAGTTCTAAACAGTCGTAGGAGCAGGGGTATCACCAAGTCCCCACTCTCCCTGCAGTAAAGCGGGAAAAAATGCCATCGGTACCTGGTGATTTTGAACGGCTTAAAAGACTCCAAGGCCCGTTTTATCCCTAAGTAGTTGATGACAGTCTTTGCACAGTTCCAGTCCACCTTAGACGAGCTATCTCTAGGTTCTCGCCGCCATTCACTAACAACTGTTTCACTGGTTTGAAATGAAACGATCCTGGGAAGTGTGTATTCAGTAAACACTGAAGAGTCTCCTCAGGATCCTTGGTGTGAGTCCCATCTTCCCTAAGTATAGTACCCACCGCATTTGTGGGGCTTCGAGCTAGGACTTTTTGGAGTTTTGCGCAGTCAGGAGCCTTATCAATACTCTGACAGAATTCTCTCCACGAGTTTCTCTTAGCTCTTCTCACCTCTTTATTGTACTCTGTTAGAAGCAGCAGAGTACCTATCCCAGTTCCCTGCACGTTTGCATGTATTATATGCTCTGCGAAGGTTTTTCCTCAAGGTTTCCAGCCCCTGGTTCCACCAACATGCTTTTTCCTTGAGTTTTTCTCAATCACGGGGCAGGCTTTGTGGTACGATTCTATCATGGCGTTTTTCAAAGAGTTCGCCATGTCCTCGACCCCTTGCCCCTGATACCCATTTTCCCTTACTAGATTGTTTTTTAGCTCTGCATTGAAAGCTACCCAATCTGTTTTTCTTTGGGTTTCTATAGGTCTCCTTTATTTTATACGACCTCATGTCAAAGGAGATATACTTATGATCTGAAGCAGATGCTTCATCAAGCACACTCCAGTTTAAAACTTTAGTTGCAATAAAGTTGCTAGTCAGAGTTATATCTAAGACCTCTTCTCTTACCCCCTGTACCTCTTCTTTGTACAAAAGTAGGTTTACAGCCTTGATTCATAATAACTAAGTTAGATTCTACTATGAAATTCAAGAGGCACTCACCCCGATTGTTGATGTTGCTGCTCCCCCAAGCGGTGTGGTGGGCATTCGCGTCACAACCGACAATCAGGTGCCTCCGCAAGAATGGCCATGATCCTACTTATCATTCAGGAAGCAGCGGGTCGTTTGCCATCACAGTTATGTCCCAGTATGATTATTTCGGGAATTAAGTAGTAACTTAAGGAATTCGCAGGGCTTGGTATTGGACATAGTTTTATTTTTATTCTATATAAACGACCTCCTACATGCCTTGTCGAAAGCATCAACCATTATATTTTTGGCGAAACTACACTAAGATTTACAAATTCAAAATTAGACGATCTACAGGCTCTAACTTCAGATGATACAATATTGTATAAAACTTTAAATGGGCTTAGATGAAATCAATCAAAAAGTAAAATTATAAATTTATCTATACAATCTAACTTTGAGAAAAGCTTTAAAAGGAATGATATCGAAGTGGTGTCTTCCTCGAGAGTTTTTAGCGTCGTATTGGACAGCCATATTGACTGGAAGTCTCATATTACTTTTTTGGCAGGTAAATTAAGATCTGCTTCTTTTGCCTTAAGAATCTTAAGTTCAGTTGGTAACTTTAATACGCTAAATGCTGTTTCATATTTACACGTGAACTCTGAATTAAGAAATGAGATGATGTTTTGGGGCAACTTTGTGACTATAACTAACACACAAATTTTAAAAGTAAACAAATAATAGTGAGTACTATGTTTCAGTTAATAAATCATGCAAAAAATCTGCAAAAATTGAAAGATAACTCAGCCTTTCATTAAAATTTGCTAACTGCCATTATTTCATAGGTCAAATATTATGGTGTTGGTGACACATTGAACAAGTCACTCTTCAGTGAGCCATGTCAACTTACAATATCCAAATCATCATTTAACATTGCATCGCGGGGAGCATTTACTCATCGCTCAGATTATATAAAAAAACTCAATGTACCTTTAAAAAAAATATATATATCTCCAAATTTAGAAATGTCCTAAAATTGTATCTAAGCATATTATAGTGTTTCTGGGTTTTAAAGGAAATTATTTTTATTATTTCTTTTTAATTAAATGCATGTTTTTATTTTGTATTGTGAATTGTATTATATTTTAATTAATTGCTTTTTATGTAGGTCAGGATAATTTATATAACTAACTGACGAAGCATATGTTTACCTAATAACCTTGTCATAATATTAACTAAGATGATTAATAAATAAATAAAGCGGTGTAAGAAAGTCTGCTACAAGAAACCACTCTTGTCACCGCTTTGTCACTTTTTTTCGCTTAGTTTACAAACTTGGTATAAAATTATTTGTCAGAATAAATCAGCACTTCATTATTGCTATAAGGTTTTACTCCCAACAAATTTTCTAAATTTCGTTACTTACTCGTAAACTTAATGTGATATCAATTGACAAAGACCATTTCCTATTATTAGTTGAACGTCCAAACTGTGTATATTATAGATCCGTTAAGACTCATACGCATATTATCAACTACACTTCTTAAACAAAAAAATGCATAAATTGATAGCTTCATAGAAGTTAAAGTATGATCAAAACCATTTTTCATATCATATCTTCATTTTTCTATCAAGGTAAGAGGATCACATCCTTATCTTTACACTACAGTGAAGACTAACATGTGAACCTACACGTTTTACCACTCAATCTATATATCTTCCTGGTCTTCATTTGACTGCTTTCCAATCAGAATGCTGGAACGAAGTATATTGTAACTAATATCAGTATTTGAATGTCATCACAATAGTTAAATCAATTGTGTCTTTAAATTATTAGAGAGTTGGTGATTAGAATATTTTGTACATATTACAATACAAAGACCAACTGAGAAAAATGTCTGAACAGACATTAGTGATTTAAGGTTCTTATGGAATAATACATGATGGATATGATGTGTGGAAAAGAAACCTTTTCATTCTGACCTTTATATCTGAAAACCAATTACTGAGGATCTCAAAGGCTTCACGATACATCCCATATAATCTTTCTCACCTCCCTTCCTGGGAACCCTTCAGTTTACAAGTGTGTGCTATCACATATGTACAGCGTGGGCTGTTCTTGTACTCATATATTGGCTTTCAGTCCTATAGTGTTTCCAGAATGTGTTTACCTCCCATAGTTTTTAGCTATTTTACTATCATAACTAATATAACAATAGTTAATATTACAATTATAAGCACAATGTTTGCCACAATTAATACGTTGTATATGTTGATTATTCAATGTAATCACAATTGAAAACACTTCGATAACTTTCTTACCGGTAGAATCTTCGCTAATCGGGACCAGGCAAAAACAGCTTTCGTCGATTTCATATAATCCTAAGTACAGAATATTTACGCTGATGGAAATGATCGACTTTTACATGTTTAACAAATATATTGATTCTGTTAGCGCTTATTTAAATTAAATCGTGTAAGTATTTTAGATGTTTTCCCATTTTTAACTTGAACTGTTACAACTTTTGTACCAACCTGACAGTTTTAGATATAACTATGCTAAATTGTTTAATATGATCGTTGAATACTACAGGAGGTTTTGAGTACTTTAAGTACTTAAGTAATTTAAAGTACTTTTCTGAAAGTAAGTTCCCAACCCAAGAACACAATTATCATATTTTACAATTGATTAGACACTTCAATTACCTAAAATATAGAAATAATTTCACAACCGAGCTCTCCAAACACAGTAATCATAATTCAGAGTTGTTTAGACACTTCAATATCTGATAATATGCTCTCAAACGATGCTTCTAAATCCCAGCATGCATAAATCGCGGTTGTTTTGAAATTTTAAATATCTTATATATATATATATATATATATATATATATATTGTAATAGGTTATCAACTATGGCCTAGAGCACAAGAAAAATATTTCGCAGTTGTTTAGGCACCTCAAGAACCTAATATCAGGAAATAGGTTCTCAAATGATATTCCTAGGACACATCAGTTATATTTCATAGTTGTTTGGGCAGCTCAAGAACCTAATATCAGGAAATAGGTTCTCAAATGATATTCCTAGGACACAGCAGTTATATTTCATAGTTGTTTGGGCAGCTCAAGAACCTAATATCAGGAAATAGGTTCTCAAATGATATTCTTAGGACACAGCAGTTATATTTCATAATTTTTTGGGCAGCTCAAGTACCTTATGTAGGGAAATAAATTCAGAACCGAGCTCCCAGAACACAGTAATTGTATTTCATAGATTTTAGGTACTTATAGTACCAGATATCTGTAAATAAGTTCTCAGCCGATGGTCTCAGAAGACACTTATCATACAGCATAGTTATTATGGCAGAAGTGTCAGCTGGCGCCAAGTCCACGACACAGTGTGATATAGTGCGGCATGTAAAAATGCTGGAATCGGGGTGGAAATTCCACTCCTGAGCTTTCTCAGAGAAGAGATGTCAGTTGGATTTCAATATTAGGTGAAGACTTGACTGGAACGTTGAATCAGCAGGTTGTCGGTTTATATTATTGCAATATTTAAACATAAGTATTATTAATTTTTAAAGTGCTTTATGTGCAAAGGTATATTGCGGGGGTTTTTGCAAAATAACATTTATACATACCGTATGACATATAAATATATCTCATAACAACCAATCCATGATGCATCTTTAATAAATTAATATTGCACTGTTTAAACATGAGGCAGTAAAAAATCAAATTATTTTCTATCATACTTAGACTATTGTCGATAAACTGTAAAGTTTTACTAATTTAATCGTATTAAGTTCCTTTTAAGACAAGCCATGAGTACGCTAAAACCATGCGTCGTACAAAAGGCTAAGCTGAGGGTTCATGCAAAATTAAGTCTGCAGATAACATGAGCCTTGAAATAAATTGCCTCATCATATATTCACATTTTAGTTATTTATTTGGGTTTCATAGAGAGTTTGTGTCATAAAATTGTATACACCGAGTCATACACATCATTGTGCTCAAAACAAAAATAGATATTACGGATATATTGTAGACAACCATAGTCAATCAGCACATACTAAATAAACTTGGAAGAGTCAATAATGCATTTCTGCGTATACAGTGAGTAATCCATCTGTTTTTCATATTTAATGAAGAAATCAAAAAAGTAATGTAACTTGCATGTCTTCTTAAAGTAATCATTCGTATATGCAGTTTATATATTTCGTAGTAGTAGAGGGCAAATACTAGTGCTATATTGATAACAATAAGTTGGGCAATGGAAAAGAAAATATTTTGTTAAATATATATATATGTCGGTTCTTTCAAAGAATATTTAAGTTAACAGGCTACAAATCAATATGTATGACGCACTGCGTCTTTCACATAAATCTCTTATAAGTTTAAAATTTTTAACCTCTTAAGGCAAGATATTTCAATAAAACATTTCTTTAATAGGCTTTCTAATAAAATATAAAAAATAATGTAGGGTACATATATACCCGTATTAAATTTAATATTTGTTAATGTGTAGTGCAATTTTAATACAACAGTAACTTGTTTTACAATATAAGAAGTTTCTGTTAGGATGGAATAATTATTTTAAAGCAGACTCAAAATAGTATACATGGGCAAAAGGCTATATTAATTCATTTAGGCTAATGTACTTTCCACTTATATTTCTTAGTTTATTATTGTGTAGCGCACGATAATAACACTAAGAATTGTGGTCCATATGACTCCCAAATCGTTAGTGCAATTTGATTTAGTACATTGTACAGCTGGACCACGTTAGTTTCGGGTATGATGTATTTCCAATACCAATAACCCATTTACCAGATGCTAAAATACGTATACTGTAAACATCCATGTGATGATGCTCCATAACGTTTACGATGGCCCGAGCAGCCTGGTAGTTAGGTGCGACAATCTCATAGTTCGATTAATGTACCCAATTACATCTGTAACAGTCTAGTCAATTTGCACTAAATAATCACATAACGTAAGTATTCCTCAAAACGATAGAGTAAGATTTCTATGAAGTAATAGATCGTCTGTTATATTTGATGGGGGTTTGAACTGGATGGGTATCAAAAGTGTTGAAAGTATAAAACTGTAATTCTTTCAGATTATATTATATCTTTCTTACTTTAATAAACTTAAAATCCACCATACATATTACTTATACCACTACAAGAAGACTAAATAAATATATAAAAATTCACCTCTTTTATTGTCCATAAATGGTTAAATGATGCTGATCCTTCAGGTCTGACTGTTGTTTTGAACATGTATAGTTAATACAATATTTTTTGAGAAAAGGTAATTAACTCTCTTAATACTCTCTCATTTTACCGAAAACCACCACTAGATCTGATGAAGTTTGATTTATTTTTTCAGAAGAAGTATTACCATCAATTTCAATAATATTCATTTTGTGCGCTTATACAGTGGAAATTAATTCTTGGCTTCAGGACTGTTTTAACCACTGTGGAAACTTGTGTACAGCCTTTTAGTGAGATTCCATAGGTTTCAAACAATGAATAGGAGCTGTTTTACAAATATCTAAACTAACCTCAAGAACGCTTAGAGTTCTTCTCACATTACGTTGTGCAGTGAACATGGTTGCATGTCACGAACTTTCGGTCTTCTTCGAACTTAGTGCCGTGGAGTACTAATTCAGGATAAGGATACGAAATGGTTTTTCATCGCAGAATTTTTGAGCTTCTAAAGCACAAATAACTCAGCCTTACACATTCATAGTAATATGGTCTCTTGTCATGATCACTTGTTAGTATATTAGTTAAATATATTAAATAAAGACTCGAGTTTAAAACATCGTTTAGTTAACAATCTTACCCAAACTTTGAGGTACAAAAAACCTTTAATGTATATGTATTAAAAATATAAAGGTAGGTATATTATTAGTATTCCTAACTTTCACTCTAATGACGTATTCTTTTCCATAAGTAACTGTAGGATGCTATAATTTAATTGCAAATAAAATATAGCCTATGTACCTTCGTACTATATATTGATGTATTAAAAATGTAAATAATAAACACGCATAATACGTCTAATGTTTTGTATTAACGCTTAAAAGATGTAAAGAAAGTTGTTGACGTTAAATTCAATGCCAAGAAGTTTTAGAACAAGGATGTAGTAGAACGACTCAGTCATGAGGAGTAAAGAACTTAATGGCAACACTCATAGTACAAAGCCCAGTAAAGCCGGTAACAAATGACGGCCTACAGACTAACAGCATTAACTGGGATCAGAGTAGAGACAAAGTAGCGGCCGGAACTTGTCCGCTGACAGCAAGCCACTCTTGACAAAGTTGAATATCAATCTTCTTATACACCTGCATGCATGGATACAACTAAACAATTCTCTAGTTTTATAAAACTCTGAAGATATTTCACGATTATTCTAGGTTTACAAAAAAAACGCACGTTTATATTTATTATGAACCAAATTTTATAGGGAACGCTGAAAACCGGATTCATAAATCATTACTTATTAAACTCATATTTAGATCGATGTATCACGAACTCCATCAATAGCAGTCAGAGACTAATCATTCCACAATAACAAGTTTATAATATTTATAACTTACGCGTATTAAATCCTGATCGAAACTAAGATAAGAAATTTGCAAACTTAGTTTAAATTAAAAGCAATTTGAGTTCACCTCTTGCAGTAAAGCAAATTTGATTGAAATACTGGGAGCAATTAATTTATGATTAAATGAACTTGCAATCCGATGAAATGAATATTGAAAAGCACGTATTTATATCCAATTCTACTACCCTTCTGGAAATTAAAAATGTGTACTTTTGATTGAATCTCTCTGTAATATATTACGCAATATGAAATTTAGACATCTGATACTGCTCCTGGATTCTTACATGTACAAAGTATCTTTAATTTATCAAACCGATCATTAGTAGGTAGTACATTATTTATTTGGACGTAATTTAAAATCCCTCATCTAAGTTTGATGAAATCTTATTCAATAGCGATTTGATTTTATATTTCAAAGAAGCTACATTAAATTAATTAAAACAATATTTATCCTTAAGATGTAAAGGAAAAACTAATGTTACATAAAACAAAGTGTGCTGTATATAGTTCAATAAAACATATCTTATATATTTAAGAGAACAGGGAACTTTAAAACATACATTTCTGGTATCATGAAATACGCTCGTTTTAATTTGTAAATCAAATTGTTGAGTGAATTAAAGACATGAATTTGTTTGTATCAATCACTTTTCATAATAGGAGTTCGATATTAATACAATAAAACATTATTATTTTAAACTTATTTTTCAATTACGATAATAAATTTGAAACATTGCAAGAAAACGGCCATGGGAAAAGCCTCATTTTAAAAACAGGTTTCTTGTTGTATAGTTTGGAAGTTTTGCTGCATCTCTAGTTTTCAGCATTCTTTATGCTCTTAAAATGAGATTGGACTTGAAGGGAGTTTACAGTTCAAACTTTTTAGTCGTCCTAAAAATCTCGCATTTTTGAGGATCACAACAATATTCAAATGAAAGTTTATTTCCACATTGCACCAATATCCAAAGAATATTTTCTTATATAAACTTTAGAAAAAAATAGGTCCTGACAATCACGAAAGTCCTTTTGATATAGTAAAACGCTTACAATAAACGAACTTAAATAAAGTTCTTAAAACTGGAAGTTTTCAAATATAATTCACCCAACAAAGTAAGAATGAAAACTTACGTAACAATTCTCTAGAAGTTTGTCAAGCGCCTCAGATTTTTCAGAACATAACAGTGTAACACTTACTGCTGGATATCTTCAATACTTTTGTTTCTCTATCAGTAACGCACTCTCCTAGAATTTTGTTGTGAATATCAAAAATATAAAGAATTGAATTCGTATAATTTTGTCTTAAAATAAATAATAAATCAATAAATATTTATTTTCCAACATTTACATTCATGTTTGCAAATAAATGAAAAACTTAGGAAGTCACTGACCAAAAACAAGTAGCTGATCATTATAACAGATAAACAATACACAAATAAACAGTTTATAACTTGCTCTCACATAAAAAAACTAAAAGGTCAACAGACTACTTTCCGCAATTAAAAATTAAAACAATCCTTCCATAACGCTATGATAAAAATAAGACCTTTACGCTGTAAAATTGCCCTTACTAATCAAAACAAACGTAATTCACTAACCTGTAAACGACCATCTAATGTGTGTCTAAATTAATTACGTAAGTTATATTTCAATTGGAAGTAGTTTATTTAATCTCAGTTTATATTTACTATACTCATAATATTGAACATTTTCTTAAACAATACAGTTTATGATGAGTAGAATAGGTATAAAATAATATGTGCATTGTTCTAACGCTTGTCATAATTCAAAATTACAAAAAAACAGCATAAGGTAATAGATTATTTTTAAGTAACTACTACTTTTGTGTCAGTGAATAACGCTGTGAAAATCGCCTTACCTTAATCTTCTTGCCGAGATTTGCCGTGTGTACCGCGGTCTGGTTTGCTGTGTTTGCTCAAAAGTTCAACTAAATATAAAATAAAATATTTTGCATTTTGCATGAATATTATTTCTTTAATAAGTTATAACTTTATTTTTCTGCATATTATCATTGGAAACCAAGTAAAACTTTACTGGCATAAAACGTGGCATAAATCACGTATTACTATTCAATTTAATCCGCAGAAAAGAAAAAACATTACCTAATGCGTTTAAAAAATAATAACGAACATTTTAGAACATTACAACATTAACGAACAAGTTATGACGAATCTTGCGCCTCCTTGTTTATTATCTTGTATAAAATGTATTACATACAAACGTGTTCTATATAATTTGTACATCTAAGGAACAAATTTCATATGAAATGAGAATATCACTATTAATTGATGTGATAAATCATCTATGACGGATAATTTACAAAAGACCTTTCAAATACTAAACAGTTTTCAACCTACTAGATAAGTTTTGCTAGACGAAACTTTTAAAACTAAAAACTAATTTTGTTTGAATTCATAAGATTTCCAAACTATATATTGTAGTAAAGGTTAGTATAATAATGATTTATGTCGGGCATAAAGTAATTAAGTGATACGGATTTATTTAACTGATACATGAAGTTAATATTTCAAGGTCAGCAAGTAATATACAAAGTTGACTGTTATAATTAGTTAACAATCTTGCCATGGTGATTACTACCCATGCTGATGTTATGTTACCACTATGATATGGTAACATAGTTACTTCACAGATAATACTCTTAGAAAAAATATATTTCATTATTACCTTTCTCGGAAACTCTCTCTGTATGTATTTCGTCGTAACGCGGAGTACAGAGCTTAAATTGAACCGGTATTCATTACTTAATTTAGCTGACACTTTACTAAACTGAAATCACGTGACCTTTTGTAAAAGAATAAATGATTAGATTACCAAGGTTACTCTCCATTTGCTTATTAAGTTAAATACTAAATGGTAAGAATTTTAGTCACGTGTTTAAATTTAACTTAGCATTACCAAAAAGGATTTATTAATAATAATATTATTATTTATTTATGTTACTGACATGTTAGAAAAATATATAATGCGAGTGGAAGAGTGCAAACAAAACTGAAGAGGAGTATTGTTTACAATAAATAAATCATAAGAGGAAACGTGTTTTAATGATTTTAACAGCATGCTCACAAGAAACTCTACTTTTACAAAGAGTGAATTTATTATTTTTATGTTTTCTGGATTCGTATTTAGTTTAATACAAACTCACAATGTATATATATATAGATTATAACCATACTTAATAGTATTTATTTATCTTTTCTGGAGAGAAGATGATCATTTTGTATCACAATGCATTAAATTTAGCCATATTGAAATTTAAAATAACTAACATACTGAAATTGATTTAAAATATAATAATTTATTGTTTTATTAAAGATTTGTTTATAAGAAACTGAAATTAGTTTAAAAATATAATAATTTATTGTTTTATTAAAGATTTGTTTATAAGAAACTGAAATTGGTTTAAAAATATAATAATTTATTGTTTTATTAAAGATTTGTTTATAAGAAACTGAAATTGGTTTAAAAATATAATAATTTATTGTTTTATTAAAGATTTGTTTATAAGAAACTGAAATTGGTTTCTCAGTATGGCAGCGGATCAAGAGGCTTCGTATGAGACATGACAGTGGTAAGGTCGTAAAGCAGAGATGCGAAGTTATAAAACACACCGAGCTGTGGATTGGCATAAAACTGAACAACACACAGACACCTCATTTGTTATTGAATCACTTTTATTTTATTTTTGATTTATATAGTGTATAGCAACTTTCTGTATTTTACTTTCATATATTACAAAGTTGTCTCTACTAAGTATTAAGACTTATTTATGAATTGCATATTCCCATACCCTAAACTGCTATAGAACGCTTGGTTTTTATAGTAAAATAGAGAAGGGTTGGGAGCACAAAGAAACGGTCGTAAGCCAAAAACTAGTGAACCGCTGGAAGTATGGAAACGAAGATAGACAACCGTACAAAAATAATGAAATGGATACTTTTAAACGCTTTGAAGGATAAATTAGCCTAGTCACGTTATTTTTGTTGATATACTCTTGTGACAGCTCATAAGTAATCTGAAAATTCGCATAATTGTCTGAACGTTAGAGACTTCCATCACTCGAGAGGGTAAAATATTCCCTGTCAGTTTGTCTGTCTGCAAGATATCTTGAGGACCACTAACCAATAGACTTTAAATTTTGCAAAAACCATTTATACGTAATCAATATCAAGTTTGATGATGATGGATGTTAATCCATGGAATTGAGTGAGCGTTTACGAATTGTTTTATACTAAACATATAATAGCAGTAAAGAAATAAATACTTTCACATTATAAAATTTTAACTTGTGATATATTAACGCACGTAGCTTAGCTATCAGAGTAAATACTAATAAACTTGGTACACCTGCTGTTTGAAAACGTTTAATATATCTTATTCCTTTTTTTCTCTAATTGTTTGGTTTATGACCTTACAAAATGTTTTAACAACATATTTAAATAAAACGCTAATATTTGGAATCACTATATTACAAAAATACACTTTGATGTGTAAGGGATTTCTTTATACGTTTACCTTGTATTTATGTATAATTAAATAAAATGTATACATCAAGAGTTACTATGTTTAGTACTAAAATGAAAGGGAAGCTCAGAATTTAAATTTTTCTGCGTTTACGTGTTTTCTGGGTTAGTGAGTTACAAATTATCAGCATCAAAATTAATTCAGTATATATTTTGTAATATTAGCATGGTCTTCCTCCATTATATTCAATTGTAAGTGTTTAGTGTGGTTTCAAATTTTGCACGTTAATTAAAATATCAGCAGAGAAATAAATAATTTTGTTCTATTTAAACTCTTGTTTCATTCTCCCACATATTTTATTTCCGGGTTTGGTGGATTTTCATAACTGTGTTCCAATTTTAATTTTTAAAAAATTACACCTATCTCGGAACTATACAAATTTTCTCTTGTGGGGCGTAACTATGAATACCCAGGGCACCATATGTAAGATTTTCCGCAAACATTTTGATAAATAGTGTACCTAAGCCTAAAAAAGTATTTGACGTCAAAACAATGGTAAATATTACATTAATCCCGAAATATTTGCATACTGTGTTACATACATCACGTTTTGCGCAAACATAATGAATGTGTAACGTACATAAATTTGTGGTTAACTGTGCTCATTTGTGGTTACAACACAAACCCAATGTTTCTCTATCAGACGTATATCAACAACGGTAATACATTGTGTAAACTTCTGTATGTTTATGTGTTCGTTCAACTCGCTAACCGGTGAATATAGTTCAACATAATTTAACGAAATAATTAAAATTCTTATAATTAGATTTAAATGTATTATACTCTTATCCAAACAGATAGCTTTGTTTTCTTTGTAACTCAGTTCTATCCATCTAAATACCAAAAAAACATATCACATGTGCATAGTGCACATGACTATATATTATGATAAAGGTTATTTCAGTGTAGCTAGTAACACTTAATCTGTTATTAACAAATTGTATGAGCTTATTGCTGATGTAGGAATAAAATAGTAATTATGACGAATCTATTTAATAGCCTCAGATTTCCTGTACGTTTTAATACTTGTCTTTCTGTATATAGGAGTTCAATTTGATTTCTGAAGGAAAGAAGTTACGAAAGGTATTCCTTATTCCATATATTTTCTAAGCATAATATTAACAAATACATAGTTTGAAGTAGGAGACGAGGGATTTTATCATCACATCAAGGATCTAAAGCTGGCACACCTATAACAAGAGAAAACAGTTGAATTTCGCCAAGCCTATGCTTTTGTAATAATTTACATTCACTACTATAAAATATTGTAATAAACTAAATGCTCCCCAGTTAAATGTGTTCCAATATTCTTAGCTACGTTATCAGTTATGATTAAACAAGGTTAATTGTATGAAAAACTTATTACATGTTTAATGGCGTAACCTAATATTCTTTCCATATCAATGTGTCAAAAATAAAGATTAAAATGCTAAAGTTTTAACGTTAGGAAGAACAATATCGTTATAATCTAGGTTTTCCTTGACACTGATACTTAAAGAAATATGAAATGAATTAATACGGTGTCAATTCATAAAACAATCATTAAAACTAAATATTTGTATGAAATACTTCCACAAGACTGTTTAACTAACTTTCAATAAAGATTAATAACGTTTATACATTTAATACGATCATGATAAATATTTCTGTTTAGTTTCTTCTTAACAACTTTCCCAACTTATTTCAATAAAGCAACCAGTATAATAGAGACCTAATAAGAATGGTTTATTCCTTTATTGAGTTAGAACGTAATAATTGTATTATTATTATTTGGACATGATGATTAAAAAGGAGTTTTGTACAAAAAAACTCATAGATATCATATTTTGACACATTTATTTAAACAAATTTTGAGTGTAGACAAAAGTTTATATCAAATTATCTGATTACTACATAAATTATGTACAGTTCATATGATTTATGTATACGTATGAATATCTTAAGAAAACTATAATAACAAATATTTATTGAACTTGCTCCATAGAGTTGAAGCTTCTGTTTCTAATTTGTGTTTTCTCATTAATCGAACCGAAAAGCACCTAAATGCTTGTGTTAATCAAATTCGACTCAAGTACCTAATAGAGTCAATATTAACCATAATTTCTAATGTACAGACTTTCCAGCTTAAAATAGTTGTCTACCTTGGATAACCTGTACACACATGTATTTGAACTATGAACTATGTACTATTTCCATATAAAAAATATTAACAAGGCAGGGAAATTACATTCATTATAGCTGGCTTTCTATTACAGTATTTTAAGGAATTTATTTGTATCAAAAGGAAAGATTTCACTTTGTTTTGTTCAGTTTTAATAAATATTGTAATAGTGGTCTATAAATAGACAAAACGAAAAAACGTAAAATAGTCAAGTAGCAACATATAATGTGCTTCACGTTTCCAGCAAGAAGGCTTAAAGGTCTAGAATTCCTGAAGTATGGAAACATAATATATTCAAAATTTCTAGATAATGGAATCTGAGAAAGAGAAGCAATGCCCATAGCCGCCATAAACTTCCAGAAACCGTAAAGTTACAATAATATCGGAATATTTCAAAAGACATGACAACCTTATTGCTAGAAATACATGAAATAGAAAGAGGATGAAGTGCACTGCCTATTTATTGAAGACTCTTGGAGCAATTGGAAAAAGTTATAAATACTTTTAAATGTAAAAAATATATTACGAGTACTTTTCCAATTTATTTATTTTTCACACGAGGACTTTCGAAACCAAAGATAGTCGTCTGATAATGAAACCTTTGGTTTCAAAAGGCCTCGTCAGAAAATTTAATACATTGTATAACTACCTATTTAGCTTAAAAATATTTAGGCTCCGCGTAAAGGTGGAACAGTTAACGGGTAGTTCTAGAAGTCTAGGAGGTAATATAGTCCATGGGCTCCTAGATTTCTAGGGTATAGATTACCCCACAGGTGTACACCCATAGTTATAAAATTCTTCATAGGAACAGTTTTTGATTGAGTTTAAAACCCAAAACTTAGGAACTTTTAATAACTACGATGGAAATCAACCTTAATTTGAGGACGTTGAGCAAGAATGAATTGTTTACATAGCATAATAAGTAAAAAGACTTCAGAAAATAACCATTGCACTCAAGGCACTATAATTTCTTTGCATTCAATTACAATCCAAATGCTTAGGTATGTGAAACAAAAATGGTTCTCAAGTTGTCAAGTCGAAACTGCTGCTGTTTCTGAAGTTTCTTCCTCGAGTATTGTCGAGACATAATTATAACAACTCCACTGTGCATCCTACTGCAGTGCTTGTACTAAATCGTGTTTCGTTAATCTAAAGCGTTACTTTAATATTGATTTTAATTATACGATTATTGAATTTAATTTTAATTTTATGTGAATAAATTAAGAAAATAACATTACTCTTTAATAATAAAAGCCACAGTTAATTTAAAATAGTTAGCTTTGATGATATTTGATACTACATTTTTGTCTAAAGTACAAATAATTATCACTCTAAGTACAATTATTTAATACTTACTGTACAGCTTTTAATGTATAAGCTGTTATTAATTAAGCTCCTATGAGCTACCGAATGTTTGAAAGATGATGAATCGTCCTGTTTTGGAAGCCATCCAGAGGTATCTAAGGGTATTAAAGGAGCGTGGGATAAAAATTGAGTGCTTAGCTGTATAAAGCGTTGATATTGGAGGATTATAGTTTTTCTGTAAACTGAACACACACAACCACACACACACACACACAACACACACACACACACACACACACACACACACGCACACACACTAGACTATGAGTAAAATGAAAGTTAAGACTTCAATTTCCTTGTTGCAGATGCTTACGATACCTACAATTTAACTAAAAAATAAAAATTAACTATCAGTATTATGTCCTACATAAACCACACAATGAATGATTAGCTATAATAACGATTCTTGTTTAGTGGTCTTAAAGCTGTTACCGTAAGCTATTAATAAATTTCGCACCTATTTACTGATTTCAGGTTTGAACAATATGTTTTTTCGAAACAGATCACATTACAAGTACTGTTAATATTCAATTTCGCCTACGAAACGTTTTGTAGATTATAAAATTGTTGATTCTACAGTGGTAAAATAAAACCACCTGAAAGCTTAACGATGTTGTACGATAATTTTGACCATTCCCATAGTTCACAACAGCAGGCAATATTGTGTTGTGAAAATGCTCAACTGTGACAGACTCTAATTATTTTGTTCGCTTGCATGACATTGAATGTTCATTTACTGCTAAAAATCCCTGACGCATATTTGCTTGTTCATATAATATATGTGTATATGAACTAATAAAAGTTCCATTGCTTATTTTGAAAGTTAAATTAAGACTTAAAAATGTTTAATTTAAAAACCACCAATAAATTTTAAACAAGTGACTTTCCTAATTTACTGACATTTTCATAAAATTAATTACCTGATAGGTTCAGTTTGAATGTATATTTATTTCCTTTAAGTGATGTGAGTTAATTTAACAGATATTGGAAAGTACATAAAAACAAACTGTAGTTAGGAAATGAAAATTAGTCAATGGAAAATTCGGAAAAAAAGTGACGCCGTGCAGTACAATCAAGACAGTTATAGGATACTCCAAACGTAAGTATTGTGATTAAAACTCCCAAATGAAAAAGTCCACTTTACAAGAATGTGGTGGTACTTGGATAAAGATTCTATGGAAGTTTGTTCATTTTTACGCACGGTCTCATTGTACAGCCGGATTAAAACTCCCAAATGAAAAAGTCCACTTTACAAGAATGTGGTGGTACTTGGATAAAGATTCTATGGAAGTTTGTTCATTTTTACGCACGGTCTCATTGTACAGCCGGATTTTATAGTTACAACATAAATTAACAGGTTTAAATAGGTTTCTACATAACTTTTGTCAGCAATAAAAAATGATATGCTTACGTTTATTGACGTAAAAACATTTTTGGCAAAGCATTATTAAAATCCTTAAACAAGTTCGACAATGGGTATTGTTATAATTTAAAACCATGAACACAAACTCTGAATTAAAATATGTTTTAATATATTACACCAGGATAAGCATGGCTACCGTTGCGGCTCGGCTGTTGACAGGTACCATCTGCAACAGCAAGTATAGGTATCTTTGTCACGGCCGCTGTTACTACTGTCATCAGCTGGGCAAGGTTCAATTATTGAGAGCGGCCTTTATTCCCTTTATTTATTTATTTTTGGTTCACTAGCTAATATACACTTCCTTATATTATACAGTATATGTAATGTGGACATTCTAAAAAATACTATCAAACCACTTTAGCAAATGTAGTATCTACCTTCTAAGAGATTAATAGATAGTTATTATATTTCTTAAGGTACAATAAATGTAATTTTCACCGGGAGAATGTTCTAAAAATATTTGGTATTCGGTAATAAAATTCCTGTATTGAATAAATCTATAGATATAACAAATAGTCTGAATGTAAGATTAGGTATTTGGTTATGTGGCTTGAATTCATTGATCTGAGGAACCGCAATACAATGAAAAGCCGTGTTAACCAAGGCTTTGTCAGAAATTTTAAACTAGTTTTGATAGTGTTAGACACATAAGATAGTGATAGTAAAAAGTGTTCATAACTTTAATTAATTAATTTTCGTCCTTCATACGCTAATACCATTAATATACTTAGAGTTGATTTTAAATAGGTTCTTTGTATTAGCATGACAATCGTAACACAGTGTGAATTTTCAATGATATAATAATTTTTTCTCGTTCTTGCATTGAAAACAGTGTATTTCTACTTTGGAAGCTGTGTTTCGTCTTTTTTAAATGTCTCATTCCATTTATACAGTGACTACTCATAATACACCAGAGTTAGAAATTTATAGGGAGTTGAAAAAACAAATATTTTACTACTTGGGAAAATGTAGGTCAAGTAATTTGTATAAAAAGCTTGTAAACAATAAGATTCTGTAATATAAAATGTATACGTTGTAGGTGTTATAACCACAATTGTCATGGTACAGTAAAACAATAAACTTCAATGTCAATTGAGACGTGTATTATTTGAAAATGAACACATCCGACTAGTTGTAGTTTCTAATACATCAGTGCTTGCTCTAAATTGTTAAATAAATATTAATAATTTAAGATAATTATCTAAAATCTAAATTTGAGCAATGAATTTAAAGTACAGGTAGTTAACTAACCCAATATTTTTTAATTGTATTTTACCCTAAAAAATAGTAGTACTAGTAATAATTTAAACACAGTTCATTTCAATCAATAACCTAATACTGATTCCGAAACACACATAAACAATGTTCAAGTATCAAATTGTTAAAAATAATAAATTATTAAACAAATATGCGACGCTGGAATTATATTTATTAAGTATCTACGTAAATAAAATAAACTGCTATGAGGTAAGCACAATATAAAATACAGTAAGTAAATATTTTTTTTACAAAATTGAAATGTTTTACTGAAAACACCTACAAACATGAACAAATTTTCAAAATATAAGTTTTTTTTAATTTCACAGAATCTTCACATGTTTTTTTCAAATAGCAAGTCCTTGTTAGAGATGTAGCCTCGAGGCTACATCTTTAACATGGATCAAGCATACCAAGCTAGACTAGCCTACAAATACAAAGAGGTAATGTTAAAAATACACAACATATCATTGGACATTCATTTCAACAACAATGCTTAAAACACCATCTTATTCCAAAATTCGTAAATGTCAAAATAAATTGTTATTAAAAAGCAGCTATCAAAGCCAAAACTGCTGCTGAGAGTTCGTGGCTAGATACAGAAATAGATGAACTTTACAAGAAAAAAACATACATTAAATAAGCTGTTATATGATACTCATCTCAATCTTGCAAATCTCTTATACCCTCAACAAATTTTTGAATTATTTGACAATATTTATCAAAGAATAGAAAATAAAAAAAATAATAAAGAAAGAATTGAGAAGAAACTTAATCAACTCAAATGTACTCAATATCCCACAGAACCTTGATTTACCCCCTGATACAAAATTCCACCCACGTATTATTAAAAAATCAAATACTACATTTACAGAAAATGAAACAGAACTTCTTAACAAGGGACTGAAATATAATTTACAACAAACAAATAGGAAAGATTATATAAGCAAACTGATACTGAATGGTGAAACAGTAATTACAAGTTTACCTGCAGACAAACAAAATCAATCAAGAGTGTTAGTCGATCAAACAATAGAAACAATTCAGAAAAGTCATAACCTTAACACAGAGAACAAAATACAAGACAAACATGATTGGCAAAGCGTAAAACCAATAAACAACAAAATTGAAAATGATAATTTGGTTATATGTAAAGCTGACAAAGGTAACTCAATTGTAATTTTAAACAAAACTGATTATACAGATAAAATAGACAACTTTATTTCTAATAACAATATTACAAAACTAAATCATGATCCTATAGAATCTTTTCAAAAAGATATCAAGCAATGCATAAAGAAAATTAATCATATTTTTCTGAATAACAAAAAAAATTAAAAATGATGAAGCTTTCTGCACCAATCCTCAAAGGTTCGCCAAAATTTCACAAAGAAAACTGCCCAATAAGCCCATTAGTAAATTTAAAAAATGCTCCTTCTTATAATTTAGCAAAATACTTGGACAGCAAAATTAAAGAACATTACAAATTTAAAACTGACATAAGACTGAAAAACAGCATTGACCTAGTAAATAAAATTAACGATATAGATATACCCAACAACAGTAAGTTTGTATCCTTCGATATAACAAATGTATACACAAATGTTCCGATCCAAGAAACAGTGCTTATAATTAAAAATAATTTAACAGAACAGAACATTCTAAATACACAAGAAATAGAAGAAATACTTGAAATCACAAATGTAACTCTAAGGCAAAATTACTTTACATTTAAAAACAATTACTACATACAACATGAAGGATTAACAATGGGATGACTACTATCCGGATTATTGGCTGATATATTCCTTGACAAAATAGATGACAAATTCATACTAAGCGATAAAAACAAACATCTAACACATATAATTTATTACAGGTATGTTGATGATATAATATGTCTATTCAAAGGAAATGAAAGACAAATAGACATGTTCAAAAACTACTTAAACCAAATCCATCATAATCTAAATTTTACCAGTGAAATTGAAGAAAATAATGCAATAAACTACCTTGATTTGACTATAACCAAGATCAACAGAAAGCACAATTAATTTCAAAATTTACAGAAAACCGACGTACACAGATTTAGTTATTCCTTCCTCATCAAATCACCCACATCACCAAGAAATGGCTGCATTCAAATCAATGATCGACAAATTCCAATGAAAACTGAAGATTGTTATAAAGAATTAAACATTATAAAATTCATAGCCCAAAATAATGGATATAAACTAAGCATGATTAATGTATTCTCGAAGAACTACACAAAGAAAGAAAATAGGAAAAAAGAAGAAAGAGATATCAAATACATTCAATCAGACTACCTTGGTAAACATTGTCACAAAACTAACAAATCATTTTATAAACAAGGATGTCAATTGGCTTTCGAAACCTCGAACAACCTTGGACCTTTAATCAAAAACAAAAGGAATTCAACAAACCAAAATCAAAATTCAAAATTCAACAATCGTGGAGTATACAAATTAAATTGCAACGGTTTTCAATCCCACTATATTGGACAAACCGGCCGATCCTTCAAAATTAGATTTAATGAACACATAAAAGTAATGAAAACATCATAAAATTCAAAATATCCAGACCGTTTAAACAAAACCGTCCATACATACACTAACATCGAAAACAATCTTGAAATTTTACACACAAGCAAAAAAGGCGCTTATTATCTACTTTAGAACATTTTGAAAATTAAAAAAGTGCCAAAATTAATCATAATATATTATTAAATGACAAAGATTTTCTAACAAAAAATTTATTATTTGACAGACTTTTAAACAATATACATTGATAACACATAAAATTAAATATAACAAATTGGAGGCTATCCAAGGTAGTAAAAAAATTGGTTTTAATTATTTATTTTCATAACTTAACCTTAGTTAGTACCTAAAGATGAAATCGCAGATTTCGAAATGTACTTTGTAAGAAAAATAAAAGTTAAAAAAAGTGTTAAAAGGTATGCATAGCAAGTCCTATTACACAAATTTTAAATAAAAACAAATATCTATAAAGTTTAATAATTTAAAACCCCTTCTACACAATTTTAATGGGAGATTATTTTATATACAGGTTGTTTGAAAAGTATGGGTACGGCTTAATATTTTAAAAACCATAGGAGATTACATCTATACATTTTGCACAGTGTTATATGGCTATGTAAACTATTTTTCCTTGCTATTACCATGACATGCCAACCATGGGGGGACGGCCCACAGAGGAAAACTTGGAAATCTTAAATTGAAGCATGGGTCGAGTGATACCTCATTTGAAAGAGCTCACTTAGTAGAGTTGAATTCCGCAAACCGCATCTTAAAAGGTTTATCCAATCAGAAATGGCGGGTTGTTTTAGGTACACATTGTGAAGTACATTATGCGCTGCCATTTCTGACTGGATCGTCGTATTCTGATGCGGTTGGCGGCGTTTCACTCTACTAACCAATGTGTTTTCACTGACTTTTTTTAGTTAGAAAATTATGTCATAAATTTATAACACAATAAATAAAACTAAAAAACATCGGTATTTATTGTGTTATAAATTTATGACATAATTTGCTAACGTGATGTAGATATCACCGAGTGAAGTGTTACACTGTGTCTCCTTGTGTGACTTCAGTTCAGTATAAGCCCACCAAAAGTAACATTGTACTTTAACAATGAATGTTGCAGGACAGTAGTGACGAGTACAGAAGGGCGTACGGTTGTGTGACGTGATGTAGATATCACCGAGTGAAGTGTTACACTGTGTCTCCTCGTGTGACTTCAGTTCAGTATAAGCCCACCAAAAGTAAACATTGTACTTTAACAATGAATGTTGCAGGACAGTAGTGACGAGTACAGAAGGGCGTACGGTTGTGTGACGTGATGTAGATATCACCGAGTGAAGTGTTACACTGTGTCTCCTCGTGTGACTTCAGTTCAGTATAAGCCCACCAAAAGTAACATTGTACTTTAACAATGAATGTTGCAGGACAGTAGTGACGAGTACAGAAGGGCGTACGGTTGTGTGACGTGATGTAGATATCACCGAGTGAAGTGTTACACTGTGTCTCCTTGTGTGACTTCAGTTCAGTATAAGCCCACCAAAAGTAACATTGTACTTTAACAATGAATGTTGCAGGACAGTAGTGACGAGTACAGTACGTACGGTTGTGTGACGTGATGTAGATATCACCGAGTGAAGTGTTACACTGTGTCTCCTCGTGTGACTTCAGTTCAGTATAAGCCCACCAAAAGTAACGCTGTACTTTAAGAATGAATGTTGCAGGACAGTAGTGACGAGTACAGAAGGGCGTACGGTTGTGTGACGTGATGTAGATATCACCGAGTGAAGTGTTACACTGTGTCTCCTTGTGTGACTTCAGTTCAGTATAAGCCCACCAAAAGTAACATTGTACTTTAAGAATGAATGTTGCAGGACAGTAGTGACGAGTACAGAAGGGCGTATGGTTGTGTGACGTGATGTAGATATCACCGAGTGAAGTGTTACACTGTGTCTCCTTGTGTGACTTCAGTTCAGTATAAGCCCACCAAAAGTAACGCTGTACTTTAACAATGAATGTTGCAGGACAGTAGTGACGAGTACAGAAGGGCGTACGGTTGTGTGACGTGATGTAGATATCACCGAGTGAAGTGTTACACTGTGTCTCCTCGTGTGACTTCAGTTCAGTATAAGCCCACCAAAAGTAACATTGTACTTTAAGAATGAATGTTGCAGGACAGTAATGACGAGTACAGAAGGGCGTATGGTTGTGTGACGTGATGTAGATATCACCGAGTGAAGTGTTACACTGTGTCTCCTTGTGTGACTTCAGTTCAGTATAAGCCCACCAAAAGTAACATTGTACTTTAAGAATGAATGTTGCAGGACAGTAGTGACGAGTACAGAAGGGCGTATGGTTGTGTGACGTGATGTAGATATCACCGAGTGAAGTGTTACACTGTGTCTCCTTGTGTGACTTCAGTTCAGTATAAGCCCACCAAAAGTAACATTGTACTTTAAGAATGAATGTTGCAGGACAGTAGTGACGAGTACAGAAGGGCGTATGGTTGTGTGACGTGATGTAGATATCACCGAGTGAAGTGTTACACTGTGTCTCCTTGTGTGACTTCAGTTCATTATAAGCCCACCAAAAGTAACGCTGTACTTTAACAATGAATGTTGCAGGACAGTAGTGACGAGTACAGTACGTACGGTTGTGTGACGTGATGTAGATATCACCGAGTGAAGTGTTATATTGTGTCTGCCTTGTGTGACTTCAGTTCCGTATATTTTCCTAGGAGAATTGTTGCCCTACCCGCTGAGTTTGTGATTTCATTGTTCTCGGTTTCTCTGCCATTTTAGTTGTATGGTAAGGAATACAATATTTGAATCACCAACTCAATATAATATAGTAATCATTATGTCGTATTGACATACTAAAGAACGTTCGTGAACTAAAAAAAAGCTGAGAAATGTGTCTTTTAATGTAGTTCTTGTTCATAGATTTTGGGCGCAAAGTTGCATTGCTAAAGTCGTAATCATGCAAACTCAACGTTAACTCTGGGATTGATATTTATTTTCTTTAAGAAATATATATATTACAGAAATGACTAAAACACCTTTACTTTACGTTTAAAAACAGTTTTATGAAGAAATAAATCATTTATTTTGGTAATCTTCCAAAATTTATCACAGTAAGTAATTGGAAGAAAAGAAATTAGTAATAATTTGAAGAGTTACATGCCAATGACACTTCATATCACATTTATTATCTATCTATTGCACAAAAGTATAAAAGTGACATATCAATCAGGATAACGATCAGTAATCAGTAGAAAGAGTTACAATGACGTCAATAACCAAGGGATCATAACAATGAGGAAAGGTGAGATTGATTCGTCACCCCAAATTGCTATCCTAGAAGAATGTAAGACTAGAGTGTGCTGTAATTACTAGTAAACCATAAATAACCCGCTCCAATACCACCACTATACAGTCTAAGTCCCTTTCTTTTTTGTACAACTATACTGTACAGCATGTTCAAAATCTGTTGTAATAAACTTGAAAAAAATCTTCATTAATGTTAATTTGATTCACAAAGTCTGCAAATACGTAAAGATAATTTCCTTCCAGGATAGTAAGCACGAATCCGGTTATTGCACAGTTCACAATCTTGAAAAACATGAGATACGTAAACATTAAAAATGCAAGTTACATCCTAGTTTAGTGAAGAAGCTTAAAAATTAAGAATGTGAGAACATAATGTCTATTTCTTTTGATGAAAATAAATTATTTAATGATACCTGCGTATTCCAAATATTTTTCGGATTAAATAGGATAATCCATTCTTATGATTATAGACATCCTAGCCTCTTGATTGGACATAGATGAGATTTATTTAATGAATCCTCTGAGCATACCACCATTTCTTGTATCATGGACATCCATCCACACTATTTCTTATTGCCATAATTTAAGCAGCATATAGATTTTTTATCTAATTCTTTATAGCAAAATGTATGGTATCTGGCTTTCTTTTGCTTTTAATAAGTTCCTAGGTAAATCTTCTTAGTCCTTTTCGTATGCCATCCAATACAAACATATGATCCTTCTTCTGACTTGATCTGTTACGTCACAACTTGATTAAGTTATGGATACCACACTCATTATTAATAAATTAATTCACTACAGTGTTCAAGAGCTTATCTTGAATAAACAAGTTACATCAGCTGCTATACTATACATAACTACTTGGTAATATACCGTAACATAAAATATTAATATAGTGCCATTTTTTATACTCTTCTTTTTATTGAAATTATTTGATATTTTTCTAGAAGAAATACATAATCCTTCGAATTACGTTCGTTTAAACTTATAAATGATATCTGTACATATTTTTAACAATAATAATATTTATTCTGTTTTAAATAATATTCTCTCTTTTTATAAATAAAGTTTTAGCGTTTTATACATATTATAAAATGTAATTGGTTTTCCATTACTTTAGAGCTATAGTTGAATGAGGAGCAGTGAAAGATTTAATAGCATCCAATAAGAGAACTTTGTTAGGCATAATATATTGATAATCTCTGTTTAGAGAAATTTTATCAAATTTCAGTAGTTATGAATACTGAGTAAACACGAAGGCACTCACATTAATTCAAATTAATTGAATCACATGTCGCAGTTGTTTAAGTACATATTAAACCAATTTAAAACAAAGCCATTACCACAAAACTGTTGTACATTACGTAATATTGGTTACCGAGGGAACAGCTCACTGAGCTCATTGTTCGGATTTATTAAATCGCAGTCTATTGTTGGTGGTAAAGCTACATTAACCGATCTAGACTGAAATGTGGTGGCTCAAGTAGAATATTCACCTCAAATAGTAAACACTCATCCGTACAGAAATGTGTTATAATTTACGTAATAAATACTTAGTGATCAGCTTGCTAGGTATTTATCATATATTTATATATATATATTGTCTTCATTCTCGAGGTTAAATGCCAAATGGCTTAGTATGTATCAATATGTATTCCCTTCATGCAAAAATCAAAATAAAACACCAAATATTGGTAAACTATTTATGAATTTTCTTATGGCTTTAGCATACTTCTTCAGATAACAATACAAATACGGTTCAGGTAATCCTGCATAATGGTTACTGTTAAACACGTTTTCAAGAAGCGATATCACAGTCACGAAGTACGAGAATATCACGAATATCACAGGCAGGGTGGGCAGCTGCAATTTATAAAACTATGGGATTTCATAACATTTTATTTTAAAACATTCCTCTGTGTAATACAAAGTATTATTTTAATGAAATTTTCACCGCCCACTTTAGTTTATCAAATTTAAATTATTGCAAAATAAAACACGTTTTATTCCATTATTTTGTGCAGCTAAAACTATGTTGGTTGCACCCTTCAGACAGTGCCTTCGCTAGAAATCATAATAAATCTGTATTACAGAAAAAAACTGTATTGCTTACCATATTAACAGACAGAAACTTGATGTTAATGCCAATTCGTTAATAACTAGAATTTGTAATTGTATTGAAGCATATAAGTATAACATAATTCGCCAGGAAATTAATATTCGTTATATACATATTACATTGCTATCTGATATTTTAAAAACTCTTATTTTTAAGCATAATCTCTATAAAAGAAATAAAATGTAAACCGACGTCATAGTATAAAATGATAAAAATTAGTTTCACTCCATAATTGCAGCAGTATTATATCTATAATAAATCCCCTACCTTAATTTATCAAATTGCATTCTCCATTAACACTATAATATCCATCAACAATCACCATCCCAGAGGGAACAACACGTCCAGAATGGTGTGATAGCTCAGCTGATACTGCACTGCTGGATGAGCTAACATAATCATATCATCTACGCTTGCCGCTAATATTCTAACCGATTTCCATTATTACTTTGTTACCATACATATTGTGGGAGAACACTGTTTAATATTAATCGAAATTTGAATTTGAGTATAATAGATATACAATGTAGGTGTCTTTTGGTCAAGAAAGAAGTTTTGTAAAACCGTTTATTCCCTCTTTTTATGAGTTCTTCAAATAAGCAGTACCAAATATGTGTGCTATCCGGTATATACAAAAATATGTGCTACCCTTTACTTATGTATTAATATATGCACTATAATGATACAAATGTGTTTTTTACTGATCATGTTATAAATACTTCGATAAATAAGGTATTTGTTAAAATAATATCGAATTTTTTTGCTGAAGACAGATTGTGCATGAAATGAAAAGGAGGAACAGAGAACGCATACAATAATGAGCCACGATAGGATTACAGTAAAACGCTATCTGATACTGGGACTTGCTGTTTGAGGATGGGAAATCTTACTTCCTTATATACAATATAAGGGGACATATACTACCGAAAACTATTGCCACATTATAAAAGTTTTTATGCTACAAATATAATAAATGTGAATAATAATAATATATTATATAAATAATAAATAATCGTTATAAATAATATTTGTATATCCATTACGCAAAAACTCCCAGAAGCGTTTGAGTTGAAATACATAATACATGGGGAAATCTATTATAATGAAATATACATGTAAAGTGTGAAAGTAATACCATTAGGTTCAGTTTATTATTTCCTACATTTAAGCATGAGCACAGATAAAAAACCAAAAGATTTAATAATATGAAGGATGTCTTACTTTACCAGACAAATCTGGAGCTAGAATACCTCTCTAGCATTTAAACTGAGGATCTGTGGCTTAATTTGAATTCCGATCCACCACCAATGGCATAAAATTCGGCCTACTTATACGGGATCGCTCAGCGGTAACCATCTTGCGATAACCACAGTACACACCAGACTGCACCATTGGGTTTGTGGTCACATTGGGAACCCTATGGCATTAACCCATGTTCAGCGCATCATTCGCTCCGATAAAAGGGACGGAACGGGCAAGGGTCCTTGAAATTGACATATTATCTAATGTATCTCATAAATAGTAGAGTATTTTACGGCGGAGGAAACTGTAGAGTGCACGATTGTGCTCCTGTGACGAGGGATTCCATAGTTATAGCACTACATTTGATATAATTCATATAGTAAAGGAAATTGTATGCAAACTCTTACATTAGTAGTATATATTATTCAATAAAGTTAGTAAATGATTCGTTACACTAATTCTGATGGCTCCGATCTGCTATCTATATAAATAAAAATGAATTTCCGTTCGTTAGTCTCGCTAAAACTCGAGAACGGCTAAACCGATTTGGCTAATTTTGGTCTTGAAATGTTCGTGGAAATCCAGGGAAGGTTTAAACGATTAGAAAATATAACAAAATTGCAAGGAAAATACTTAAAACTACAATTTTATTTTCCCATACAAACTGTTCTTACCTGTCAAACGTTTGATTGATGTTTATGTATCGATAGTTAGTTTAACAGCTGTAACAAATACAAATGACGAAGTGTCTCAGTATCATATGTTTACTTACTACTGCATGCAATTTTGGGTAAAACAGCTGTCACCATTATAGGTTAACATTATTAGTGCAATAAAACATTAATATCAGATACTGCTTACAATGCCGAGAAGAAAACGACCTAACATAGGTCGTCGAAGTAGATCGAATGTGCGGCGAGCTACCTCACGCGCTAATCGCACTGATGACCAGCAAGAGACTGATAATGATAACAGTCGTATTGGTATGGCACATTTGCGTTCTACAGTAAATCAGAATGAAGTGGATAGACAAAGAATGCAACGAGTTCGGGCACATCGATCACAACAGCAGCAGGGGAAAAGGAAATTGACCGATTCCGCAAACGCAATGCTCCTGTGAACCTGGAACGAGCAGCATTCTCCTACGATCCAGAAGTCGATTATAGTGCCGACAAAATACAGTACATCCAAATAACGCTGAATGTTATTATCTTAGATTGTTATTGGTGAATGTTCGTGGTCCGACATCGTTTCAACAATTGAGAACAGTTGATGACATCTGTGTGCTACTTACCGTGAGGCGTGTCAAATATTACAGTAGTTACTCGAGGATGATTTACATTGGGATAATACGCTCAAGGATTCCATATATCTTCACCACATCAAATTCGAACATTGTTTGCGATTATAATATCCACATGTTTCCCTTCGAATCCGGAAGATTTGTGGATGAAATATAGGGATGAATGACATGTCTGAGGATGTGCTACATCGTGTGCGATGTCAAACTTCGAATCCTACACTACTAATTAATGCGGAAATTTATAATTAGACATTGATCATGATAGAATATATGTGTTTATTGATGGCAAATAAAGTATTGTCGTGTTTGGGCCTGACAGCACCCAATATTTTATGTCGAAGATTTTTGTTACACATGGTAAAGTATATCTTTATATGTTTACGCACCGCAAAAAAACTACTGAAAGCTTTAAATTGATTACCTGTATTGATTGCCTTTTGCCCGATATGATAATGATGATAATTTGACAATAAATGTGTTGTATTTAATGTATGCAAAAATGTCATTGTTTACATTTCTGATTCCAGGTGCTGAAACCAACAAAAAAGTCAGCTCTATGAATTTTTATTCATACAGATTCGTGATGCTATTAATGCCGTTGCAAATGCAGAAAATGTGGAAAAAATTACAATTTTGACGGCCACTTACATTGGAAGCCCGCGCCACATGCACGAATACGCGCAAGATGCGATGTCGTATGTTAGAAAATATGGCCGTCCAGACATTCACCTGTAACCCACAATGGATGGAAATTAAGAAAGAATTGCTACATGGCCAAACACCAATTTATAGGCATGACGTCACTGCCAGAGTGTTTAAGCAAAAATTAAAATCTTTAATGAATTTCATTATAAAGCATCGTGTGTATGGCCAAGTACGTTGTTGGATGTACTCTGTTGAGTGGCAAAAGCGTGGTCTGCCACATGCGCACATATTAATTTGGTTAGTTGATAAATTAAGGCCAGAAGACATTGATTCCATAATTTCAGCCGAGATTCCCGATGAAACACTTGACCCAAAATTGCATGCAGTAGTAAGTAAACATATGATACATGGACCTTGCGGAGTTTTCAACAACATCTCCCCCTGTATGGTCGACGGCAAGTGTTCTAAGCGATACCCTAGAGCATTGATTGCTGAAACCATCTCGGGAAACGATGGTTACTCGTTGTATCGTCGGCAATCAGTTGAGGACGGTGGGCGATCTGTAATTGTGAAGATAAAAGGACAAAATTTTGATGTAGATAATCGTTGGATTGTGCCGTAACTTTTGAAACTCACGTCAATGTGGAATGTTGTAACTCTATCAAATTGATAAAGTACATATGTGAATATGTTAACAAAGGTAGCGACATGGCCAAGAGGTAAGTGAAACGAAGTTCACCGGGTCAGCTAGTTGATCAATACTTATCTTTTACTTTTTTATAGTTTTTTAATGTAGACTAAACAATGGCAATATTCATTTTAATATAATAATATTTTTAGTATGGAATTTAAAGCACAAGAATTTATAAAATTAAATTATCTAGTACAGGAAAATACATATTACTAATAGAAATTATCCAACATTAAGATATATTATAGTAAAATATTAATAACTGAAAAAGTTTTGTATTAATATAAATACAAAATAAACAATTAATTTATAAACTACCTAAAGTATTAAATGTAAATTATCCTTTGTTGATAGACAAACTTTCACACATAATATTTCTGTTTCACATGTAAAAACTATATTTTTTATTTTTACAACTGGCCACACTACTGGTTAAAGTGGCCAGTATATTTCTCGCCTTTTTCATGCATGTATTTATGTAATAATTTATGGGAAATAAAATTCATTTATTCATATGAACATTTTCTTCTACTAATATATTTTGTTTTAAACACACTAAATGTAATAAACTATTATAGTTAAATGTCCTGTTCTAAAACAGGCATAGTACAAAAGGGACAATAATATCCAACATGAAGCTCGTAATTTGGCTCCAGCCGAGATATATCTTGGCAACATGTGAAGCTCCTTTTGTCGCTATTAACTACACAAAATTAACACATCTGTGACGCTGTACATCTGACATATTATTGAGTTTCTTGATTATCCCAAAGCAAGCCTGAGTAAGCAGGCTGATCATGTTGTGTGTGTTTTATCCGTAATCATCACAATTAGAAAAACCAGCACCACAAATTATTCTGTCTCTCAGAAAGTTTGACGTCCCTAGCTAATTCTTGATCATGACTATATATATATATATATATATATAAATATATACTATAATATATATCATAGTCTTTAATTTGCATAAAAATGTATAGGCCTATGCGGCTAAATTTATTTCTTAACCATTAATGATAATAAAAGTGAAACGTTCTATTTTTATGGAAACACGGAAATATCACGTATGAATTTGTTTTCATATAAATAGGATTTTACATTTATAATTCATAAGTTTATAGGAAAATTGCACAACAAATAGGGGATGCAAGCACTGTAATACCATAAAAAGAGTAAGGAATAAGAATTAAGGTGAAAATAATTTCATATACAAGGTACTCAGATAAGAGACCAGAAATTGTATTTTTGTTTAAATGTTATCCTCCGAAAACATGAAAGGTTTCACAACATGCCTATAGCGGCATTTAGAAGTGACTCCGCTCGTCTTCCGTAACTGGGTTTAGATAAAGGTTTTCTGTTTAAGAGAGTTGGATTTATTAACAGACCTTTTCCAACAGTCAAAATAACTTGCTATAATAGAATATGATTTTCCAAATCTCTTTTATCGAAATTCTTTACTACATTAATTTGTGATAACTACAACCTTTATGAGTCTTCAACTGTTTCAAAGATTAAAAACACTTTAAATTCTAGTTTTGCTTGTGATTAGCAAAGCTATAAAACAATTTATTATTTAAACCTTGCAGGCTCGTATTTAAATAAAGCAACAACAATGTAAAAATATTCCTCCAGGATTAGTTGGAACAAGCGAAGATTTCACATGTGGTTGTCACCTTTAATATTGTCAAACGAGAGACATAAAATACCACACTAATGAAACTTGGCTAATAAAATACTTACAACCGTAACCGTATACTGTCTTAAGGTCTAAAACAGACAAATTAGTTTTCTCCGTATCATAAAACTGTTGGCTCAACGTAAGGGAAACCTGTAGCTCAGTGTGGAATATTACTATTCAGTGCGTCGTTCAGTGTTTGTACTATATTTAACCGTATACTGTCTTAAGGTCTAAAACAGACAAATTAGTTTTCTCCGTATCATAAAACTGTTGGCTCAACGTAAGGGAAACCTGTAGCTCAGTGTGGAATATTACTATTCAGTGCGTCGTTCAGTGTTTGTACTATATTTAACCGTATACTGTCTTAAGGTCTAAAACAGACAAATTAGTTTTCTCCGTATCATAAAACTGTTGGCTCAACGTAAGGGAAACCTGTAGCTCAGTGTGGAATATTACTATTCAGTGCGTCGTTCAGTGTTTGTACTATATTTAACCGTATACTGTCTTAAGGTCTAAAACAGACAAATTAGTTTTCTCCGTATCATAAAACTGTTGGCTCAACGTAAGGGAAACCTGTAGCTCAGTGTGGAATATTACTATTCAGTGCGTCGTTCAGTGTTTGTACTATATTTAACCGTATACTGTCTTAAGGTCTAAAACAGACAAATTAGTTTTCTCCGTATCATAAAACTGTTGGCTCAACGTAAGGGAAACCTGTAGCTCAGTGTGGAATATTACTATTCAGTGCGTCGTTCAGTGTTTGTACTATATTTAACCGTATACTGTCTTAAGGTCTAAAACAGACAAATTAGTTTTCTCCGTATCATAAAACTGTTGGCTCAACGTAAGGGAAACCTGTAGCTCAGTGTGGAATATTACTATTCAGTGCGTCGTTCAGTGTTTGTACTATATTTAACCGTATACTGTCTTAAGGTCTAAAACAGACAAATTAGTTTTCTCCGTATCATAAAACTGTTGGCTCAACGTAAGGGAAACCTGTAGCTCAGTGTGGAATATTACTATTCAGTGCGTCGTTCAGTGTTTGTACTATATTTAACCGTATACTGTCTTAAGGTCTAAAACAGACAAATTAGTTTTCTCCGTATCATAAAACTGTTGGCTCAACGTAAGGGAAACCTGTAGCTCAGTGTGGAATATTACTATTCAGTGCGTCGTTCAGTGTTTGTACTATATTTAACCGTATACTGTCTTAAGGTCTAAAACAGACAAATTAGTTTTCTCCGTATCATAAAACTGTTGGCTCAACGTAAGGGAAACCTGTAGCTCAGTGTGGAATATTACTATTCAGTGCGTCGTTCAGTGTTTGTACTATATTTAACCGTATACTGTCTTAAGGTCTAAAACAGACAAATTAGTTTTCTCCGTATCATAAAACTGTTGGCTCAACGTAAGGGAAACCTGTAGCTCAGTGTGGAATATTACTATTCAGTGCGTCGTTCAGTGTTTGTACTATATTTAACCGTATACTGTCTTAAGGTCTAAAACAGACAAATTAGTTTTCTCCGTATCATAAAACTGTTGGCTCAACGTAAGGGAAACCTGTAGCTCAGTGTGGAATATTACTATTCAGTGCGTCGTTCAGTGTTTGTACTATATTTAACCGTATACTGTCTTAAGGTCTAAAACAGACAAATTAGTTTTCTCCGTATCATAAAACTGTTGGCTCAACGTAAGGGAAACCTGTAGCTCAGTGTGGAATATTACTATTCAGTGCGTCGTTCAGTGTTTGTACTATATTTAACCGTATACTGTCTTAAGGTCTAAAACAGACAAATTAGTTTTCTCCGTATCATAAAACTGTTGGCTCAACGTAAGGGAAACCTGTAGCTCAGTGTGGAATATTACTATTCAGTGCGTCGTTCAGTGTTTGTACTATATTTAACCGTATACTGTCTTAAGGTCTAAAACAGACAAATTAGTTTTCTCCGTATCATAAAACTGTTGGCTCAACGTAAGGGAAACCTGTAGCTCAGTGTGGAATATTACTATTCAGTGCGTCGTTCAGTGTTTGTACTATATTTAACCGTATACTGTCTTAAGGTCTAAAACAGACAAATTAGTTTTCTCCGTATCATAAAACTGTTGGCTCAACGTAAGGGAAACCTGTAGCTCAGTGTGGAATATTACTATTCAGTGCGTCGTTCAGTGTTTGTACTATATTTAACCGTATACTGTCTTAAGGTCTAAAACAGACAAATTAGTTTTCTCCGTATCATAAAACTGTTGGCTCAACGTAAGGGAAACCTGTAGCTCAGTGTGGAATATTACTATTCAGTGCGTCGTTCAGTGTTTGTACTATATTTAACCGTATACTGTCTTAAGGTCTAAAACAGACAAATTAGTTTTCTCCGTATCATAAAACTGTTGGCTCAACGTAAGGGAAACCTGTAGCTCAGTGTGGAATATTACTATTCAGTGCGTCGTTCAGTGTTTGTACTATATTTAACCGTATACTGTCTTAGGTCTAAAACAGACAAATTAGTTTTCTCCGTATCATAAAACTGTTGGCTCAACGTAAGGGAAACCTGTAGCTCAGTGTGGAATATTACTATTCAGTGCGTCGTTCAGTGTTTGTACTATATTTAACCGTATACTGTCTTAAGGTCTAAAACAGACAAATTAGTTTTCTCCGTATCATAAAACTGTTGGCTCAACGTAAGGGAAACCTGTAGCTCAGTGTGGAATATTACTATTCAGTGCGTCGTTCAGTGTTTGTACTATATTTAACCGTATACTGTCTTAAGGTCTAAAACAGACAAATTAGTTTTCTCCGTATCATAAAACTGTTGGCTCAACGTAAGGGAAACCTGTAGCTCAGTGTGGAATATTACTATTCAGTGCGTCGTTCAGTGTTTGTACTATATTTAACCCGTATACTGTCTTAAGGTCTAAAACAGACAAATTAGTTTTCTCCGTATCATAAAACTGTTGGCTCAACGTAAGGGAAACCTGTAGCTCAGTGTGGAATATTACTATTCAGTGCGTCGTTCAGTGTTTGTACTATATTTAACCGTATACTGTCTTAAGGTCTAAAACAGACAAATTAGTTTTCTCCGTATCATAAAACTGTTGGCTCAACGTAAGGGAAACCTGTAGCTCAGTGTGGAATATTACTATTCAGTGCGTCAGTTAGTGTTTGTGTACTTATTTATACCGTATACCGTATACTGTCTTAAGGTCTAAAACATTAACCGTAAAAGTACTCCGTATCATAAAGTGTTCTCCGTATCATAAAAACTGTTGGCTCAACGTAAGGGAAACTTGTAAATATTACTATTCAGTGCGTCGTTCAGTGTTTGTACTATATTTAACCGTATACTGTCTTAAGGTCTAAAACAGACAAATTAGTTTTCTCCGTATCATAAAAACTGTTGGCTCAACGTAAGGGAAACTTGTAGCTCAGTGTGGAATATTACTATTCAGTGCGTCGTTCAGTGTTTGTACTATATTTAACCGTATACTGTCTTAAGGTCTAAAACAGACAAATTAGTTTTCTCCGTATCATAAAACTGTTGGCTCAACGTAAGGGAAACTTGTAGCTCAGTGTGGAATATTACTATTCAGTGCGTCGTTCAGTGTTTTGTACTATATTTAACCGTATACTGTCTTAAGGTCTAAAACAGACAAATTAGTTTTCTCCGTATCATAAAACTGTTGGCTCAACGTAAGGGAAACTTGTAGCTCAGTGTGGAATATTACTATTCAGTGCGTCGTTCAGTGTTTGTACTATATTTAACCGTATACTGTCTTAAGGTCTAAAACAGACAAATTAGTTTTCTCCGTATCATAAAACTGTTGGCTCAACGTAAGGGAAACTTGTAGCTCAGTGTGGAATATTACTATTCAGTGCGTCGTTCAGTGTTTGTACTATATTTAACCGTATACTGTCTTAAGGTCTAAAACAGACAAATTAGTTTTCTCCGTATCATAAAACTGTTGGCTCAACGTAAGGGAAACTTGTAGCTCAGTGTGGAATATTACTATTCAGTGCGTCGTTCAGTGTTTGTACTATATTTAACCGTATACTGTCTTAAGGTCTAAAACAGACAAATTAGTTTTCTCCGTATCATAAAACTGTTGGCTCAACGTAAGGGAAACTTGTAGCTCAGTGTGGAATATTACTATTCAGTGCGTCGTTCAGTGTTTGTACTATATTTAACCGTATACTGTCTTAAGGTCTAAAACAGACAAATTAGTTTTCTCCGTATCATAAAACTGTTGGCTCAACGTAAGGGAAACCTGTAGCTCAGTGTGGAATATTACTATTCAGTGCGTCGTTCAGTGTTTGTACTATATTTAACCGTATACTGTCTTAGGTCTAAAACAGACAAATTAGTTTTCTCCGTATCATAAAACTGTTGGCTCAACGTAAGGGAAACCTGTAGCTCAGTGTGGAATATTACTATTCAGTGCGTCGTTCAGTGTTTGTACTATATTTAACCGTATACTGTCTTAAGGTCTAAAACAGACAAATTAGTTTTCTCCGTATCATAAAACTGTTGGCTCAACGTAAGGGAAACCTGTAGCTCAGTGTGGAATATTACTATTCAGTGCGTCGTTCAGTGTTTGTACTATATTTAACCGTATACTGTCTTAAGGTCTAAAACAGACAAATTAGTTTTCTCCGTATCATAAAACTGTTGGCTCAACGTAAGGGAAACCTGTAGCTCAGTGTGGAATATTACTATTCAGTGCGTCGTTCAGTGTTTGTACTATATTTAACCGTATACTGTCTTAGGTCTAAAACAGACAAATTAGTTTTCTCCGTATCATAAAACTGTTGGCTCAACGTAAGGGAAACTTGTAGCTCAGTGTGGAATATTACTATTCAGTGCGTCGTTCAGTGTTTGTACTATATTTAACCGTTATACTGTCTTAGGTCTAAAACAGACAAATTAGTTTTCTCCGTATCATAAAACTGTTGGCTCAACGTAAGGGAAACTTGTAGCTCAGTGTGGAATATTACTATTCAGTGCGTCGTTCAGTGTTTGTACTATATTTAACCGTATACTGTCTTAAGGTCTAAAACAGACAAATTAGTTTTCTCCGTATCATAAAACTGTTGGCTCAACGTAAGGGAAACTTGTAGCTCAGTGTGGAATATTACTATTCAGTGCGTCGTTCAGTGTTTGTACTATATTTAACCGTATACTGTCTTAGGTCTAAAACAGACAAATTAGTTTTTCTCCGTATCATAAAACTGTTGGCTCAACGTAAGGGAAACCTGTAGCTCAGTGTGGAATATTACTATTCAGTGCGTCGTTCAGTGTTTGTACTATATTTAACCGTATGGTGTACATCATAATATGGGATGCGTTATCGAACACATTTAAGTTGGTTTCAAAAGAACTTTGAAACCAATTTGAAAAACAATCTGAGAATAATCTTGTGATGCAATGAAAGAAGTCTTCTAACTAAATATAATTAACATATCGTGAGAAAGATCATCTGCAGGTTTTAAATACAACATGAAAATATGTGTCTATATGAAAAGACTTTTACGAGGTCTATGGTAGTGCTTTACTATATATTGAATTAAGATATCAGTCAATACAGGCTTTCATTTAGTAGGCTGGCTCACGTCTCTTTTGTTTGTCAGAGCGTGTAGAATTTTAGTTTCCGTATGGTTTTCTCTATCTATCTGACCGCAGCTTTCTAATATGTATTTTATCAAGGTATGTTGTATTGAATCCGCTAATCAGTATTGTCCAAAGCTTCTGTTTGGAACAAGCCCTAATATATTGTAAGGTAGTGCTATAAATCTTGGCAACAACAACAACTCGTGCTGTAAACAGCCCGGGTCCCAGTCGGTTGCATAGGCGGGGTTGAAGTAGTAAAGTCAGTAGGCAGTGTTATGGTTACTACCAATACCAAGTGTAGGCTAAATGTAGGTTTTTATCAGGGCGCCACCCCGTTGCGGGTTACTTCTTTTATTGACAATACGGGGACCTGTCCCTCCCGTAGTTAGTGTAGCTCTCACTGGTAAGGCAGACTTAGTTTAAACAAGTAACCATTCGTGCATGCAAACCTCGACAACAAAATCACTTAAATTATGGACCTGAACAAAATTGAAAACCAATAGCTTTCTCAATTGGAATTAAATTAGGCCTAGGCTTGGTATTTATAACAAATAAAGAAAATGTTCTAAGTATCTCGCAGTTCCTATACCATAAGTTCTGAGTAGTTGTTATCTATTCTAAGTACTTTAATACTATCAGCATGCGCCAACTATAGTTGAACTATATAGATAATTATAAGAAAAGGTTAACTTCAGTGACAGCCAAGTTCCAATTATCAATAACTTGAATTTATTAATCACATTAAGATTATGATATAAATTTAAAACATGATTTTAAGACCCGATTTTTATTTTTATATAAACTAAGTAATGTGAATCTGAGGTCCAAAATATCTCCCGAGATAGTAAAATAATTAGCTAGCTCTCAACAAGTAATATATTTAACAGGTACGTTCTGGAAGTGCCAAACTTCACTTAGTTTTGTTATACAAATAAACACAAAACAATTGTGTAAATATTAAAGTTTCAGTTAAACCATCCAATTCTTGGTAAAATATTTTATGAATAAGAGGCATGAAAATTAAGACGTAGGTGGCCACCGTGCTAAACATACAATTAAACATAGACAATACACAGATAAATATAGGTACCAATTTTACACATAAATGTTAAGGCAAACTAAACTAAAAGACGAAAGCAAAATATCCTAGCTTGTGGTAAAGACACTCCACTGGCGAGCGAGTCCCGCAACCTTCCACAAAGTCCACAGCTGCTTTCAAATAACGTGTACACAAGTTCAATATTTAAGTATGGCCATACAAGAATAATTAAAAAAAGTTTGACTTATCGTGTCGCAGTCACTTCTCAGGCCCGTGACTCCACAACCATTCAAGTCGTGACGCAAGGAAGTGAATTGCGCGTACTCCTCACAGTCAGCGAAGCTCACAGTAGACCCCGCGTACAGTCTGTGCCGCTCAATGTCCAGGCGCGTGCAGTTTGCCTCACGTACAGTCCGGAACGAAACCAGAACCCTATACAGTTCCTTATAAATAGTAAAATAGCATAACAGTGCTTACATAGAGTTATAGAATACAGTTTTTATAATTATAATTATATTGTGCCAATAAAATAATCAAAAACATCATTCTGACCTATCTACAATTCGATAATATAAGATAAGCATTTAAGTATTTATGAATACGGTACATAATAAAGTAGTTATCAAGACACATTATCATTTTATGATCCAAAATATTCAAAGTTACCAATTATTTTTATCTTGAGATAATGTGTAACATTCGATTAAGACTTTACGGTTTATATTCACATGAACTGAGCACCAATTAATTTTGATCTTAATATTATTATACATTTAGTATTAAAACATTATTAACCGTACACATTACCAATCATATTTACTATCATTAAAAGTATTGCAATAGAATAATGAAACACAAGGTTAAAACTGACTAACATAAGTTTAAAATCATACATTTGACCTAACAGAAATTTATTACTTTGTACTTTAACTAAATAGACCCACGACTACTTGATATTACTGTAAAAGATTGTTACTTTATTCTGGTTTGGTTTGAATTGTATGTTATTACTCTACTTTCACATTTATTGACATATAGGCTAATACTTCGTTTGATAAACATAAATTAAATGGTAGTAGTAAGGTTTAGGTTTTAAGCAGATATAAAATAAATAGACAGACTGAATTTTACAATTTAACAATAACAACAAAATTGATTTAAGTCTGAACTATTATTTACTTATAACCGCTATCAGACAACTTGATAACTACGGTGATCTAAGTTTATGATTAGAAATGAACAGTTAAAACGATAATAGTTTGGTTGTGTGAGTATGACCTAGGCATTTTTATTCCATAACTACTACGTTACTCTCTTCCATATTCAATAAGTACAATATTTTACCAATAAATAAATTAAAACCATACAATAGGGTTTACGCAAAGCATTACAGTATAACGTTCAAATTGTTAAGAACAAATAAGAATTTTCCTGAATTTAAAGTTTCTTTTTTTACACTGTAAAGTAAAACAAGCCATACCATACAATTTGAAATAAAATGAATTTATATTTCACTTAACTTGAACATTATACATTTTCCAAAAGGCCATTACATATTCACTTTACACTTTAAAGTAAAACAAGCCGTAGCATGCATTTTTAAATAAATGAAATCATATCCTACTTAACTTGAACATTATACATTTTCCAAAAGGCCATTAAATATTCACTTTACACTTTAAAGTAAAACAAGCCGTAGCATGCATTTTTAAATAAATGAAATCATATCCTACTTAACTTGAACATTATACATTTTCCAAAAGGCCATTACATATTCACTTTACACTTTAAAGTAAAACAAGCCGTAGCATGCATTTTTAAATAAATGAAATCATATCCTACTTAACTTGAACATTATACATTTTCCAAAAGGACATTACATATTCACTTTACACTTTAAAGTAAAACAAGCCGTAGCATGCATTTTTAAATAAATGAAATCATATCCTACTTAACTTGAACATTATACATTTTCCAAAAGGCCATTACATATTCACTTTACACACTTTAAAGTAAAACAAGCCGTAGCATGCATTTTTAAATAAATGAAATCATATCCTACTTAACTTGAACATTATACATTTTCCAAAAGGCCATTACATATTCACTTTACACTTTAAAGTAAAACAAGCCGTAGCATGCATTTTTAAATAAATGAAATCATATCCTACTTAACTTGAACATTATACATTTTCCAAAAGGCCATTACATATTCACTTTACACTTTAAAGTAAAACAAGCCGTAGCATGCATTTTTAAATAAATGAAATCATATCCTACTTAACTTGAACATTATACATTTTCCAAAAGGCCATTACATATTCACTTTACACTTTAAAGTAAAACAAGCCGTAGCATGCATTTTTAAATAAATGAAATCATATCCTACTTAACTTGAATATTATACATTTTCCAAAAGGCCATTACATATTCACTTTACACTTTAAAGTAAAACAAGCCGTAGCATGCATTTTTAAAAGAAATGAAATCATATCCTACTTAACATGAACATTATACATGTGCCAAATTGGCTTTGCCGCTCGATCCAAGTTTAAATGAATTTTTGGTGTTTTAAATGTGTAGTTGAATAAAAAAGTTAAATTTCCTTGAAACAAAATTACGAAGATACTTAAAAAGTACAGCCTGCCTTACCTCTTCAAAAATATAGAAACTTAGGGAAATCCTCCCACGGAGCTGAAGAGGGTCGATCACCTGTCTCAACTCTGCACTCCGCTAAAACAGACCAGGAACTCCGAAGCTCAACGCTCCGTTCGTGACTCATCACTCCCAGCGCTAGGTGGACGAACCTTGAACTTCACTTTCGTCATCCGGTAGCCTACTTTATCGTATCCGATAACAAATATCAAGTTATCTATCTGGTAATGATCGGGGTGGACACACTCCGTTTCCTTGGTGGTCGACGAATTTTGTGTTGGCGCGCCACTACGCAAATATAACTTTGTTTAGTTGATCAGACTAAACTTTTGTCCAGTAGACCAAGAAACGAGCGTTTCAGTGCTTGTGGTAATCGATATATTTAACACACAGTTACACAATAATATGTATCTTGTCAAGGTTAGAAAAACAGGTTGTAATGCATTCGATAATTAATATTGTTCATAAATTCTGTTTGGAACAAGCCCTAATATATTGTAAGGTAGTGCCATAAATCTTGGTAACAAGATGTCTACAACAACAACTCGTGTTTGTGGTAATCGATATATTTAACACACAGTTACACAATAATATTTATCTTGTCAAGGTTAGAAAAACAGGTTGTAATGCATTCGATAATTAATATTGTACATAAATTCTGTTTGGAACAAGCCCTAATATATTGTAAGGTAGTGCCATAAATCTTGGTAACAAGATGTCTACAACAACAACTCGTGCTTGTGGTAATCGATATATTTAACACACAGTTACACAATAGTATGTATCTTGTCAAGGTTAGAAAAACAGGTTGTAATGCATTCGATAATTAATATTGTACATAAATTCTGTTTGGAACAAGCCCTAATATATTGTAAGGTAGTGCCATAAATCTTGGTAACAAGATGTCTACAACAACAACTCGTGCTTGTGGTAATCGATATATTTAACACACAGTTACACAATAGTATGTATCTTGTCAAGGTTAGAAAAACAGGTTGTAATGCATTCGATAATTAATATTGTACATAAATTCTGTTTGGAACAAGCCCTAATATATTGTAAGGTAGTGCCATAAATCTTGGTAACAAGATGTCTACAACAACAACTCGTGCTTGTGGTAATCGATATATTTAACACACAGTTACACAATAGTATGTATCTTGTCAAGGTTAGAAAAACAGGTTGTAATGCATTCGATAATTAATATTGTACATAAATTCTAGGCTCTAGGATACATGTAGAGAACACTTTCTCTATGGTGGCATTCTTAAACTGCGTTGTATATTGATTTATCGCTCTCTAGGAAATCACACCGTACTGATGCTTCTGGAATATATATATATTCTGAAAGTTGAGAAAAATATCATTATATTTATGAAACACATTTCTTTAGAAACAAACTTTCTTATTTCTTACTATCCAAAAGGTTGCAGGCAGGTCTTTGTGGTAACACAATTTTTTTAAACTTTGGTACACAATCGCATTAAAATTATAATTAAAGGAATCTGCTGTAAACGAACAATGTTTTGACAAAATTATGGCATTTTACTATAGTTCATTAAAGCCATAATAAAAACAAAAGGAGCTCAAGAAAAGCTTTTGGCCTAACATGATATTTCTAAAGTGAAAGTGACATTGACAGATGCATCACAACAAACATTTATTATCACTTGCTTAATTTGTACAAGTTATTACACCATTTATGACTTTAACAGGTGATTAGCAGCACGTTTACTATTTTTTTATAAAATCGTAGCCATCAGGGATTTTTTTAAATGGGAGTAGTTCTATATATTAAAATAGATCCTAAGGATACCCATTTTTACATGTCTACTGTTACAAATACTATCTTAAAAGTCATAAAACCTGTAGTGTGAACGTGATATATTGTCATATAGTGCTCAAAAACGGAACTTTAAAGAGAACAAAGCTGTAAATGGAAGAAAGCAATACCTCGTAGAGAGCCGATGTAACTCTGCGTGAAGTATTGTATTGGGTCTGCCCCACATAACTCCGGTTCACTCGTCTATCTTCTCGGAAAAGTGTTAAGTATTGGTGAAGATCTCTTGGAAACTTTCCTTCAAGTCTACCTCTGCAAAACCCGTTTTGACGCAAAACCTTATTTTTGATCCGAAGAGAAGTTTGCTTTAACAACAAATAGAACCATAAAGAAAATGTTTGTAAATATCTTTACTATATTAATTTCTGTGTTTATTCATGGTAATACAGAAATTATGCTCTCAATTTGGCATAAGTAAACTGCAAAAGAAGTGACAGGGAGCATCTTGAGTCAGACAACGGTGACAAATACCTATATATATATATATATATATATATATATATATATATATATATATATATATATGTGTGTGTGTGTGTGTGTGTGTGTGTGTGTCATGAAATATTGTATGTTCATGGCCTATCAAAGAAAATAAAAGGAATAGGCAGAAAATAGAACATTAGGTCCACATTTGGACCCAAGAACACCCTTAGGCAAAGCCTTGTAAAATTAACCAATCAATTTTTACTGCGGACTCGTAATAATGTATTTTCTTTCTTTTGAGAGAGTCATAGGCAGGAGAAAACTGCCACTAAATGTATTTGTATTTTTACTTTTGTTCCAATAAAGAAAACAAACTGACAAATTTTATCTGTTTAAATAATAATGTAATGCCAAACGGTTTTGGACAAGATATTGACTGACTCTTGAAAACCGCATCCTGAAGTACAGTCTGTATCTTAGCTGTGACAGTCTAACCTTTTTGTTTCACACCATGTTTTTACACTAACATTGAGTAGACAAATCTTATAAAATAATGCTTGTCTCTAATTTAATATTCCAATGTGACAGTCGCACATAAAATCACCGTTTTAACAAGAGCCAGTAAAACACGTCACATTTTTGGTCAGTCCAAGCAATATTCAGCAACGTTTCAACTTCAAAAATGTTTTCCTTGGATTTTATATATGTATTTCTATTCTTATTTTGGGAATTTTACACATGATAGAAAAAAAATAATTACTACATTTAGACACATATTTTTACACAAAACCTTACTCAAAATCTGTAGAAACAGCATTTTTAATGTTTTTTTAACTAACCGTTTGTGTCATTTATCAATTAATATGAAGCCATCTCTTAATCTAATGTCTTTTACGTTATTACATTCGATAATAATGTAGCTATAATGCTAGATTGTAAATTAAAAATAATATAATTTATTCCTTTATTCAAAAATTTGTTCAACAGGAAAATGGTTATATCATGTGTAAGTTTTTTGTACAGAGTTTAAATCATTTTTTGAGCAAAGATATAGTAGAATGGCTTAATTATGAGGAGTAAACAACTTAATGGCAGCATTTATAGTACAAATCCCAGTAAAGCCGGTAACAAATGACGGCCTACAGACTAACAGCATTAACTGGGATCAGAGTAGAGACAAAGTAGCGGCCTGAACTTGTTCACCGGCAGCAAACCTCTATTGACAGATCTGAGTGTCAACCTCCTATACTTCTACATGTATGATTATAACCTGATTGTTCTATATGCTAGTCATAGTTTTATTAAAAGATGAATAAATATTTATATGGAGCAAAATTTATGAAAAACAATGATTTAATCGTGAGGCAATATGAAATTAGGTGTTTTGCAGCCCAATCAATTTTAAACTTTAGATAGTTTGGCGTGGTCTCCTCTTGATATACGATACTGCATGAAGAGGAGGGAGCACAATTATTTTAAATCCACTAATAGTTGCGTAAATATTGAGACGTTATTTTGATAAGAATTTGATTATAGAATATTTAAATTTGCATTGTAGCAACTTTTGTATGTGTGATTGTAAAGTATAGAATAAGATGTCTCAATTTAGTTTTAACCCCGTGATATTTACAGCCAGTAAAATTGAGTATTTTAAGTGGAGTTGACTATTAAAAGTATAACGAATCTGTTAAGAGCGCTCACGTCCTTACATTGTGGAAGACTCCGACCCACTGTGCATTTAACGCCGATTAAACATTATATTAAGTATTCACATAATATTGAAATGTGACTGAAGCTCTTTTCAGAGTGGGCTCTGGAGTGGAATTTCCACCGCGACTCCAAGAATGTTCAATTGCCACACTATATCACTCCGTGTCCTGGACTTGGCGCCATCTGACACTTGTGTCATAACAACTGCGCTATATGATTGGTGTCTCTAGGGGCATCGGTTGAGAACGTATTTCCGTATATCAGGTTCTTGAAGTGTCAAAACATGCTAGAATATTGTACGGAAATTTGGCCAGTTTACAATGTGCTAGGTTAATATTTTTTTATAATTTCGTTTCATTGTATTCTGACTTTACAATATCCATTGAAATTACTAAACAAAATGCCATTTCAGAAAAAAGTTTTATGTAATTTAATGTGTTTAAGAAACAAAACAATCGAAGTATAATTTAGTTGCTTTAAACTCTAATGACGGACATTATTGCTTTTAATTTATTTTAATTCCTTGCTTTTAAATAATTTATTATTCTTCAAACTTATGTTATTGCTTTTAAATTTTGCATTATTTTCCCTCACGTACGTTATAAATAGTTGGTACTCGTAGTCGCGGGGTGTCGTCAGCAAATGAGAGCATCGATGAAGAGTAGTATTAACTGAAAAATTCATAATTACAATCCAACAGAAACATATTTAAAATAACAGATTATTTTAGTTAAGTTTCAGATCTCACGTTAGATTAGTACGTTTCAAGCAATAGGGCTGTATATTAAGATGTTTTTTTACCATAATATCTTATATGCAAAGAACAAAAAACCTGTGATGGTAAATATGGTGGATATACAAGGTGTTTGAAAAGTCTAGATACGGACTAATATTTTAAAAACCATAGCAGATAACATCTACACACTTTGCACAGTGTCATATGGCTATGTAATCTATTTTTCCTTGCTATTACCATGACATGCCAACCATGGGGTGACAGCCCACAGACGAAAACATGGAAATCTTAAATTAAAGCATGGGTCGAGTGATACCTCATTTGAAAGAGCTCACTTAGTAGAGTTGAATTCCGCAAACCGCATCTCAAAAGGTTTATCTAATAAAAAATGGCGGGTTGTTTTAGGTACACATTGTGAAGTACATTATGCGCTGCCAATTCTGTCTGGATCGTCGTATTCTGATGCGGTAGGCGGCGTTTCACTCTACTAACCAATGGTTTCACTGATTAGTATTTAAAGAAGTAATCTAAAGGTGACAGGTCTGGTGATCTAGCAGGCCATTCTATTTTTCATCTCCGACCTATCCACCGTTCTGGAAATGTTTGGTCCAAAAGATCACGTACGTTTACCGCATAATGAGGGGGCGCTCCATCTTGTTGGAACCAAACAGAATCAAAATTAAATTCCAAATTTCGGATAGCTGGAATAATTCTGTCAACCAACAAGTTGTGTTAAGTATCCAAATTTAGATTTCTATCGATAACAAAAGGACCGATTACATTGGATCCTATCAGGCCTGACCAACCATTCACTTGATGTTGGGTGTGAGTTTCTCTCATCCAGTGAGGGTTTGCACCTGACCAGTACCGACAGTTATGTTAGTTGAGATTTCCATTTAACAAAATACTTGCTTCGTCTGAAAAAACAATGTTGTTAACAAAATTCGGGTCTGTATCTCACTTTTGCATTATTGTATCGCAGTATTCGATAGGTCTATCAAAATCGTCATTACAACATTAAACAACTAACACTGTACGCGCACTCACAAAAAATCTGAAAGAACTGAGAACTGACAATGTGCTTTCCTGTAACAGGAATTAATAGATGTAGGACTTTGTCTGTTGTTGATAACAACCTGAAATGATAAGGAGGGAAAACCCAGGTCATTTGGTCTAACATTAGAAAGTGACAGCATCCATGAATGGAAACTTTTACAATAGTAAACATCCAAGTTCCTCTTAAATAAATCAGTTTAAACATTTAAAAATGTTAAAGTCAATAATATCAATTCTCAATAGTTCTACCATTGTTCTTTGTTGGTGAAATAGTTAACTTACTACTTAATTTTTGAATTAAATTTTTTTGTTATTTTTTGTAATCAGTGAAACCATTGGTTAGTAGAGTAAAACGCCGCCTACCGCATAAGAATACGAAGATCCAGTCAGAAATGGCAGCGCATAATGTACTTCACAATGTGTACCTAAAACAACCCGCCATTTCTAAATGGATAAACCTTTTGAGATTCGGTTTACGGCATTCAACTCTACTAAGTGAGCTCTTTCAAATGAGGTATCACTCGACCCATGCTTTAATTTAAGATTTTCATGTTTTCCTCTGTGGGCCGTCACCCCATGGTCGGCATGTCATGGTAATAGCAAGGAAAAATAGATTACATAGCCATATGACACTGTGCAAAGTGTGTAGATGTTATCTGCTATGGTTTTTAAAATATTAATCCGTATCTAGACTTTTCAAACACCTTGTATGTGATGGAAAGAGTACTCAGGGAGACATAAACAGCGGTAAGGTTATAAAACAGAGATACAAAGTTATAAAACACGCCGAGCTGTGGATTGGCATAAAGCTGAACAACACATACTCGTATATACTATATTGAATATTGAATGTCAGTGATTTCATTTTTCGTCTTCTACTCCATAGTAACTACTGTATTTTACTCGTATTCACATATCACATGTGCTTGTGTCTACTTAATGGCCCTGAAGTGTAAAGGGTTTTTCATGAGTAGCAGTGTTTCAATCCGAGATCCGAAGTTCTGACTAAAAAGTCTCTCTTTTTCTTAACATCTAAAGGCTAGACAGGTTAGCAGATACATCGAAATATAGCAAAAAATAGAAAAGTTTGTGGAAGGAAAAGGGTAAGAGAAAACCAGACTGTTTAATACATACGATGGTAGGACGTCTCAAAGATTTTATATTTAGCTTTAGTAAAGATGAACCCATAAATTCATTTACTGGGAAAGTGAACGCACTTTGTTAAATATCGGGTTTGGATGATCGGACAGCGTTATGACCTTGCAACGTATGAATGTTGGAAGTACGTTTAAACCTGTAAAAGTATACCGTTGTGAGATGTGGAGCAGTGCGAAAGTCATGCAAGGAGTGAAAAGGACCATGGTGAGCCTCCGTTAGAAGTTACATTACAACAATGTGCCATCGTACATTCGATACCTTTGGATTTTAATGATAACAAAACAGAGAACAGAATGGAAGAAAAAGAAGCAGAAAGAGACGACAAAACTTTAATTTAGTAAATGAAAATTAAACTCGAGAATTATGAAAAAAAGATTTACAAACTCAAGGTAGATGATACTTTTAAAATGCCTTCCACAAATAAGCCATCTCACATTATTTTTGTGATTATAATTTTGTGATGATTGCACCATAAACAATGAGACAGATTCACATAGTAGACTGAGCGTTAGTGGCGCCTATAAATCGAGGGGCGTTATTGCATGTATGTCTGTTCATACGACATGTTAAGAACCAACTGCCCTAAAAACTTTAAACTTTGCACGAAACTGCATTTATATGTACACAACATCAAGTTCCATAATGACGCGTGTCACTCAATACAATTTTACTGAGCGTCAACTAACATTTTTAAATTATCCTTATAGAAAAATCTTATGACTGTCTCTACGTCTTTACATATGATATATTGAAAACTAGCTGACCTACATACTTGAAATGTTGAGTAAAGATGAATTTATTTGTAGGCGACATTATTTTAGATGATGATGGATTTCACTTAGTGCAATTCGACTGAATAGTGTAGCCTTTAGAATAAAATGAGCAATACTCTTGATATTTTGCTTTCGACCACACCAAAACCTATGGCACTACCTGTTACAAAATAATTAGAATATTAATTTGCTTTATTTTTCTCTGCCTTTTTGATTTTATGTCTTATTAAAAGTTTTACGAAAGCCTTTTAATAAAAAAAATATTTGGGATTATTGTATTTATTTTTTATGTTAAGTGATTTTTTTGACACGTTTTCCGACTTACATATTAGAATTGTGATAGTAAATAATTCACATAAATGTATATACATAAATAAATAAACATGTGTAGGTGTTTTCTGGAGATAGAATATTATAAAGTTTTATAGAATATTATAAAACTATCTCAACGAGAATTTGTTTTGTTGAATGCTTCATTCCTTACCATCTGCTCGAACCCGATTATAGGCCAAAGTGAGACTGTTCGTGATTTGAGCCGTTATGAATAAAAAAATCAACAGCGGAATAAAATTATATTTGTAGTCAAACTCTAGTACAATTTTTCCTAGGTTTCATGTTAGGTTTAGCTAGATTTTCATAGCTCATGTTTAGATCCGCACTGTTGAAATATTACAATTTCCTCGGAGTTATTTCCAATTTTCTGTTATAGTTGTTAAAGATGTTCTGTACTTGAAATAGTTGAAATGACAATGAAATATTTTGCAGTCAATATCGTGGTTTTCTAAAAACCCGTCAACGCACAATCAAGCTTTATATGTATTCTTGCACAAGCCAGGAACTTCTAGTTTTTGGATGACTATATAAATGTATTAATTCTATGCAGTGGTATCTGAGAGCAGAAGAAATGTCAGTAACCGCCGTGAACAACCGAACAACCGGAAACCTCAAACTTCAAACATCAAAACAGCCTAGAAAATAAGAAACATTCAGTGCTACAAATGCATACGATGGAGAGAGAATGAAGAGCACTGCCTGTATGGTTCTGAAGGCTTTACACTAAACGTGTAGGTGGAAAAGTTACCGGGAGTCTCTAGTATCCAGGAACAAATATAGATCATTGGCTCGTACAATTCTAGGGGTTAGATTTCCCAAAAAGTGTACATTCATAGGTTAAAAGCTATCAGTGGCCAGTTTCTCTATTGTGTATGAAATCCAAAACCATCGGAATTTCAACAACTACGAAGGAAATCAACTTTAATCTGAGGTCTGTGATCCAGAAAGTATTGTTTTAATACCAAATAATTTACTGAATGGGCACTGGGAACTGTAATGTTCTCACATTTATTTTAAACCCAAATACTTGTGTATTCGATAAAACAATGGAGCTGGTTCTCAAGTTGACAACTGCTGCTGTCTCTATGGTTCCTTAGTCGAGATTCGAGTATTGTTGTTATGTCATGATAATGACATGCCCATTGTGTGAGCATAATGCTGTGCTTGCACTAAGTTGTGTTCATTTATGCGAAGTGTTTATTTTAATATTGAGTCTTAGTAATAAAATATTTCATTTAATTAAAACGCTTAGTGAATATAGTAACTGATAGTGTGTTAAATTTGCTGTCTAACGTTACAATAAAAGTTTATATATTTTAAACTAACAGCTTATATCAGTATAAACTGTTAAAAATTTAAAACGGCAGTGTTTCCGAAGAACCTCTTGGGTTTTGTCAGTTGGTGGATCGCCCTGATTTGGAAGCCAACCAGAGTCATCTGGGAGTAAGCGAGTGTGGCATTCCAAGTTATCCATTATCTGCATGGAGAATTAATACTGAAGGATTATCCTTTTTCTGGAAATATAAAATATGTAGCAAGTTTTTACGAGACAAAGTTCGAAGTTGACTTCCATCATTAAGTACTAACGCTCTCAAAATATTTCTGCTTGGTGTTCTTAAAGCCGATACTGTTGACTATTATTAAATTTCAGATTTTTTCATACACGAGAAATATATTTTAAGAAATTATATCGATACAAGTTACGTTAATTAAATTGCAATGGGTATAAAATTGTTGATTCCATAGATATAAAATAAAACCACCTAAAAGCATAAACGTGTTCTACCATAATTGTGACCAATCCCGTAGTTCACAACAGCTGGCAATATTTTGCTGTGAAAATGCTCATTTTTGTCAGTCTGTATTTATTATGTTTATTTAAGTGACTTTCAATGTACATTTATTGCCTACAATCCCTGGCGATATATTCACTGGTTCATATTTTAAATGTGTATCTGAAGCATTGAGACTTCTATGGCTTATTTTAAAGATAAAAAATGTAGGAAAACTGCCAGTCTAAGTAATGAGAGTAAAACTCTATCTTAAAAAGTAGATTTTAAAAAGGTATAACTTGACTGAACTGTTCTAGACGAGTTTGTTCCATTTTTACCGCTGATCTAATTGTATAGCTAGAGTTATAATTTAAAAGAAATTGCTCACCGGCAAATATATGATTTACATTATATTACAATTAAATTTTACAAAATACAATCATTCGACCACTTTACCCAATAGAGTATCTCCTATCAAAAAGTTTTAACAAATGTATCTCTATTAGAAATATTAAATTCAAAGTTCATAGTAAAAGAATTTAACCTAAATTCAGGATAAGCTATTTAGTTCTGTAGCTTTAATTCAAGCAACAGTTGTTTTTGACAAACGTTCGTTTTATTGCAGAACTAAAATACAGTAAAGAGCACCGTAGTAAACCGAGAATTTAAATGAAACTTTGCGAGTTTTGTAATGTCTGAAACTTAAGGTAGTAATAATGAAAATCTATGTAATACATTGTTAGGTACAAATTGTTATTAGTTTTGGTTTTTTAATCGTCAATATCTTTAGTATATTTGAAGTCCATTTTAACATATTTATATTATTAAAACGACAGAAAACAATTCCAATTACTTAATATGCTATTTTGTACTGCAATCAATTTTAATTTTGCCAATGCAAACAGGGTATAGCTAGTATTTGACAGCTGTAATACATGTTTTGGTTATAAAATTCTCATTCCGTTCACATAGTGACTTCTCATAAGACACAGTAAAAAGTTTTAGTTACCGTTTTCTAGTGAACGTGAGCTACAAACAATTATTATACTTCTATTGAGAACGTACGTCAGGTACCTTGTATAAAAAAAGATTTCAATAATACAGTATTTTAATATGAAATACATAGGATAGGTAAGTGATATAACACCAGTCATCGTATTATAGCAGAAAAATAATTAGCACTCTTCATTGAGTATTAGTCATTGCTATTAAGAGTGTGCTCTCTTGCTTTCAGTAAAAATATTAGATTGCTGCATTATTATAAAGCTACACATAACTATATGTTTTTTTAACATATATTCATATGAAATATTATTCGGTTGTGTAAAAAATTATAGAATAATTGTAACTATTATTAATTTATGATAAATTGAATTCAAATCTAAATGTTAGCAAAGAAAGTATAGTAAAGCTAAATTGCCCGATATTGCATTGTACTTCAAATTAAAAAAAATTACTCATAGTGATATTATTTTGAATTGAATATAATTTTATGAAATCAGTATTTAAATACTATACCAAAACCCTCATACAACTATGTTCAAATATAAATTCTATTTGTCATATAAAATAATACATTGTTATTTTTTATTACGTATCTAGGTAAATAAAATAAACTACTATAAGCTAAAATGCTTTCAATATAATATTGCAATGTTGAATTTAATACAGGACACAATATTGAAAATCATTTTAACAATATAACATTGTCATTTCGATTTGACAGAAAATTCATTAGGATTTTGCAGGTAATATTATTAAAATATTAAGAATGAAAAAATGTATATTAAGTTAAACTAATTTAAGCCAATTCAAGTATTTTTAATGGGGCATTATATAATATGCCATTTATAACAAGAATAAAATGAAATACGCAAAAATGCACTGCCATGTAAAAGGAGCTATTCCTTGATGTTTACAAGTACTCAGCTAAGTCCATTTACTGTTATCATATGGGACAAACCAACTCCAACTGAAATATATTTTCCAACCAATATGCTGGACAGGATTCTCGTACTTCAGCAAAAGTAACATGGTACTTTAACAAGGAATGTTGCAGGAAAGTACTCACGAGCACGGCGGGACGTACTGTTGTCTGTTCTGTGGATATCTCCGAGTGAATTATTGGGTCGGACCTGTGTTACTTTAGTTTGTATTTTTGCACAAGAGAAATGTTACACTACCCACTGAGTTTTGTTATTTTATTATAATTTTATTCTCTTTGTACATTATATATATATATATATATATATATATATATATATATATATATATATATATATATACAGTATATATATATATATATAAATTTAATGAGTAAAACATTTACATTACTATTAAAATATTATAACGATATTGTGTATGCATAAATTTATATAATTAAAATAATTATATCTAGAACGTTTTATTTTCACTGCATACATAGTAATCCTAGTGTTACATGGTCACAATAGGGAAATTTTAGAATTACTAAAAGATAAATAAATATACCTCGTACTGCAGTACGAGGTATAGCTTTAAATAATCAAGAAACTCGAGACGAAGGCAATGTTTGAAGATAATAAATATATTAATACTAATAAGTAAATTAAGAATAAAAAAAAACTATATCCTATAAACTGTTTAACAATAAATAAAGAAAAAATGCAAAATTAAATGAATATAATACAATATAACTACATAAAAAATTTAACGAAATCAAACATCGAAAACGATCAATAACCATGATACACGAATGAAGATTATCTAATTAATTGGCTGTATTGATTTTGAAGATTTAAAAAATTAAGATTAATTAGAAAATTGTTTAAAATTAGATGAGAAAATATTTTTCTGTCAATCTTAACCAGTAGTTAAAAAAAATAATTATAAACAAAAAAAATTGCAGATAAATTTATAAAAAAATTGTTATGGAGGATAAAATATTTTCGTGAGAAAGAAAAGTTTACTATTGTCAAGTTACACTTCCATCCCGTTATTTCGACACTTACATTAGTTGGATCAGGTGTGGACAGACTTCTAGCAAACACGTACCTTCTTAACATGTAAGTGATGAGCTATCGTATTATTAATTTAAAGGTGATTGTGATAATTATAAGTGAATCAAACATTTTGGTAAGACCGTATTTATTTTATAAACCGTACATTTACGATTGCCTATCTTGAGTACTGACAATAAACTCAGATCCAATAACCAATAAACGTGAGACATAGAACCACTTCAAGACTCATGCAATACACTGGGCTTGTTTATGAATATCCGGTGACATGAAACGCATGTTGCTATTATTTGTATCGTGAGAAGTCCAATCCACTCTGCTTAGGGAAAGCTCTTCACCTCTCCTTTGTAAACAAAATAGCTACTTTACATATAAAAGTACTTTTACATGCGCAGTTAAATTTCGTTTAATAATTGTTATTTCTGCTGCCATTATTATTGATCTTACGATATTTAACGATCGGTTGTAAGTATTTATAAAAATGTATTTTAATTGAAAAAAGTTACAGGATAGGATGGAATAAATTTCTATAATTTCCAAATTCATGCAGCCTAATAAATTATACCGAGTGATACTATTGACTGTGCAGTTATTGGCCTATACAAACGTTCTTTCATATCACTCAATAAAAGATAAAAATATTTATCGGTTATCCATTTCAAACAGCAGTTATGTGAAAAAATCGTTCTTTATTATTATAAAGAAGGAAGATTATAAATGGCTATTTTCCCAATAATCAAACATATTGTGGAATAAATAATCTCCATGTTAGGTACTCAATATTAAATCTGTGTGCAGTCTTAGGCAAAAGAGAAATAGCTATTTCATTGATAGCATCTCTAAAGCCATTGTTCGTATCTAGAGGACTCTCATTCGACTCCACTTCCCGTTCTCCATCTTCCAGCTTCATTTGAGTTGGAATCTAGTGATCTAGAGCTAATCTACGATCTGGTTGGCAAAAATATCCTCAACAATATGTAGGTCTAGTTATTGAAAAATATCCCATTACTCCATCCCATTTCAATTCCTTATTCCATATGTTCATATGCTTGAATGTTTATATCATTGTAAAATGTACATATAACTTTTAACACAGAATGTTCAGTATTCAAAATTAATTTTAAAATAAAAATATAATTTGGTCAACTGTTTAACTATGCCTAAGTTAAAAAAACTCATGCTTATGAGTTTTAAAATGCATAAAATAATTATAATGTTGACTGGTTATTTGTATAAAAATTAAAACAATGAAGAGTTGAAGTGAATGTTATAGACAAAAAGCTATTTACTATAAAGTAGCAGCTATCCGCGGCTTCGAACGAAATTTCGTATTAAACAGGGACACCATAAGCATATTGCATTCAAAATTCCTAGATAAGTGATAATCACTGAAAGATACTCAAATTCTGTTATTATTTCTTGATGAAGGCAGGGAATTAACCTGTTTTTATAAGTATCTTTGAAGTATTTTGAAATTCAAAAGATTTCAGTAAAATATGAGCGGTTTTAGACTAGTAAAACACTAAGTTTAATGAGAAACTGAAATAAAAGTCTATAGAATTTCTGTAAGAAACTTGTGATATAAATATTGATGACATCATTCCATTGCCGTATCAAAATGGCAATTAAAACAAACCTATACTAATTAAAGCTTCTGCGCGTAACGTGACACTTGTAAAGAGAAACTGACTTTGACTGATGATTTGCAACGAATATTTACTATCATCATTTGTTTAAATGTGTATAAATAATTATAATTACTGTTCTTTACTTTGGCAGGTTATTAACAGTAAATTTACTATCTGTAGATTAACCCCAGCCTACGGGGTTAATCTAACAGACCAGTATGGCGTAGCCTATATACTAACCAGGGACCCTAAGAATGTCTATGTAAAACATTTCCACAATAATACGCAATCTTATTTCCAACTCAGAAAATGTGTAGTGTCAATATAATATACTGACTTATAGTGCTATAAAAATATTGCTGTAAGTAGAATAAAGCAATGCCTCGAAGAGAGCAGAGTTAGCCTGAAGTATTATATTGGTTCTATCTCATATAAATCCGGTCCACTTTTCTATGTTCCCGTGAAAGTTTTATAGTATTAGTAACCGTCTTTTAGAAACTTATAGTTTACATGTGTTACAATTAATTTTCTTAATACAAATTATTAAACAAGTTTACCTGAAGATAATTCGATTATAGTAATTGGCCTAAATGGCTTAATAACGAAGATATGTGTAAATATTAAATTAATTTTATATTAATTGATGTGTTTATAAATATTATTACAAGAAGAATACCATCTATTTGCCACGATTATGTGGAAAAAAGTAATAGGGAACAATCTGATTCAGAAAACGGTGTCAAAGAAACATTTACAAAAATGGCAATATTTTATATTCAGAGATTATCGTCAGTTAGAAACATAGGAAGAAAATAAAACAACCGTTCATACCTCCTTAGGTAACGTCTCATAAAACCAAATAAAAAATGGCACAGCGTGCTTATAAAAGAATGTTTACAAACATAATAAGTTATTAAGTGTGAGAGTACATAGGTGAGAGAATACGAGCAATAAATGTGGTTTTTCCTATTTAAGTTTATGGCTGATACAGAAATATCTGTCAATATTATGTTTGACTATTAAATATGTACATAATTTATTTTCCAATGAGAAAATATAATATTATATAAGTTTTTGTATCAACTTCTTATGTGAAAATATTTTAGCATTAAACAGAAGAATAAACGAATTTTTGGGCCGCGATATAATCCACATACTACACTGGAACGCATGAAGAATGAGGAGTAAAGATCTTAATGGAACCACTCATAGCATGCAAATCTCAGTGAGGCCGGTAACAAATGACAGGCAACTGACTAACAACATTAACTGGGATCAGAGTAGAGACAAAGTAGTAACTTGAACTTGCACACCGGTGGTAAGCCTCTCTTCAAACCAAAATGTCAAACCTCATTCACTCTTACATGCATAAATAATTTAGACAGGTCTCTATACTAGTGAAATTTCTAGAGAAAGTATTAACTTGAACTTGCACACCGGTGGTAAGCCTCTCTTCAAACCAAAATCTCAAACCTCATTCACTCTTACATGCATAAAATAATTTAGACAGGTCTCTATACTAGTGAAATTTCTAGAGAAAGTATTAACTTGAACTTGCACACCGGTGGTAAGCCTCTCTTCAAACCAAAATGTCAAACCTCATTCACTCTTACATGCATAAATAATTTAGACAGGTCTCTATACTAGTGAAATTTTTCTAGAGAAAGTATTAACTTGAACTTGCACACCGGTGGTAAGCCTCTCTTCAAACCAAAATGTCAAACCTCATTCACTCTTACATGCATAAATAATTTAGACAGGTCTCTATACTAGTGATATTTCTAGAGAAAGTATTAACACAATACAAATAATAATTGCGCAATGAAAATATTTTAAGTTAAGCAATAACTTTATAGAGTAGCATTATGTAATTAAGACTCTAATAAATTGGGAACTTTGGGTAGGATAGTGTGGTATTATTCTTCTGATCAAAGATGATACACCAAGAGGATTGATTATAATGATTTAAAACCCACTTAAAAATATTTATATTCAGATCGACCCATTTCTAGATTTTATTCGCGTAGTTATAATGTTTACAATTGCCATTCCAATGATTCTAGGGTTTAAGTCGGCAGCAGCATCAGATTCCAAAAGCTGCATTAAGAGGAAGGTCAATCGCAGCTAAAGTCAACAAAAATGCACTACTTTGAGTTTCGGAGAAGTGCAAATTACTGGGTGCGTTCTTACATGGCAGACATACTGCAAGTGCTGGAGGTGGATGATGGCTGTCTTCTCAGCAGCTGAACTAGATATGTGCCTCAGGGCAGTTACTTGGAGCCAGTCCTGTTCACGATCTACACAGCTGATCTGCCTGGCTGTGTCACTCACTGTGCCGTCCATGCACATGCATATGATTTGCAATTATATCTTTCAAATTGGACTAATATAATGGGTTTTTGCCATTTTGGAGATCAACTCCGATCTTAATTGTAAAACATTGTGGTCAGTCGATCATGGCCTCAAGTTCAATATTAGTAAGTGTTCAGTGCTCGATATAGCAGAGCCTCAACGTGCTGCAACTGTATGGAGAATTCTGAGTAAAAATTAATGCTTGATGGCGAGAGTCTGGAAGTAACGGAATGAAAACTCTTGGAGTGTTGCTGGACAGCGATCTTTCGTTTACAGATCACGTGACTTCTGTCTGCCAGCGCGCTCTGGGAAGGTCATGGGGGCTGTACACCGGTTCAGGTCGTAGTTACCTCAGGCTGCTCCCATCCTGTCCGTGTTCTACCGTTGCTATCTAGCCTATAGCAATAGCATTTTGAAAGCGGGTGCTGAGCGGATCTCATAAATCCAGATCACCGTATTTCGTTTACCTTACAATTTAAGTTAATGAGACAGGGTATCCACTCGGAGTACAGCAGCCACTCTGATGCCTGTGGAGGCTGTGTGTAGACCACTGACATGCTGCATAGTTCACAAGACCCTGACACTTGGGTAGCCATTGTACCTGTATGATAGGTTCTTGCTCAAGGGGAGGTCGCCTTGCGTTACACCCGTCAAAGCAAAATACTCCACTTTCTGAGAGTTCCCCTTGAACTTGGGAGGAGGGGTTTCGGTTACTTCAGACCGGCATTGTGTAACGCCCTCCCCTGTTACCTTAAATCAATGCCTTTATCTAGTTTTAAAGATAAAATTAAGCAGTATTAATTTGCAGCGGACATATTGTTATAGTTAATTAATGAAGTGTAATTTTAAGAAACACTTAAATGCAACAATACTATTAGACATAGCTTGAATGGAGTTATTTTGAAAAACAGAATTTTTGTCTGAAAATTGCTTGGAAATAATGGAACTTCTATTTATTTATATCACACACACACACACTAATTATAACGTTATATAAAATATAAGATATAAAATCAACCCTTTCCGCCATAATTACGTTGTGTGCTCGTTTAATACAAAACTCGTTTGCTCCACCGTCCATAGTAATCGTGCCATTGACATAGTAGTGCACTAAACTTGCACTTGACAAGACCAGGAGAATCTGAATTTAATTGAATTACACTGATTTTTACACTTTGCAATCTAGGTGTCTCTTATACTAAAACTATGTAAATTGTTCGTTTTGATCTTTTTCGTCCTCTACTTTTTTTCTATTTCTCTGACGATCAAGGCTCTAGATTCGAATAGTTCTAGTTGGAGATTATAAATTTAATATTTGCGATATTTTGTCACGAGCAAATTACTTACTTTTTCACGAAACACTTACAAATTTTTAGGCATTAAAAATTTGTTACTAATAAATATAAATCACGAGGCAACTTTATAAAGTAAATTCACAGAACTATTTATATAACAAATTTGTTGTGTTAGATAAATCGTAAAACAATGTCACATACACGAGTAAAACAAATGATATTTTAAAATTTTATGAACAAAACTTCCTTTAAATTTATTTTTAAAGAATAAAGAGAACAACTTTTAGAACACAAAGAATTGTTTAAATTGCACCAATTAATCACACAACTTCTTCAAATATATCTCTGGTTGAGAGATTGATAGATAGCCCTAACGTATGACACATTTTGGAAATAAATGTAGTTAGTATTGATAAATAACCTCTGTACACAACATATTGTATATTCCTCATGCTTCACTCAAAGTCCTTACATATATCACTGGTTGAGAGATGCATAAGCGACACAAGTTAAAAATATCTAGGTACCTATATATCAGTCTTAGTACACAACATTGATATTTTTACTCATTCCTTACGGAACTTGTTCACATATATCACCGGTTTAGAGATGGATGGAGAGCCTCGATGTACGTTGAAATTAATGTAGTTATATATCTATACATCACTCTTAGTACACAAAATTGATATTTTTACTCATTCCTTACGGAACTTGTTCACATATATCACCAGTTTAGAGATGGATGGAGAGCCTCTATGTATGTTGAAATTAATGTAGTTATATATATCTATACATCACTCTTAGTACACAAAATTGATATTTTTACTCATTCCTTACGGAACTTGTTCACATATATCACCAGTTTAGAGATAGATGGAGAGCCTCTATGTATGTTGAAATTAATGTAGTTATATATGTATACATCACTCTTAGTACACAAAATTGATATTTTTACTCATTCCTTACGGAACTTGTTCACATATATCACCAGTTTAGAGATAGATGGAGAGCCTCTATGTATGTTGAAATTAATGTAGTTATATATCTATACATCACTCTTAGTACACAAAATTGATATTTTTACTCATTCCTTACGGAACTTGTTCACATATATCACCAGTTTAGAGAGGGATGGAGAGCCTCTATGTATGTTGAAATTAATGTAGTTATATATCTATACATCACTCTTAGTACACAAAATTGATATTTTTACTCATTCCTTACGGAACTTGTTCACATATATCACCAGTTTAGAGATAGATGGAGAGCCTCTATGTATGTTGAAATTAATGTAGTTATATATGTATACATCACTCTTAGTACACAAAAATTGATATTTTTACTCATTCCTTACGGAACTTGTTCACATATATCACCAGTTTAGAGATAGATGGAGAGCCTCTATGTATGTTGAAATTAATGTAGTTATATATCTATACATCACTCTTAGTACACAAAATTGATATTTTTACTCATTCCTTACGGAACTTGTTCACATATATCACCAGTTTAGAGAGGGATGGAGAGCCTCTATGTATGTTGAAATTAATGTAGTTTATATATCTATACATCACTCTTAGTACACAAAATTGATATTTTTACTCATTCCTTACGGAACTTGTTCACATATATCACCAGTTTAGAGATGGATGGAGAGCCTCTATGTATGTTGAAATTAATGTAGTTATATATCTATACATCACTCTTAGTACACAAAATTGATATTTTTTACTCATTCCTTACGGAACTTGTTCACATATATCACCAGTTTAGAGATAGATGGAGAGCCTCTATGTATGTTGAAATTAATGTAGTTATATATCTATACATCACTCTTAGTACACAAAATTGATATTTTTACTCATTCCTTACGGAACTTGTTCACATATATCACCAGTTTAGAGATGGATGGAGAGCCTCTATTTATGTTGAAATTAATGTAGTTATATAATATCTATAAATCACTCTCAGTATACAAAATATTTATTTTTTACTCATTTAAATGCATTTCATGTATCCCAAACTAGGCAAATAAGTTTATCGTTTCTGTTATTTTTTGGATGCTATATAGAGATAATTATTTATTGAGGTTTTAAAAGAAAACTAAAAAACTTCAGGAATTTAAAATTACTGTTAAGCCCTAATATAACTTTTTTATTGTATTTCTTATATATTCTGTTTGCGTTCAATTAGCTATATTTTAATAACAAAAATGTTATATTAAATAATTTTACATATTTATTTAGCACAATATGTTGTACTTTGTTTTTCATGTTATAAATGCTTTGTCTGAAAACCGCATGGTATTGTCTCCTGTTTGGTCATTGGAAAATGTATTATTAAAAAAAAAAATTAATAACAACAATAATATTTGTTTAAACAATTTTGAATTTAAACTGGTTGTTAACATTATCTTAACATGACTAAAGTGAATTATTTGAATTATAATTTCTAAGACTTTTCGAATAATATTTCCCACTAGAACTCTCAACTTGTAAATATACAGCGGCAGACATGGCCCAGAGGATTAAGATAGCTATCATATAAGAGAGAACGAGAATCATATGGAGGTTAGAAATCACTGAACCGTACTGAAATCACTACATACTATAAGAAGAAATATAGTATTTTAATAAATCTAATACTAGCTTCAAAAAAGTGAAGTGACATTCATATTGGATGCAATAAACAAGCTACAGGAAATGTTTCAAGCAGTTAATAAGTTAGTAAGTTAAAAATAAAAGACGATGAGTTTTTTTAACTCATCATACTAAATCTTTCTTAATCAATAATCTCCAAATAGTTAATTTATAAAAAATGTATTAACGTAGCTTAACTTTCAAATACCAAATAACACATTATAGAATAACTTTCTGAACGAAGATAAACAAGTTTAATTAGACTATTTTTAACCCTCTGGCCTGAGGTTTTACATCATTCAAAACTATTTCTAAATCTTATTTGAGATGAAGTTCCAACCCACGTATTAAAAATATCAACCCCATTTATATTAAAGCCTTATTTTTCATTATTAATTGATTTTCAAATTGTAATTTGCTAAAAAAAAGAATAAAGAATTCACCAATTAAACTTATGCATGACAAAAGTGACAAAAACTATATGTAAACCTATTGTCCCATAGCCTTTCTTCCGGAAAGTTCGAAAACTTTAAAAAAGAAAAGTTAGGCAGAAATTTTAAACATCTTACTAACACAAAATGTTTTAAGAAAACCAATTTGGTTTTAAAACAAGCTCATCAGTACATTATTTCTTTTAGCATGAAATTTAACGTGACTAAAAATTTGTTACATAATATTATAGTTAAATAACCTTAGTTAGACCTTTTCTTTATACAGTTACTTAACTGTTATTTCCGTGCGATAATGATGTTTTTACTAGTTCTGGACTAAATTAAGTATAAAAAATACACAAAAAGTGATGAGCCGGTTCTAAGTCTTGAGCCCAGTTCTCCCTGGCTCATGTATATGTTTATTTATATAGTATTGTAAGAGTTGTTCGTTGTCGCTGCAGAAGGCACTGACTGTGCTGTTTGAGGGCGCTCTCCACATCCTCTTCTGAGTGGCAAGGAACTTCTAAATTCTTGCACGTTAGAGAAAGTAATTGTGGAAAATATTTTACCTTTTCAAGTTTTAATGTTATTTCTTTTTTAATTTTCCCTCTAACATGTTGGCTTAAGTTGCTGTTTCGCACTGACGAGGTCCAGGAGAGGAGCTCTTGCCACCTGCTGCTCTCTCATCATGGGTGGTCGCAGTCAGTTTCCATGGGTTTCCTGCTCCGCTGGAAAACTGGCCTCCATGATGAGCTGAACACTTTTAGTCAACATCTGCGATACCCTGCTATTTGTTATTGGTTTATTTGTTACTTAATTTATTTTGTTATTTTTGCCAGTTATTATAGTTTATATTTTGTTATTTAGTTTTATGTTTAGTTTAAATGTTATTTAGTGTTATTTCTTGGTTTTCATTAGGAGCCCACCCTTATACAAAGGATACCGGGTGGAATTGAAAGTTCTTGTTTTAAATTATGGCTGTTCCTAAATTTTTTATTCAGGTGCAGCTGAGACATATGATTGACATATTATGTTATCTGTAGCAATGATTTTTTTAAATTGTTTGGCCAAACTTTTTATTTCGACAGAGAGGTTCTTATCGTGGTTAAAGAAATTTTTCTACTCTGTGGTGGTGACTGCGAATTAAAAAATTAATCTGAGCACGCTATCTACGGTGTTTTCTTTTTTCCTTCTAGGTTTAATTCTGATCCGCTATCCCGTTCGCCACTATAGGGGCAACTTCCTAATTGTCTACTTCGGGTGTGGGAACGGAGATGTGTGGTTTCAGTGAAGAAGTATAAACAAAAAATACAAAAAAATTCCTTCCTGTTCTATATACTTAAAATTACTCATTAATTTTCTTTGGTAGTTTTAAATGTTATAGTTTCCATTAATGTATTAGTCAAACACATATGTATTGTTGAACACAATAACAGGTGACTGGAAGGAAAATATCAATTCACTACAACCATACAATATTAACTATAGCCTTATGAAAAAAGTAGAAAACAGTATTGAGATACAGTGATGTTTAAAGTGCTGTATGAAACAAGGCTGTCAAAGGCTAAAACACTGTTCAATTTCAGTTCGTTTACTTTATCACATGACATAGCGGTAAAAACTTTGAAACGATAATCCATCACAGCAAACCGGGTTTGGTGGTTTGCAATGTAGGAAACAAACATGTAACATCCGTTACTACAGTACTATGTAACAAAATTATGCCATACAATTATAACTACGAATATTTTTATAATAGAATGTGATTAGTTTTAAATTATCTAAAGGGTTGAAATTTTATGCTAAAATTTCATATTTAGGAGCCTGTGTAGGATCATTAATAAAACAAATAGTGCACTTCATACACAAAACTTCTGTTCTATGCTGCCTTGGTCACGTCTGTTAACCGAATACATCCACAAAGTAGAGTGGTCATTTATAAATTTACTAATCAACATTTTTTAATTTTGTATTTTCCATTTGTATAAATATTGTTCAGATCCCTCTGGGTGGGAACAAATTACTCATTTTATAACACCGTAAGCTAGAGTAGTGCTCCAAGAATTTACGGTTTAATAATGACTTGGGATTACATTCGAAATATTTAAAGAGTAAATATAAACATTCCTCCATTTTTCTTCCTAGACCATTAGTTAATCAATAATAATACATGTATCCGTATTAAAACAAATATAAACACTTCATTTTTTATAAAATATATAATACAATTACATTACTTTACGTAGTAGAATTATTAGAATTTAGAGTATTCCTTTGTTTTGACTATAATTACGGCCATTCTTCTCACGAATTCATTATGTTAATATAAATACCATACATATATGCATTAGCATCAATAATTACTCATAAAGAAGATTTATGCATTACGAATAATATTTCAAAGTTTACTTTATTTTATTTTCCTTTAAATCATAACCCAGTATTCTTAAATAAAAGCATAGTCGATACAGCAGATACTGACAAGATAGTAGATACATCAGATACTGACAAGATAGTCGATGAAAATATAAACTGAGCGTATTTCCCCATGTACTTGGTATTTGTTACGCAATGTGTGATGTCAATCCAATGAAAGATTTTTAATGTAAGTGAATATATAGCTTTGCAATACTTTCTCCTGAAATTATTGATATGGTGTACGTTAATTATTATTGATTGATTCAATTCAAATCAAACAAACTGGTCATGATAAAATGAATATCCAATATAGAACTCTGAAAGATTATATGTTTCATAACTCCCCTCACTCTGGGAACTCTTGGTTGTGACGTGTACTTTTCTGTTTTACCTGAGAAATTGTTATGTAGAACTGATCACTCTACATAACGAAATTTTACATCCAAATGAAGAAGCGCGCATTCATTGTTGCTGCAATAACAGAACGGTCACTGATTAGACGCCAATCAGCTGTTCAACTAAAGCAGTTAGGCTAAGGTGAGCCATTACCATGCCATTGATATTTTGTCGCTTGCGTATGTCAGTTAGTAAAAATTTCAGTATAATAATTTTGTCTTTACAGAATTAAATGTCTACGGTAAACTAAGCCTTGGGCCTCGTAGTAAGATTGTCAAGTCCTGTCGATAAACGTAGGAAATTAATACGTTATCTGTAATAAATTAATACTAATCTAGTCTTTTAATAGTTCACGGAGATAAATAGTTGTAAATACGTGTTCATAGTGTCAAATACTGTAACCACAAATTGTTTCTGTAAATTGTACATAATTAGGCCGAGATATTATCTCGTAACAATTGCATCGTCTCTCATAAATTTCCTTACTAAACTTGTTAATCGTTCTATAAATAATTGAATCGGTAACTTTATGTCCTAATGTTTGTATATTATTTAGTTTTACTCAGAATAATGTAAAGGCAGTTGTCATGAAATTTATACCTACCATTGCCGTGAAAGTGCATACATTAATGCATTATGTTAATACTTCAATACACTTTACTATAATTATTGTAATTAATTAGTTTAAGTAAGAACAAACGTAATTAATTTTTTCTGTGTCAGAATAATTATGCTTTGTGTTTAAGACCAATATTGTATATCATTGTAATTGGCAGATTCTGCGCTTTTTAATGTACTTATGTTTATACATTAAACGTTTCTTTACATTTTACTGGCCGCTGTAAGCTAAATACGAGTATGTTAGACACACCAACAATAGTGACAGATGTTGCTGTTTTAGTCAGCTGGTTTCTTTTAAGTTAAGTTTGACATTGTTTCCATGATTGAAGATGAGTAGTGTTTACTGATTTCAATGAGCCGCAGAAAATGAATAAAACTGACTTTATGAAATTAAAGTTTCAATATTGGATTGCACGGACGATACAATCGACGGCTCGTGTGTGTGTTTTGGGTCCGCCCAGTTGGTGAGTAGACTTTACACTACTTATTCCATCGTGCTCCCCTGGGAGGTCGGACTAACTCCGTCAATGTCATTGTGGAGCCTCTACCTATCGGACTAGGCCTGAATAACTGCATCAGGGTGGATCCAGTTCCGACTTTGACAAATGGGACTCAACTTTAATTTAATGTCTAGCCATTATGTATTCATGTGAATTATTGTTTTGTAATTTTGTAGTTCAGGAATATGGTCATCATGATTTTGGCCACTGTAATTTTGTATTAGTAATCGGAGCGCTCCTACCGTAATAATTTTTCGTATTTTTATTTCAATTGGCCAACGAGTTAAGTTTAAGTTAAGTTAAATATATATTTGTTTATTTAGTTTAAGACCTTAGCACTGTGAGAGAAATAGGCAATACAGAATGAAATATGTGAAATATTGGTTTTAATTTCTAATTGCCTGATATTTAATTAGAGACCTTGCAACTTACTATTAGAAAATAATCAACCGAAATCTGTGGCTAATTTAAGTACCTAAGGCTTAGTGTCGTAAACCTAATAGTTCTTGCGTGCATGGTAGTGGTCTCGATTGAGCATACCTGAGGGCAGGAAACTGTTCCTTGTTGGAGACCTGCGACTATCACACCCCATCAACAAGGTGGCGCCCTTATTACCGAGCAAACCGTAACCATCTGGGTATCCGTCAATCTTAGTAGTCCTCTGTCACTGCGCAAGAACTTGGTTGTCCTGGCGCTCTACCAATACTCACGCCCTTCTCCACTGAGCGAGGCCGACAATATTGCTAACCCGCGAGGAGGGGTGGCAAACTGGCGCCCAACGCGGGGCCCCTTGTGTTAGCACCTGACTTTCACAGAATATAAAATTTTATTGAACTTGTGGTGTGAATATTTTTGAAAGATAGTATTTAGTATTTTTGTTGTTTGTTAGTATTGGGAAACACTGGTAATGTCTTGTTAATGGTTATGTGTTAAATTTTGCTAGTGTTCATGATCTTAAGTTAAATATTGGAAAAATACCTCTTTGCGAAACATAAAATAAATAATTTTGTTTTGGATTTGAACTTTCCCCGGTATGACAAACTGAGGATGATGTGAACTTACATAATCGTTGGTTGCATTCTAGTGTTGTTATTTGGTTGGAAAGAACTGCATTTTTAGGATTGGCTAAACTTAGTGCGAGGTGATATTTCCATGTGGGCTGTATGAATTATTCTGGTTATCTGGTGAATTTTTAGTATCCTACCTCACGATGAATGCGTATCATCTTCGTAAGACTGAGGTTATCTACGAACTTAAAATTAGGAATGTTGATACCGATGGCAACGCTAATGAACTGAGGAAGCGTCTGACTCAATGTTTTTCGGCTGATACCCAGGTTGATGAAACCGTTGTAAACTCTTTGGATGCCGATGCGGAATTGGAGGAATGCGAAGGGAAGTACCAGGACTTATCTTCGCTAGTGAGTGATTACGAAGGCACGAATAATGACAACGAGTTTCATCGTATTGTGGCTCGTCTTTGGCATCTGTATCTCCGAGTGGAGAGAATTCCGATTGGAGCATCTTCCGATAGTGAGCAATCGGAAAGTAAGGAAAAGTTGCTGAGTAGAAGTAAGGAGCTATTGGATTCTTTTAGAGGGACTTCTGATTCGAAGAACCAACCGGATCCCAGGACATCGGCAGGTGGTGTTCAACAGCTTTTATCGATTTTTATTTATCGATTTTAAAAAAGCGTTTGACCTAGTAAACCACGAGACTTTGCTTCGCAAGTTGGAGGCCGCAGGTGTGAGAGGGATTGCGCTTAAATGGTTTCGTAGTTTTCTTTTTGGTCGTGAGCAGCGTGTTCGTGTGGGTGAATGTCTCAGCTCAGCGTTACCGGTTAAGCTAGGTGTTCCTCAGGGTTCTGTCATATCAGCGACTCTTTTTTTGGTTTTTATTAACGATTTGCTGGAGTTAAACCTCAATGGAAAACCAAATGCTTTTGCTGATGACATTGCACTTTTTTACTGCCATAGAAATATTGAAACACTTTCTGAAATTCTAAATGACGATCTGCATAAATTAAGAAATTGGTTGTGAATTAAAATTCAATGCAAATAAATGTTAGCAAGACAAAATATGTAAATTTTGATTTTAAAGGTTTCAATTTTTTTTCTAGTTAGTTTAAAGTATCATATCAATCGTTCTTGTGAGATTAACTGTAATTGTGAGACCATTAATAAAGAGAAGGAATTCAAATATCTTGGGATAGTTTTAGATGAAAAACTTAACTGGGAAAAACATATAAATTCTTTACATAAAACACTTAAATCTTCGGTAAGAAAATTTTACTTTCTAAGAAATTTCTGCTCTACACATTTATTAAGAACGTTGTATTTTGCCTTAGTTGACTCCAGACTACAATATGGGGTGGTTTGTTGGGGTGGTGCATATAAATATCTAATTCAAAAATTGCGTGTCGTTCAAAATCACTTTTTACGAATTATATTAAGAAAAAAAAATCCGTGACAGTTCTTTTCCTTTGTTTATAGAGTTAAACATTTTGCCCATTCAGCATACTTATATCTATAAAGTTCTTAGATTATTTTACCAGAGAAGCGGCAATACTGGAACTACTGATCTTTTATACTTAACGCGTAATATAAATCGTAGAATATTTAGAACTCCAAAAGTATATAAATCGTCGTTTAAATGTTCATTTCGTCATAGTGGCCCTACGTTTTTTAATAAGCTACCCTTGTCAATAAAAGAATCGGTAGGACTAAGAACTTTTAGCTTTAAGGTAAAAATATGGTTGTTTTCTTTGAGTAATTTGTAATTATTTTTAATTATTGTTAATTTAGAACAATAAAATTTAAAACTTTATTATTGCTAAAATAGTTTTGATATTTTTTATTAAATTATTAATTGTATCGCTTTATTAAATATAACAGTGTAATGGTGGGCTGTATAATTTAATGTATTTGTAGTGTGATACAAGGAACAGACGTCACAGTGAGCGGCTCTGTGTCATTCAATTGAAAATCTGGACTCTAGCTTTTTTGTTGTTATTCTTTTTTGGCAATCTGGCCGCAATACTTGTAAACGTGGCCAGTTCTTATTCCGTAGAAAGAGTTTTTGTTCTTTTTTATATGTAAAAAAAATGCTGGAATAAATCATTATTTCATTTTTTAGCTTCAAATACCAGAGGATGGAGCGCAAGAAACTAATTTTGAACTGCCCAAAACTTTAGAGTTGGCATTTAAACCAAATAAAACCACTGAAGACGACGAGAACCTGGCGACAGAAAGGAAACTTCTAGAGGAATGGCGGAATAGGGGAGAAAGAAAACTGCAACAGGAAAGGCGTCACCAAGAGGAATGGCTCCAAAAGGAAGAGAGAAAACTACAAGAAGAAAGAAGAAAACAGGAGGCAAGATGGAAACAAGAAGAAGGACGACTGCAAGAAGCCCGAAGACAGTAAGAGGAGAAATGGAAGTTGGAAGAAGTGCGACTTCGAGGACCTCAGCAGAGAACAGAAGAAAGAATCCCGCACGAGGAATTGAGAGGTCAAGAAAGAAGAGGACCTCCAGAGGACGACTACCTTCCCAGAATTTCACTAACTCGAAACGACACAGGCGCTAGTTCCCGGCCCAGATATGTCCCAGTCTACAAGTGGGGGCTAAAGTTTGACAATTCCGGACCAAGTATCGCTGCATTTCTTGAGAGAGTAGAAGAACTTCGTCGGGCAAGAGGAGTCACACATCAAGAGCTATATGAGTCTGCGGTTGATTTATTTGCCGGATCAGCGCTTGTCTGGTACCGTGCTGCGTCTATTCGGATTCAGTCATGGCATCAGTTGACGAGGGAGCTCAAAGAAGTCTTTCAGCCTGCGGATTATGACATAAGACTTCATCAGGAAATCTTTAACCGGCTGCAGGGAGATAATGAGCCGATAGATCTGTATATAGCCGCTATGGAGGGTTTATATGGAAGATTAGCAGTATCTGTTCCTGAACCTACTCGCTTAGCACAGATCTATAATAACCTGCACCCTCAGCTGCAAGATCGATTGGCACTTTGCACCATTCAAACTCTTGAACAGTTGCGATCCATGGGACGTAGAGCCGAAGCGGGCCGACTAAGTATGGTTAGAATAAGGCCCGCAACTACAAGGGAAAATACCCTTGAACCGGACCTTGCTTATCACGATCAGAACCACCCACGAAAACCTTTATCCGGACGTGTGGCCAGCGTACAGTCTGCAAATTCAGACCGCCAGGACCCTGTCTGCTGGAATTGTGGAGATAAGGGCCACCGCTTCAGGTTTTGTAGTAAACCAAAACGAAGGTTTTGTTTTGGTTGTGGAAAGGAGGACGTATTTAAACGAGACTGTGTAAAATGCAGCTCAAAAAAACGGGCAAGGCAAGGGGTCAGAAAGGAAGTAGGTGGTTCTGGCTCCTTGGATACTGAGACCATCCCGGCCATAAACTATGTCATTCATAGCCAACAAGAAGACCATAGGCCTTATTTGAAAGTGAGGGTGTTTGGCCGTGAAGTTACCGCCCTCTTAGACTCGGGAGCTTCCCAAACGTTTTTAGGTGGACATGGAATGTGGATTTTGAATCAGTTTCCCGCTCGCTTTCAGAGTGCCAGTGGACGTTTTGTAGAAACAGCCGACTCAACACGCCATGAGGTCCAGGGCTTTGTCAATCTACCCATAACTTTACAGGGCCGTACTAAAAGTCTAAAGGTTTGCGTTGTACCATCACTGCAGCATACCTTAATCCTAGGCATCGACTTCTGGGAAATAATGCACATTGTTGCGGATATGCGCAATCGGAAGTGGGACTTTGCAACGAAGAGTGTGGATTTATTTTGTGGTTATGTTGAGGGAATCACATCGGAAGACAATGTAACTCTAGCAGAGAGAAAACGGCTACAAGATCTTCTCGAGGAGCATTTCGAGGATGAGCCATCAACATTGGGTAGAACAGACCGTGTGAAGCACGTCATCGACACTGGGGGCTGTGCCACCAATCAAACAGCGGTACTACAATGTATCCCCTGCTCGTCAAAAACTCATCAATGAGGAGCTAGACCGCATGTTGCAGTTAGGGGTTGTAGAGCCTTCACAAAGCGCCTGGTCCTCGCCAATTATGTTACTGGAGAAACCTGATGGCAGTAAAAGGTTTGTTGTGGACTTCAGGGCGGTGAATGCAGTGAGCCGAAAGGACGCCTACCCTCTACCACAGGTGACCGCTATCCTGGATAGACTGAGGGACGCTCGATTCTTATCTAGCCTGGACATTAAAAGCGCCTATTGGCAAATTGAACTAGACGAGGCAAGTAAGGAGAAGACCGCGTTTGCAATACCGGGTCGTGGCTTATACCAGTTCGTCACGATGCCCTTTGGTCTGTGCGGAGCTCCCGCAACATCGCAGCGCTTCGTTGACACAGTCTTGGGACCAGAGCTGGAGCCGAATGTCTTCGTCTATCTAGACGACATTATAGTTGTGACATCTACATTTGAGTCCCATCTGAAAACCTTGAAAGAGATATTTAAAAGAGTTCGTGAAGCAAAGCTCACCCTCAATAGAGAAAAGTGCAAGTTTTGCAGGAGAGAACTGAAGTACCTGGGCTATATTGTCAGTGGGGAGGGTTTGCGAGTCGACCCTGAAAAAGTAAAGGCGATTGTGGATATCCCAATCCCCCGGAACCAAAAGGAGGTTCGTCAATTTACTGGAATGGCCTCGTGGTACAGACGCTTCATTCCCAGCTTCGCGTCACGTATGACTCCTTTAACTTCCTTACTGAAACGGAGAAATCAGTTCGAATGGACTCCAGAAGCCGAGATGGCCTTCCAGGACGTAAAATCCTGCCTGATTAGCGCTCCAATATTATCCTGTCCAGACTTTTCGAAGCCTTTCACAATCTCCTGTGACGCCTCAGGCGTGGGGATCGGCGCTGTTCTTAGCCAAGACAGTGAGCAAGGAGAAAGTGTTGTTGCCTATGCCAGCCGCACATTAACTCGGCAAGAGCAGAACTTCTCGGCCACTGAAAGGGAGTGCCTTGCGGTGATCTTTGCTGTGGAGAAATTCCGGCCTTACGTGGAAGGAACCAGGTTCACGGTCGTGACAGACCACTATAGTTTGCTTTGGCTAAGTAACTTGAAAGACCCGACAGGACGTCTGGCTCGTTGGGCTCTGCGATTGCAGCCCTATGATTTTCACCTAGTACACCGTAAGGGGCAAGAGAACGTTGTGCCAGATCTTCTCTCTCGGACCACTCCACCGATATCGACTGAACCCTCTCATCCAGACGTGATTCATTGTGACTTGATTGAGATACCAGCTACAATACAGGACCAGTGGTACAAAGGAATGTTGGAAAAGGTTAAAATGGGCCCTCAAAAATATTGTCAGTGGCGAACTCAGGAGGAGAAACTGTGGAAGAATGTGAACACACTGGAACCCTCGCTTCACCAAGATAACTGGAGATTGGTACTCCCAAAAGATTTCAGATCCCAGGCCTTGTTCGAATGCCACGATACTCCAACTGCTGGACATCAAGATGTGTCAAAGACCTATAAACGTATCCAACAGCTGTACTATTGGCCAAAAATGCGGAAGGATGTAGCCACTTATGTTTCAAAATGTGCTGTATGTCAACGGACTAAGTACGACCAACAACTCCCTGCGGGCGTTATGGGCAGCAGACGTGCAGTCGATTCTCCATGGCAGATGATCGCTGCAGACCTGATTGGCCCTCTGCCACGATCAGTAAGAGGCTTTAAGTACCTGTTGGTTATTACTGACACGTTTACTAAGTACTCAGTCCTACGACCTCTCCGAGCTGCTACAGGCAAGGCTCGTGTCTCAACACCTGGAAGAGGACATCTTTATGGTTTACGGAGTACCACGGTACTTCATATGTGATAACGGGTCTGAGTTCATCGGGAAACCAGTGAAGGACCTTGCCAAACAGTACAATGTCAAGATACTACTGAACGCAAGTCGACACCCACAGGCGAACCCGGCAGAGAGGGTTAATCGGGATATCGTTGCTATGTTGCGAGCTTATGTAACAGACAACCACCGGGAATGGGACAAATTCATTCCAAAAATAGGTTTTGCACTCCGCACCGCGCATCATGAGGTGACACAGCATTCACCCGCGTTTTTGAACTTTGGGCGAGAACTCGCTACGTCGGGAGACGGATATGAAGTTCTTAACGATGGTTCGGGTGTACCCTCTACTGAGGATTGTGGTCCCTTTAGTGAGAAACTACGAGAGCTTAAGGACATATTCCAAGAGGTTTCAGAGAGACTGAAAACAGCCCATGAAAGAAATGCTAAACGCTATAACCTGCGCAGACGACCTGTGACTTATAGAGTGGGAGACGTCGTCTTGAAAAGAAACTTTGTACAGTCTGATGCTACTAACTACTTTGCAGCCAAACTAGCACCACGCTATGTTGGACCCTACGTAATAGTTGAACAGGTATCTCCTCTGATCTATAAGCTGGCGGACTTGGACGGCAAGAAAATAGGCCAGTGGCATGTGTCGGACTTTAAGAAATTTCGGCAGTGAAGAAAATTTGGGAAATTTTCTGCCGGATGGGGGGTGTTTGTGACGTGTACTTTTCTGTTTTACCTGAGCAATTGTTATGTAGAACTGATCACTCTACATAACGAAATTTTACATCCAAATGAAGAAGCGCGCATTCATTGTTGCTGCAATAACAGAACGGTCACTGATTAGACGCCAATCAGCTGTTCAACTAAAGCAGTTAGGCTAAGGTGAGCCATTACCATGCCATTGATATTTTGTCGCTTGCGTATGTCAGTTAGTAAAATTTCAGTATAATAATTTTGTCTTTACAGAATTAAATGTCTACGGTAAACTAAGCCTTGGGCCTCGTAGTAAGATTGTCAAGTCCTGTCGATAAACGTAGGAAATTAATACGTTATCTGTAATAAATTAATACTAATCTAGTCTTTTAATAGTTCACGGAGATAAATAGTTGTAAATACGTGTTCATAGTGTCAAATACTGTAACCACAAATTGTTTCTGTAAATTGTACATAATTAGGCCGAGATATTATCTCGTAACAATTGCATCGTCTCTCATAAATTTCCTTACTAAACTTGTTAATCGTTCTATAAATAATTGAATCGGTAACTTTATGTCCTAATGTTTGTATATTATTTAGTTTTACTCAGAATAATGTAAAGGCAGTTGTCATGAAATTTATACCTACCATTGCCGTGAAAGTGCATACATTAATGCATTATGTTAATACTTCAATACACTTTACTATAATTATTGTAATTAATTAGTTTAAGTAAGAACAAACGTAATTAATTTTTTCTGTGTCAGAATAATTATGCTTTGTGTTTAAGACCAATATTGTATATCATTGTAATTGGCAGATTCTGCGCTTTTTAATGTACTTATGTTTATACATTAAACGTTTCTTTACATTTTACTGGCCGCTGTAAGCTAAATACGAGTATGTTAGACACACCAACAATAGTGACAGATGTTGCTGTTTTAGTCAGCTGGTTTCTTTTAAGTTAAGTTTGACATTGTTTCCATGATTGAAGATGAGTAGTGTTTACTGATTTCAATGAGCCGCAGAAAATGAATAAAACTGACTTTATGAAATTAAAGTTTCAATATTGGATTGCACGGACGATACAATCGACGGCTCGTGTGTGTGTTTTGGGTCCGCCCAGTTGGTGAGTAGACTTTACACTACTTATTCCATCGTGCTCCCCTGGGAGGTCGGACTAACTCCGTCAATGTCATTGTGGAGCCTCTACCTATCGGACTAGGCCTGAATAACTGCATCAGGGTGGATCCAGTTCCGACTTTGACAAATGGGACTCAACTTTAATTTAATGTCTAGCCATTATGTATTCATGTGAATTATTGTTTTGTAATTTTGTAGTTCAGGAATATGGTCATCATGATTTTGGCCACTGTAATTTTGTATTAGTAATCGGAGCGCTCCTACCGTAATAATTTTTCGTATTTTTATTTCAATTGGCCAACGAGTTAAGTTTAAGTTAAGTTAAATATATATTTGTTTATTTAGTTTAAGACCTTAGCACTGTGAGAGAAATAGGCAATACAGAATGAAATATGTGAAATATTGGTTTTAATTTCTAATTGCCTGATATTTAATTAGAGACCTTGCAACTTACTATTAGAAAATAATCAACCGAAATCTGTGGCTAATTTAAGTACCTAAGGCTTAGTGTCGTAAACCTAATAGTTCTTGCGTGCATGGTAGTGGTCTCGATTGAGCATACCTGAGGGCAGGAAACTGTTCCTTGTTGGAGACCTGCGACTATCACACCCCATCAACAAGGTGGCGCCCTTATTACCGAGCAAACCGTAACCATCTGGGTATCCGTCAATCTTAGTAGTCCTCTGTCACTGCGCAAGAACTTGGTTGTCCTGGCGCTCTACCAATACTCACGCCCTTCTCCACTGAGCGAGGCCGACAATATTGCTAACCCGCGAGGAGGGGTGGCATGGTGCCTTAAACTTTTATGCTACACGCATGTAATTCATCCAGAAATATTTATTAATTTTCACCGAGAAAAGGATTTCTGTCATGGGATTACAATATGGTCTTAAAGTAGTTATAAGGGAATGGTAGATTCAATTTGAATGATGAGTTTAGATCCAGTTCACCTTAAGAGCTCAGCGTCTATAATATGAGGAAATCTGAAAGAGTTTCTCATATTGGAACTATGGATTTAGTTCAATTTGAGCTTCTACGTCAACTAATTTTTTTAGATGCCTCCATACAATCATTACTCCAGCTTCAAAGAGTCAATTCTGTGAGTGCGTCAGATACCAGAGGCCATACCAACTTTAGGGCAATATACACAACATTCACTATATGGTCATGACAGGAAAATGTCGTAATTATGATAATGATGAATACAGCTGAAATTGATAATAATGAATAATCTCTAATGGACTCTTCGATTTAGTAGATTGATCTGTTCTGAGCTTAATGTGTAGTCTTATTTTTAAGATGTCAACGTAAAGAGTAACAGACTATAATTTTAAAATCATCTATCGATACTGCTGTTTGGAGTGCGCAGACAAGCAACCTATCTTCCGAAAAAAAAACAATAATAGGTACCATGTTCCCGATTGTTAATATTGTTTGTTTTATTTCCATGGAAATCCATTCATGGATAGTCAATAGCAACTAATAACAGTCGATAGTTACTGATAACAGTCAATAGTGACTGATAATTTTTTTATTTGTTATTCTTTGCATTGTATAATTAGTTCCTAGTCACTCTATATTGTATAAACGTCGGCTATATGTATTTATTTTGGTTGTACTTTTGTGTAGTCTTGTGCAGACGTCGCGGAGAGCAGTCTGTTGACCTTTTAGTTTTTTTATGTGAGAGCAAGCTATAAACTTTTTATTTGTGTATTGTGTATCTGTTGCACTGACCACCTACTTGTTTTTGGTCAGTGACTTCCTAAGATTTTTCATTTATTTGTAAACATGAATGTAAATGTTGGAAAATAAATATTTATTTATTATATATTTATTTATTATAACAAATAGTCACAGATATCAGTCGATAATGACTGATAACAAAAAGTCATCGATAACAGTCGATAGTCACCGATAACTAATAGTCATTGATAACAGTCGATAGTCACCGATAACTAATAGTCATTGATAACAGTCGATAGTCACAGATAACAAATAGTCACTGATAACAGTCGATAGTCAGTGATAACAAATGGTCACGGAAAACAAAATATAGCCACTAAAACAGTAGATAGTAAATGTTAACAAATAGTCACCGATTACAGCTGTTAGTCACTGATAAGTTGATAATCACTAATAACATGTAGTCACTGATAACAGCCTATAGTCACTAATAAAAAAATGGTCCTTGTATGTAAAACACTAAACAACGCTACAAAGCTAGTAGGAGGCTGACTGCTCGATGTAATATTTCACCTTGTATGTAGAACACTACAACACTAAAACAAACAAGCAACGCTACAAATCTTATAGGAGGCTGACTATTCGATGTATAGTGTATATTTTTTAACAGTGAATATCCACTGTTGTCAGTGGCTATATGCTGTTTTCAGTGATGATAGACTGTTATCATTTACCTTTTGTTAAGAGTGACCTTGTATTATCAGTGACCTTCTGTTATTAGTAAATATCGTCTGTTATCAGTGACCATTTGTTATCAGAGATTAACGCCTGTTATCAGTGACTATTAACTGTTATCAGTGACCTTGTCTTAACAGTGCCCTTTTGTTATCAGTGATCGTTTGTTATCCGTGATTATCGATTGTTATCAGTGGCCGTTTGTTATCGGCGACTTCGACTGTTATCAGTGACATTTTATTATCAATGACCTTTGTTATCAGTAACTATTGAATGTTATCAGTGAACTTTTGTTAACAATGACCTTTTGTTATCAGTGACTATCGACTGTTATCAGTGACCTTTTGTTATCAGTGATTATCGAATGTTATCAGTGACCTTTTTATCAGTGACTATCGACTTTTATCATTGAACTTTTCTTATCAGAGACCTTTTGTTAATAGTGACCTTTTGTTAACAATGAACCTTGGTTAACAGTGACCATTTGTTATTATTGACTATCGACTGTTATCAGTGACCTTTTGTTGTCAGTGACCAGTTGTTATTAGTGACTATCGTCTGTTATCAGTGACCTATTGTTATTAGTGACCATCGACTATTATCAGTGACCTTTTGTTATCAGTGGCTTTATGTTGTTATCATTGACTAGCGCCTGATATCAGAGACTATTTGTTGCCTGTGACTATCGACTGTTATGAATGAATATTTTTTATCAGTGACCATTAGTTATCAGTGACCATTTTTTATCAGTGGCTATATTTTTACAGTAAATATCGCCTGTTATCTGTGGATATATTCTTTTATTGGTGATTGTTTGCTGTATTCAGTTGCTATGTTCTGTTATCAGTGACCATTTGTTTTAAGTAGATATATGTTTTATCAGTGAATATCGACTGTTGTCAGTGACATTTGTTATCAGTTGCTATATATTGTTATTAGTGACTATCGACTATTTTCAATGCATATTTGTTATCAGTAATTATCTACTGTTATAAGTGGATATATTCTTTTATTAGTGACTATCGACTGTATTCAGTTGCTATGTTCTGTTATCAGTGACTATCGACTGTTATCAGTGACCATTTGTATTAAGTATCTGTATGTTTTATCAGTGAATATCGACTGCTATTAGTGGCTATATGTTGTTATCAGTGACCATCGACTGTTATCAGTAAATATTTGTTATCAGTGGCTATATATTGTTATCAACGATTATCGACTGTTACCAGTGGTTATATAGACATACATAATTTTGGTAATATTTTAATATTATTAACTTTTATAATTTAGTAGCAATTATTAGTATTTTTGGGGCTAATCAAGCAAATACACTTAAAATGTTCCTTGGAAATATAGTTCCTATAAATTCATCTCATTACAGACTTTTTGTTTCACTCTCTCCTAAAGCTACGAAAATGATCGAGACCTATCCGGTTTGAAGCAGACCAAAATGGGTTTGGGTAGACAAGCGTATTAAAACGTAACCAGAATAAATATTATTTATAGGAATGCAAATACAAATTTTAACCAAGTTTAAAGGGTGTCCAATAAAATTATAAAAATTTGCAATCGACAATATTTTACATGCTACAAATCTATATAAATAATTTAATAAATATTTTTTTATATGTGCACACCTATACTATAACTGTGAAAGGCATTTGTACATAGTCCGTTCTAAAATAATATAAGAGTTTAATACGTAATACCACAAAAGGTTTTTAAAGCGGCTCATAGTAATGTAGTTGATGTAAAGAATATAAAGGCGGAAAGAGATTAAAGGATTTCAGGGTTCGTTTGATCCACCTTTACAATTTACGAAAGTGGCATGGAGCCGTCTCTATCAAATGGATGGTAGCTTCTCAAACTGAAGGTACTGATATTAATATTTATTCATAATCAAGTGGTTTTACATAGTTGTATACATTCAAATTATATTATTTAACTATGCCTATTGGATGTATCAGTAACCTAAATTATTAACTAAAATATATTTACATAATAAGATAAATAATCATGTACATTATATTCCAAAAAATAGAAATATCAGTAACTAGATTTGCTGTAACAATTATTAGTTATGACTGCATGTAATTGTTTCCAAACGTTTGAAACCAATAAATATTTAACATAACTGTGACACATATAAGAAATTCGTAATTTCTAAAATGTCTACATTTTATATAATTGATAGCCTATTAAATAAATACAAAAGTAAATTGTATGTAATTCGAATGCCGATGACCGAGCGGTATTTGACGTCAAACATATAGCCCAAGTTAGAGATAGCGCAGGTTCCAATCCTATACATGACGGTTGCAATCTTTATCTTGTCAGTAGTGTTAATCTTGTATTGGGGATCCTTAAAAAATCAAATTAATCTCTAAGTAATTTATAACATAATTTTTAAGCTTTTTATATTTTATGTATTTAAATAAGTTTAAACGTTTTAAAAATACAAAAGTACATCCGATAATCAATGCCGTAAATTTTTGAGACAGGAATACTAAGAAAAATGTCCGCTTAAACTCACATATACTCGGTAATAGCATAGTTAGAATCTATTCATAAAGATTGTTTTCATTTTAGGCTTTTAACTTCAATATAATAGTCAGATAGGCATGATATATAGTAAACACTAAAACGAAGAATTAATTTGGCTATAACACGCAATGCAATGCCAAGCCAAACTACTAAAATTATTGATTAAGAAGCTACATTTCAGTTTAAGCTAATTAGTTAATTTCGATTTTTCCGTTTTAGAAAAATGTATCTGCACAACTGTTTCTTTACAGATCTAAATACTTAATATCGAACCTCAAAAATCTCGATGCAATCCCCGTGGATTCTTTAAAATAGCTTAATAAGCGTCAATAATTTCGAATACTATTTGGACAATAGATCAAAATCTATTATATATATATATATATATATATAATATATATATATATATATATATATAATATATATATACAATATAATAATATATATATATATATACAGTATACATATATGTATATATATATAAATAAATAAATAAAAATGCCTTTTTATTGGAGCGTTTCTCAGTTACATTACTGTTTTACAGAATTACTCAAGTTAATACACAAACATTCTAACGACTAAACTTAACAGAGCTAATCATATAATAGGAATATTTACATTTAAAACACATCACTTATTATGCTAGTTCCTATGTACAAAATCTTTCTTTAACCATTTTCTTAAATTTAACAATATTTTCAAGACCTTTTAGGCCATCAGGAAGGTCATTGTACACCTTTGGCCCGAAATAAGAGAAACTCTTCCTTCCGAGGTCTAAATTTACTCTTGGAAGATGAAGATTTCCTCCATGTCGAGAGGCCCTTTGTGACACTTGATCCCGATACAGTAGTCTTTCCCTGAGGTACTGAGGTTCCTCAATGGTAAGGCTCTTGTGGACCATACATGAGGACAGTACTCTACAAACTGTGTCCATAGGCATTATGTTCGCAGCTTCTCGTTGGGGTGATACGTGTTCGAATTTGCGGAGTGTATATATATATATATATATATATATATATATACATACTTTTTTGCACATCAATTTACGTGTATACAAAAACTGCCATATCCGACCAAAGATATCTAATTCTATACATATACATATATATATATATATATATATATATATATTGATATTGTATAGAATTAGATATCTTTGGTCGGATATGGCATGTTTTGTATACACGTAAATGGATGTGCAAAAAAGTATAATATCTAAAATTTAACAGCAGTGTCTTGTAACTAATGCAATTGTGTGGCAAGTTATACAGCTAGTTTTTAAGAAATGAAGTTTCATAAATCTTTTTTATCTATTGAAATGTCGTTTTAACAAAAGTATATCCTTAAGAACCTTTCACTTTGTAATTAAAGTATGTTGATTTTATATCCACATACGTTTGAAGCCAATTAATCAATTCAACAAATTCGCTGCGGCACAACTTTAGTGGTGTAGAGCTGGACTCTAATAACAGTGTTAACACAACAATTTAACTTTTGCTGTTCCGGCACAACCATTCACGTTGCTTTGTTTGGGGTTACTGTTAAGTCATTGTAGTAGTTATTCACTGTTTCACTTAATAACACAGTTATTAATAGTATAATTTATTTGTATTGGAAGAAATAGGGGAATTAAGTAAATACTCTGAGTTCATGAAACAATTACAAACTAAAATGTAAAGACTAATGTAAAGATTTAAACAAATATGAAACTAATAAAAAAAGTTACCGTATTAACGACTTAGTTTGTATAATCGCTTATTTAAGGCAACTTTAGGGCTCCATAGCTATTTTTGACGCTTACCTGCAAAAGAACACCACCACCAACATCACCAACACCACCACCACCACCACCAACAACATTGCGTGTAAAGTCATAATAAAATTTAAGAAAATCTATAACGAGACTTCATAGCTCGTAGCTCTCTTTTGTACAGGTGAAAAATACATAGTGTTGGCATACCAAATAAGTAGAGCCAATTGTCGTTCTATTAACCGAACAAAAGGAAACACAAGAAGAGTAATTGTAATCAGCACGGAATTTTTGAATTTATAATGATAATAGAAGTGATATCTGATACATCATTTTTACTAGACGTTATATTTAAACAGCCGCTTGAACAAAATCATATATTTTCAGACGCTGAAACATAAGTTATAACATGACGACGTAAATCAATCATTGTCCTAGTAATAACTAGTAATAGACGTAACTAGTGGTACTTTTATCTTGAGCTTGAATAACCATACAATACAGTTAGGTAATATATCATTTTTATTTTTATTGAATACATAAAATCCGTATACACAATATGATAGATTTTATTTAGTGTACGGGTAGAATAAACAAAATATGGAGGAATACGGATAAATACTTGTCTGTCAAAGCTTAGAGATAGGATATGTGATCGATCCTTGGTGCATTGTATCATTTCAATTCAATCGTAAAAAATAAAGTTCTGTGGTGTAGTAGTGATAGCACATTCACCCGGCAAGTGACTTGTATAAATAATATTTCCTGTTTTGTAAGCGTTAAAATTATTGCGGTAAATTCACTAATTCTTTGTTCAAACTTCAATGAGAGTAAGGTAAAATATAAAGCTCTGTGGTGTAGTAGTGATAGCACATTCACCCGGCAAGTGACTTGTATAAATAATATTTCCTGTTTTGTAAGCGTTAAAATTATTGCGGTAAATTCACTAATTCTTTGTTTAAACTTCAATGAGAGTAAGAGATTTCATCAAGATCATCGATAAAAGAAAGGTGAGATATAATGCTTAGATAACTCAAATCTCTCCTCCTCTTAACGCCGAAATCTGTAAGTCAAAACATGCCATCGAGATCCCTCTCCTATGTCAGAAAAACAAAGTAATTAACACAGATGTTTTACTGCGTTACATGGTGAACAGTGCTCCTAATACCGTGATATTCAGCATACAAAACGTTTTAATATTGCAAGATGATCTTACAGCTAGGTATAATCACAAGATATTTATGCATATATATATTATATTTCCTAGACGTTAAAAACATAGCATATATAATAGTAAATCTTTCATTAAAAAACCTTGGAAATTTTCATTTACTAAGAGTGCTTAAGTATTATAGACTATATAACTATTCTCCTTTCAGTGTAAAAACTATGATACTTTAAAATGCATTGTTTATAACAGTAAAAGGAACAAGAAACAGCAAAACAAATATATTACCAAACAAGAATAAATTACTGAGCAACTTACGGGGTCGGTTCTATCGGCAGTCCTAATGGCAACAAATGGCTTTGATAAAATCATGGCTTTGGGCCAGTTATTTCTTGACCTTGCTAGTCCCTTATAATGGCTCCTCTTCAGTCTATAAAAATAGCTTGTTAAATAATGTTGCTAGATATATCTTCTAGTTACAATTTAAAAATAAATATGTGTATGAATTTGTGGAACTATAATATTTTCCCTTGGTGAGTGTCTGAAAAATGATTGTTGGTTGAATTAAAGTCGCAAAACGGTAAAATCGTTGTTAATAAATTTTATTTTAATGTTTATCATTATTCATTATTAAAAGTTAATCACAATTGTCTGTACAGTATCAAATATGAAATGTTAGATTTGTAAAGTTGTACATAATGTTAAATGGCTTTGCCCCCTCGCCTGAAAAACTGCACAATGATTGTCCTGAATTAAGAAGATCATCGTAAAAAGTAAACTTGGTTTTAATCCTTGCATCCGTTAGATATTCAGGATAGTCAATGTGTAATAATTTAAACCACGGAGTTTGATTACAAACTTAATCCGTAAACTCTCTCTTGGTTACATAACTAGAAGAGATCAACATAATTTTGGTTAGAGCCTAGAGATTAACAGAGTATACTAGTAGTTTCAACGTTTAAAAGCGCACAACCTGAAATAAAATTTACTCGCCATTTCGCATAACCTCTGATCCTCTTAACCATTAACTCTGAAAAACATTTGCTTGATACACGATATATGTTTAATTGAATTTAAAAAATGTCATAGCAGCCTATTTTATTACATCAACATTGCTTTCACTAAGAAAGTTGTAAGAGTTGACTTAGATGTTCCTCCACATTGGTCTGAGATAATACAAGTATGAAATGCTGCAAAGAAATTGCTGGTGAAGCTATTGCTATGTGATAGTTGTCCATTACATTTTAAAATTTGTTATAGTATATATAAGTAATGTGAATTTATAAGATTTATTATTTTTTTATTATGAGGGAAATATAATTTGCATAATGAATATATCAATAAAATAAACCAGATGATGTCATATGTAGAAATTACAGCTTTTAATACTTATCAATAATTTAAATATTCTTGTTGGGTCCTCACAGTTTGGATAAAAGAGAATTCCCTCTCAGAGATTTTCATTATATCAATAAACCGTTCAGCATGAAATACAGTATAGAGACGCCTTTATAACTAATTATAATCAGGTAAGGCTACGGATCATAATTGAGATAGTGAGAACTATGACCATTTATGAACAGGTTACGAGGGGAAGAGATCGAATATACATTATGAATGGTTATATTCAAATTCCATGACTATTAGATTTTAATGTAACGAAGTGGATTGGTTGCAGGCAGGAACATTCTTCTGTACACTACTCAGTGATTTCAGGTGAATTAGGAAACATCCTATAGTGAAAAACGAGAGTTTCCTCAAGGATTAATATACAAATCAGATGTACTGGTGGATTATTTGACAAAAATTAAATTTATAGAATATTTCTATTAGTCAATGACTTCTCGGTCCAATTAGAGCGTCTGAGGAAGTAGGTTTGGATATTATTTGTACGTCTATAAAACATGGACACACTGCCATTCAGATGAGGGTATACAATAAATTGTACTCATGCAGTCTGGAGGAGTGAGGAATATTTTAAGGAGTATATTGGGTGAACATATTATTCATTTTTATAAGTTTTATGATCTCGATTATTGCCTTTTTTTAAAACAAGTACGGGCACATAACATAATACTTACGTTAAAAATGTACACAATAGAAATAAAAAGAAAAGAGTTCACCATGTATATTAGATTTGTCTTCGCAAGATAAGACAGTGTTTTAGAATTACGTTTTATGAAACTAATATATAATATTTTGCATACAACAAACACAGAGTGTCACGTTTTATCATGGTAATCCTATGGATATGCAGGAGAGCAGTAAAAATTAATTTACTAATTTTACATTTCAAATACCTGTGTAAATAAATGGTGACGTATCACACGACAAGCAATCAAGAAAGAAAATACTCAAATTAGCCCAAGAAAAATGTCATACGTTACATCAGTATAACATGAAGTAAATTTAAGTATGTATATAATGAACAGAGATCACACCCTTTACCTAATAATTTAATTGCTCATAATCCTAGTTATGAAATAATTACAGATCAGCGAGCTTTACGTCTTTTATTTGAAAACAGTTGTAAAATATTGATTTCCTGTCCCGCTGCTTGCCGACCGTTTTAACTTATTAACGTACCTTCAACAATTTAATGCTAAATACAACTGGATAATCACTATTTGTCAGTTTATGAGATGAAAAAACTTAAATAAATGGCAAAGAAAAATATTACATGTTTTTATTATTATTATTATTTATTTACTTATATTAAAATTGTTATTTTGATGGGTTTCAATATTATCTGTAGTGATTAGAAAATCGTTGTAAGAAATTATTATATAATTTGTACTAAAATAATTATTAATTTGAACGTAATATAGTTATCTGTAAACATGTAAGCGATTTAAGCTGAAATTATTATGCAACCATAAAATATAGACTCTTAATAACAGCTTTCAGCACATCGTAAACGTGTTTTACAGCACTAACAATTTGCGAGATAAGAGCGTTACAAGACAGCGTACTTAAGAGTGGTTTTTACTCACATAAAATTTACTTCGTTAAAGAAATATGTGCTTTTTAATTGTTCGTGTTTAATAGATAAGTACTAATTAGTAGTTATTTATTTCAAATGTTACTCTTATATAGTTAATTTCATTCTTGACTCTAGTTATCGTAAGAGAAGCTTAATTTATAACAACACATTCTCTTCTACTCATTGGCATTACCTAGATTCCCTACAACTGGTGGTGTAACTTTCATCAGTAGTTGACTTCTGGAAAGTTGATGTAAACAGTGAAATATCCCTTATTTCTACTGAAGTCTGCCTTCTTTTTAAAAATCTCAATATTTACAACCGTGTACAGCTCTTAGATATGGAATTAGTAGATGAAAGCTGTTCTCCTTTGGAGCATTTTCATATACGTTTGACAAAATTGCTATGCAAGTCAGTCTGCACGTAGTCTATCGTGGGTAGGTTAACGCTTGTAACAGCAGCTTAGTAATCATTTATTTGTGTTACAGAACTGAGCGTGAGCGTGGGGCAGTTTAAACTCTAGTGTTGCGACATCCGCGGGCCAGTATTCCACAAACATACGCTTTTCTGCACCTTGCAGTGTGTTGGTTTGGAATCTACGTCACAACTTCATGACAACAAAGCTGATATTAATGAGAATGTTGCCAATATGTTTTTGTATAACTAATAATGGCATAAATAATTCACTCTGAACAGAAGCACCTACACAGTACGTGAGATGTATACAAAGCGAAGCAAAGCTGTAAACCAAAGATTATGAGGAGGGGAGGAAGTAAGGATTACACAGGAGTATGTCGTGAATGCTTGCAGCACAGCGTTGATTGCTTGGAGGACAATACTGCTTAAATGTAAAGCTTATCTTCTCTGCACATCAAAGAAAGTGGGGAATCCACAAGCTTCATTTCAAGGAGTATCTGTACGTGTTCTACTTGCTCATGAAGGTATTTATTGAAATAATAATCCGCCTGAGCACTTAATTATTAATTTGTAATTTTAATTCATTGTAGTGAAGAATAAGAAGGCATATTTAAAATAACATTTACTCACTATATTCTCATCAGATAACAGTGAATTTTAAAACATGGGTATATTCATGAATTTCAACAAAATGCATATTATTAGTACATCTAGCGAGAGTACATAACATTTAATTTTGAACCGATAGTTGAAATTTTAATAAAACATTTTAATTGGATTTCTTATTGTAATAAAATAATTTTTGCTTTACCCAGTATATGAAGCAGTATAACCAAAGAAGAGATACTACTAATTTTGAAACTATTAGTCTGGAAATTGAAACCTGTTGTTAGTATTTTTTTTAATGGGGACAGAATTGACTTAAATTGGATTTTTTCATATAATGTTTTGCTCGGAAATTAAAACAATAATGAGTGTGTTTTTGGGAGGAATCAGCCAAAACCAAGAAATTTTATAACACCGTAAATGTAGGTCTCTCTATGTACTAATTTATACACTAATTTTAATATGAGCAGAATTATATAAAAACACTGGAACAGAACTGCTTTTATTATGTATTTCCTAAAAACATCAGTTAATGCCGATAGTTTTTCAGATCAGAGATTAATATAGAAGCATGAAATACTGAGATACAATAAATTCATACGATAGTGAAGTAACACTTATATGACTTGTAACACTTATATGACTTGTAACACTTATATGCTGTTGAAGTATCATATTTCAGATGCTGCACTAAAGAAGAATGTTAAATCGAGATTAACTCAACATTTACATTGAATCAACCCTTTCAACCATAGCTGCGTGACGAAAATATTGTTATAGTTTTAATTTAGTGAGTTTTTGTTTTTACTTTTTGCTTTTCCATACACTTTTACAACACGAGATCGCATTTTGGCTAGTAGTATTTATATTTTTGTGGAAATAAGTTCTGGTAATATCAATTCTTTTTGCACAGCTTGTTTCTTTTTTTACAGATTTAGTTATCATGTAAAACTTAATTCTGAGTTTTTGGCTATTATTACCTTGACGTACTTAATAGTAATAAATGAATATTTTCTCAGATCTTTGCTGTTAGCTAATGTAAGTTACATTTTTAATTATAATGCTAAGCAAAAAGACATCCAAACACACTTTTAACTTACCGTAAACAGGTCTTATATAATTAAAATTTTTTGTTTAGACTTTTTAATTAGATAATATTGTTATTTGCGGATAAACACATGAAATTTTAGCATTTCAATTGGTTTTAAGTAGATGTACGTAACTAAACTTATTGTTGGTTGATTATAATTCTTATTTATTGGATGGACCACCTTACTCTATGGGAAGAATTTGTAACAAAATACATATTATCTCATAGTAATATTATTAATGCTATTATGTTATCAAACTTGTATTTTAATATTTTTGGTTTTTATTGTAATAAAGATGTATGTGTATAATAAAAACTATGGATATGTTAAATGTATTCTCGTGTGACACCTCGGTGTTAACGCCCCAAAATTTCAACAAATAAATTAGTTTAACCTAATACTACGAAAATGTCTTATTGTTACTTCAGTGATAATTTTAACCACTTTAAACTAGTAAGACCTCAACAATATGTAACAATGCTGCCGTACACATCAAGTGCCATCCGGATTAATATAGGAAAATATAGGCGTTAAGGCCACTTCAGAAGAAAGGGACAGGAGTTCTGCCACAGCCTGTATATGCATTAAATTGAAGCCCGCGGTGATGCGACGACACCGGTGTTGTCGCAGCCACGTGTACGGAATGCGCTGATATCAGCAATAGTTGTGTTGTACGCAGGCCTTGAGCAGTCTAAAAGCACCATGTACTTTTTTAATTACTAAATGAATCGCCTAGGCGGCAGCACCTCTCAGAGTACCATCCTAAGATGAAACGCGCTCTGATTGGTCTGGAGCCTTGGCAGCGGGAGGATCGGGCGATGTTGAGGGCATGCTCGGGGAGTCGGCTAACTTGTGCGGAACGCGACAGACGTTAACTTAGGCCCTCTCCCCCCCTCCCTCTCTATCCATATTTTAACTTTTCGGAAGCCAAATTCTAAATTCTTAATTATGTACTAATCGAACATAATTATTTTATTAATCTAATCCAAAGAGTGTGCTAATTTTAATAAATCATATATTAGTTCGACTCCGTTGTTTTATTTTGAAAAGTTTATACAACCTTCCTCGCCACGAACCCAAGAGAAGATCTTTCGCCTCAAACTGGGCAAACGAAGGCAACCTACCACACTCGAGTGATATCAAAAGTAAGCAGTGAATATTAAATATGTGCTTCTGGCCTAGCCTGCAGTGCCTGAATCGTGACATGTCTCGATACATTTACATATGCGTAATACTATTTCCTTACTATAACAATATTTTCATCCTACATAAGTCTCTTGATTGATCTAATAATTATTTTACTATTACAGACATAAAAATCTTGTTTTAAACGTTTATTGTAGGAGCGGTTTAAATTTAAATAAAATAAACTATAAAGCACAGAGGGCATACAGGAACTTAAAGTTACGTTCTTTAACAATCGATGTTTCAGTACCTTGTTGGTTTAAATGTAAAAAAACATTGATCCGATGCATAAACAATACAAATAAAAAAACAAACTAATACACCCACATATAAATATAAATAAATAAAATAAAATAAATACAGTCATATACACTCATTTATTTTCATCTAGCTATCAGGAAGTAACTATAACTGTACCCTGCGTTAGTTAAATTTCAAGTGTCAAATATAATGTGCTTTATAACTTTGTTATATATGTACGACGTTTATGCTCACATTAGTTTACACAACACAAGGCGACATTTTTATAATGCTTTTTCCTTATGGATGTGTGTTTTGTTCTTTTAACGTCGTTATTGAATTTTGGTCTAGTGTTTGATAATTTCGCTAGACAATTTAACGATATAAATACTGCTATATTCATTTAATCACCACACAAAATGATATTTACGAATTTTGCAATTAAATTTGTTAATAAGTATACCAAAGATAGAAACACGAATCATAAATCTATAACAAATATTTGCTATTTAAGCGAAATTTTCAGAACTAACGTACCTGTCTGAAAATCATATATTAAAAATAATTCAATCCACACATCGTCAAAATTCCATTTTTATGCCTCCAAGGTGGTTATTACTTAAAATAGCCTTCCGAAGACTAGGAGTCAGCTTGCCTATATAATTTTGCTTTTCAAAATATCTTTAAAAACGTTACATTTCATTAATGTCGATTTATGGTATTCGTATGAAGATTACTGCATTGATAGGAAACCCCAATTTTGGAAGATTGAACACAGCTGTAGTAGTCATCAGTGTAATGGCTGGAGGATCAATTAACTGTAGAGATATCGCAACATCAGCATCGCCTGCGGCATAAAACTTAGCCTATTGATATGTTCCTACCACCCTTAAGAGTAGTACAAGTGCTACTTCATATTGGTTTTCCAATGATTCTGTTTTTGTTTGCCTTATCTGAGTGGTTCTAAACAGTATTCTCTGGTGGCTACGTCCTGGGCACTGTTACGGTAAGGTGTTGGCCAACATTGGGTGAAAAGAGAGATAATAGTGAGCTGAAATTGGAAATACTAGTAAAATAAATATAATGTATTCAAATATCACAGCAGTGATCAGCAGGGTATTGCTCAATTTTACAATTTAAGCACTAAGTTTAAAGAATAGGCAATAACTGTAGGTAACGTTGTTGTTTTTTAAGTGGTGCTATCATTTTTATATTGTGAAAAACTGTTTACTTAAAAAATATAATCAAATCTCCTAAAGATACATTTTTTTTAATTGAATGTTTTCTTTGTACATGTATAATGCAGAATAACGTATTTAATGTATTTATATTAACTGGACAACACTCTTTATTCACAACATGGCGAAATTATAGCTCAGACCAGCAATGCTCTAGTTGAGACTGCATCATTTTCTCTAAACAATTCTACAACCTGTGTTCAGTGGGAATATTGGAGAAATATTAAATAAATATTCAGGCACCAACTGCATATAGCTGAGTCATAATATAGAAAGGAAAATTTCATATTGTTATTAAGTTGCATGAAATGTATATGTGTATATTTGTTATTACTAGTGTACTTTTTCACTAGCCTAAATTTCTTTTGCAGTTTTCAGCTTCTTCCAGACGTAATATTGACATTTATAACTTGCTAATGGCACTCAAATTGACAGCCTAATATAAGCAACTATAAGACACGTTCAGTAGTACACTTATCTGTGAAGCAAACTACAAAGTCGTTTTGGCTGAGCAAAGAGTCTCTGGTCTATCTTTGGATGCACCTTTGACATGAAAGTGATGTAGTTAGAAATTATATATCATTTTATTGTTTCTTCATTTATCTTTTGCTAAATATTTGCCTAATAGTGCTATATAACCAAAAACATCGAAAGACATGTGTGTCATCTGTAAGAGGACGTGTGCGGGTTTTCACTATTTGCCAAGATTTATAAAAGAAAGTACAAAAAACATTGTTTTCATAATATACTGGTACACACATATAATTTTATTTCTTTTCATGTCAATAGTGATGTACATAATGTCAAAAATCCTTATCTTCCACTAATTTCATACTTATTAAAAGAGAAATACTAAAACATTAGCTGTCAGAATAAAAAAATTCATTTATCGGTATTTTAAACATTTCTGATGGTTAAACTGTTGTTTTACACCTATTTTGAAGTTTTTTATCGACTTTTTTATTTTACCTAAACACAAATTTGCTTTCATTAAAATATAATAACTAAAAACATCATAAATTGCTGTTCACATCTAGAAATAAGAAATTAAGACATTAAAAGTACTAAACGGTAAGCCATTCTTTAAAAGCAACATAAGTTTTTAAAAATTTTGATTTTCTCTATCTACTTCCTAAGCAAGATATCTAAATAGTCATGTGCTTTTAAAATATAGACACTAAACGTCGGTAATCATTTATATGTTCACTGTTAATTTAAAACATCTTCAACATACTTAATATTGAAGCAAACCGAGATAAGAAAATAATATAAAATTAATCTAGAGAACTGTGCCATAAAAGTTATTATTTGTCACGTACTATAATACATTATTTTTCGCATTTTATTGTGCATGTTGGTGGATACTTCTCTAATTCTGAAGATCGAAATATTGAGAATATCAGTGATGAGAGTCAGTTTGCAATGTATACATACACTACCCAGTGTTTTGTGAACTTGATAGATGAAATTGTAATAAAAAAGAATATGGTCGTAATTAGCGTAAGTTGTGGGCGTAGGTAGGCAAGGGAGGTTACCATAAGGTTGAAAATATTCATTCCAACTGTATACACTTAACATGTCCTTAGTGTTTTATAAGAGTGGTCACGACTTTGCGCTGAAAGCCACAAATTGCTTTTTTATTTAAACATATAAATTGACCATTATTTCGAATTTCCGGATTGCTACTGAGTTACGTACAGCGGTTGCGTTTATAGACCAGCTCTTGGTGGATCTCATCTCAAAACAAACGTTTATCAAGAAAGCAAACACAGCGGTTGCGTTTATAGACCAGCTCTTGGTGGAATCTATACAAAGATCTCATCTCAAAACAAACGTTTATCAAGAAAGCAAACACAGCGGTTGCGTTTATAGACCAGCTCTTGGTGGATCTCATCTCAAAACAAACGTTTATCAAGAAAGCAAACACAGCGGTTGCGTTTATAGACCAGCTCTTGGTGGAATCTATACAAAGATCTCATCTCAAAACAAACGTTTATCAAGAAAGCAAACACAGCGGTTGCGTTTATAGACCAGCTCTTGGTGGAATCTATACAAAGATCTTATCTCAAAACAAACGTTTATCAAGAAAGCAAACAGTCCAGTCGTTTATTATGATCGAATTCCTTTTATATTTTGAAATCTGCCTGAAATTTTAGGGAAAACATTTTAAATTTATTCGAAAGACTGTTTAAATATTATTAATTTTTGAAATAAATACAGCAACGTCTAACTCCATTACTTTAATAATATATTAACCTTTGTTTAGGTTGGATAAGATTAGAAAATGTATCTTGTGTACATTTTATATCCAAAATTTTACTTTTTGTAGAGGTATTGAAGGATGATTCTACATTGTGAATTTCAGATAGTAACAGCATTGCAGCAGATCCTTAGATTGTTTACTTAGATATTGGCAAATGGAAAGGTACGCCTTGTCACTACGCCAAGTTTTACAAAGATCCCACAACAGATTTAGAATCTGTGTAAATGTATCTTTATGCATGAAATGGTCTGAAATAGAAGATTAAAGATATATTATACAACATATAAAAATCGTATATCTTGCATCGATAATTTTAATGTCCCCTGTACTTTTTTATTTAAACTCTTTTTGTAAGGGATCATGACATTTTAGGAATCATTATTATTTAACTCTGTTTGAATTATACCAATCATTAACAAGTGTAATGACTGATTTGAAAAACTAGCAATGTTTTTAATTTTTAACATTAAATTCTAAAACAGTTTGAGAACCCGTACTGACCTCTTCTCTATTACATCTTGCAGGTATCTAAAATAATAATAACTGATAAAATAAATTCTTTGGTGTAATTTTGTAATAAATATAAAATCAATAATTGGCGCAATTAAGATCAAAAGAAAACATTTGTTTGTTATAGCTTAAGCTTGATTATTTTAAGTACATGTTTTGTTGCCTTATCCCTGGAATATCTCGCAATATAACAGAAACGCTTAGTATAAAAAATATATAAAAATAGTAATATTTCCATATTCCCGTTCCACGTGTATTTATAAATATTATAAATAATAAAAAACTGTCCAAACGTTACTTTTTGACAGATTTATTAGTGACGCAATAAAAACCCAATACTACTGAAGCAAATGGATCCTTTGGTCTCTAACAGATTGCTCTTTTAATAGACCCTTAAGTGTAGATCGCCGTAAGTTAATGGCTGTGGCTAATTTAGAGGCTCAGTTAAACTGTTTTGTTGTACAATACCGAATACAATAACTTATTTCATATAAAACACTTTCCAATTATATGCCATAACATGTTGTCTTTGTCCAAAAATGTATTACAACATATATAGTAACACTATTGCATTATATACATTACAGTATTTAATTTACAATATTATACGGCAAAAAATATAGTATTCTATCTAAAGAGTTACATAAAGTTATTTTAAATATTTTATTATTATTAAAGTGCATAACCTTGCACTATGTTTCAAATTTAGTGTTCTGAAAATAAAAGTTGATAACTGTTACCTCGACTTATATACAATGAGAGTTAAAAAATAAAATAAATATAATCGTTATTAACGTTCATACAATATTTTATATATTCTTTTAAAAATTGAGGTACTACAAATTTTTGAAAATAACCAAACCGATTAAACTTATTTCGCTAAGACATTTATCCAAACTTTGAAACGCTTTAACAAGTGAGGGCAATATAAACGCATTCTTGGTTGTAATTTATCTGTTTTAAAAACTATATTTTCAAAGTACTGAAGAAAGTGAAGTATTGTGACAACTTATAACAAAGTAATTGAAAGCGATTATTATATGCTCTATAATTCAGTATGAAGAAATATTTTAACGTATGTTAATGAAACAATGCATTACAAACTTTTTTTTAATCCACCAAAGTTATCTGATTTGATACTATTCACTAAACATTTTTCATTAATACGAAATTTTAAAATTGAAATCTACTTATTAAAGACATATAACAATATTTGCATTAGTAATATTGTCAGCGTAATATTTTATTAATATTGTAATAATATTGTGTTAGAAAACTGATAATTGGGAGGTGGAGGGGCATCACCGTTAATATCTGAGCACATTGACAGTGATGATGTTTGTGACTTTTCGTCAGAAAGACATCAGCCAAGAGGTGAAGGAGGGTATATATAGGCAGATAAGTAGATGAAGGCGTAAGAACTAGCGGATA